>NC_052152.1:158912021-159217201 GCF_902713615.1 Scyliorhinus canicula
TTCAGCAGCACTTAACATTCCCCCGATTCACAGGCCTGACCACCATCTACAGGCAGTAAGTTGGGAATATGGTGGAATGCTCCCTATTTATCTGGAGAAGTGACGTTCTAGCCACACTCGAGAAGCTCAACACCTTCTAGGACAAAGTTGGTCCTTCATCAGCACCGTATCCACCTCTGTTGCAACATGGTTGCAGTGTGTACCATCTGCAAGTTGGACTGCAGAAACTTACCAAGGCTCCTGAGACAGCACCTTCCAAACCCACAATATCTACCACCTAGAAGGACAATGGCAGCAGGCAGGTGGGAAACCACCATCTGTAACTTCTACAGTTAAACACATCATCCTGCCTTAGAACAATATTGATGATCCATCACTGGCATTGTGTCAAATTCCTGGATCTTCCTTTAGAACAGCAACAAATGCCACATGGGAGTACATTTTAGATTTAGAACAGTACAGCACAGAACAGGCCCTTCGGCCCTCGATGTTGTGCCGAGCAATGATCACCCTACTCAAACTCACATATCCACCCTATACCCGTAACCCAACAACTCCCCCTTAACCTTACTTTTTTGGACACTACGGGCAATTTATCATGGCCAATCCACCTAACCCGCACATCTTTGGACTGTGGGAGGAAACCGGAGCACCCGGAGGAAACCCACGCACACACGGGGAGGACGTGCAAACTCCGCACAGACAGTGACCCAGCCGGGAACCGAACCTGGGACCCTGGAGCTGTAAAGCATTGATGCTAACCACTATGCTACCGTGCTGCCCTACAGTGGTCCAAAAATATATTTCTCCATCATCTTCCAAGGACAATCAGGGATGGTCAATAATGCTAGCTTTGGCAACAATGCCCATATCCCATAGACCAATAAATAAAGAAATCCAAGATTTTAATTGCTCTGCCATTGGAGCAATTAATACTTCCAATGGTATTAATTGGAGCATTAATACCTCCAGCTCTGGGATTTCCCCTCAATCTCTGCCTCTCTTCCTCATTCCTCCTTCAAGACCTACATCTCCTTAAAACCTACATCTCTGACAAAGCCTTTGCTCATCTGCAATTTTATTTTGCTCAGTGTGAAATTTTATTGGATAACATATCCGTGAACTGTATTTGGAAGTTTACAGTGTTAAATACAAGTAATTATTTTCACCATATATAGCCTACTCACTGACAAGATGCAACTGAGATATCCCTGCTCCATCTGAGGCCCCATCTGATGTCTAGTACATCATCAGTTTGCTGGTTTGTTTATTTAACCCATTGAAAATCAAAACCAGAATCATATTTACCCTTTTACTTACCTTTCCTTGTGTACATTTTGTAACCACAAGAGCAGTAAAGTTAATTTTGAACTGCACAGAGAAGTTTCCTTATAGAACCTACAATTAGTTTTCCTCACTGCATGCATGAATTGTACTTGTTGAGTCTTATACCTTTCAACTGCATCCTTATTTATAGAATATGGCCCAACTAACAGTACAACAAATATTTCTCTGAAGTACCAATGCAAAAATTTTTCGCATTTTTGATCCTGTGATTTTTTTTCTGGATAGATAGGTTGGCTGCCAGTAATTCACACAGTTTATACAACATATAATTACAGAACAGAGAAAAGTGCAAACTGCCAGACTGCTGACATGCTTCAGGCAGAAGGAACAAAATCTATTTTTATGGTTAAAAGATGTGTTACTGGGGAAAAACAGGACAACAGTTCAAGTCATCATGAATTACTTATTAAAAAGCTTCCTCAGCTATGGAGTATCCAACAATAAACTAATATAGGATTATATTGGGGGTCGGTTTGCTCAGTTGACTGGACAGCTCGTTTGCGATGCAGAGTGACACCAACAGCGCGGGTTTAATTCCTGTACCAGCTGAGGTTATTCATGATGGCCCTGCCTTCACAACTTTGAGCCTCGCCTGAGGTATGGTGACTCCCAGGTTAAATCACCACGAGCCAACTCTCAAAGGGAGGAGCAGCCGATAGTCCTCCAGAACCATAGCAACATTTTATTATAGCATTTACGGAGAAGGACATGATCTTCACTTCTTACCCCCTTATGGTCGCGGATAAAATAAAAATTGTCTTTAGACAATTGCAAAGTGTAACTGGATGTACACCTTTGTTTTGTTTAAATGCCATTTGTGTGCAATAACCCTAATCACCAGGAAAACTGACTACATTCTCAATTGTGCAGTACTTATGCAGGCTAACTAGAAGACAACTGTTGTCTCCGTTAGTTTTCAAAATGTCGCTAAATGATGCATGCAATTTACATAACTCAATCAGAACTAGTACACCCATCCACTTTGTCCAAAAATGGTGAAAATCCCCTTGCAACATAATAAATTTGAATTACATGTCTGTATAAGCCACTGAAACAGATGTTGCCACCTGCTACAGGGAATTCAAGTGAAATTCAGTTGAGAGTTTCAACTCCCAATGTAGGAACCAAGTGCAACTTTCAACACTAATTATCACCTCATTCAAAGCAATGCCGATCTAAGAACTAAAAAACTGAAACTGGTGTGAAAGGAATGGAACAGTGTGGTCGATTTTGGTTGACTACGTACATCAGGCAGGTGGTGGATTCCTATCTGACCATCTCAGTGGGTGTCCTGAACTATTTGACAAGTGGGGTTACCATCACAATTTGCACAATCTATTTGGCTGTTCACCCATTTTAATGGCTGCATAACACCAGAGTTCTTGCAATTTAAAGGCAGTGTGCATCTCTTAAAGGGACGTGCACTTTTCCATGGTTCGCAATAGAATAATAGTTCCTCCATTGGGACAAATTGCAGGTCAGGCCCCAGATTTGGCAGGTGGTGCGAGCGGAAATACGTTTGGGAGAATATAGTAGAAAGGAAGCTGTCTTCCCATGTGATCCTTGCCTGGTATATTTCACAGCAACAATGAACAGAGGTGGGCACTCATGCGAATAACTCCAGCATCCCTTGACATTCAATGGCATTACCATTGCTGAATCCCCCACAAATCATTAGCCTGGGAGTGATCATTGATCAGAAACTGATCTGGACTAGCCAATTTAATACTGTGGCTACCCCAGGGCAGGTCAAAGGCTAGGAATCCTACGGTGAGTAACTCACCTCCCGAACACACACACACACACACCCCCCTCAGCTTGTCCATCATCTACAAGGCACAAATCAGGAGTGTAATGGAATACTCTCCACTTGCAGCTTCAACAACACAAAAGCACAACACCATCCAGGACAAAGCAGCCCGCTTGATTGCTCCTCCTTCCACATTCAAGCCCTCCACCACAACAAACAGTGGCAGCCGTATGTACAATCTTCAACCACAACCAACCAGAAGGACATGGTCAGCAAACACATAGGAACCCCACTATCTGGAGGTTCCTCTTCAAGTTACTAACCACTCGGACTTATAAATATATTGCCGTTCCTTCACTGTGGCTGGGGCAAAATCCTGAAACTCCCAAACAGCACAATGGCTGTACCTACACTTCAAGGACTGCAGCAGTTCAAGAAGGCAACTCACCACCACCTTCTGAAGGGCAACTAGGGATGGGCAACAAATGCTGGTCTAACCAGCCACATCCTGTAAATGAATAAAAACTTTTATTTAAAAATCATTCCCAGGACAAAGCAGCAAATGCCACAAATTCAACAACCCAACAGGACTGCTGCTAAGGAAAGAATTCCATTCACATCTAGACACAGCACTAAAAAGCTTCCCTTGTCGTTCATAAAAAAGCTGCTGCTGCTCTTCCTGTCAACTACCTCAACGGTGCCCTCAAAACAAATCCTTTTTCACTCAGCCCCTACAATTATCAGTTCAGAAACCCATTCTGGGCAAAGAAACCTCTACCACCCAAGTCATACTTTTCTCCCTCACCATCCCCAAGCTGATAAGTCAATACTCCCATGTTAACCACCAAGTCAAAGCATAGAGGGTGGCAAGGAAACAATGCATTCTGGTTGGGGGACTTCAATGTCCATCGCCAAGAGGTGTTCGGTAGTGTCACTACTGACTAAGCTGGCAAGTCCTGAAGGACATAATTGCTAGACAGGTTCCCTCACCTTTTGCCACAGACACAGCAAGAGAACAATACCTACTTGTCTTTCACCTCAATCTGTCATAGAAGTAGCTGCCCAACAGTGTCGGTCGGAGTGACCATTGCATTATCCTCGTGCTGATAACGTCCTGTCTCATATGGAGGGTACCATCCATTGTGTTGTGTGGCATTATTACCGTGCTAAACGGGATAGATTTTGAACAGATCCAGCAACTCAAAAATTGGCAAGGCACCATGGGCCAACACAACAGCAGCAGAAACTACAATATACAACCTCATGCCCCAGCATATTCCCACCTCTGCCACCATCAAGTGGTATTTTGTTTAGGGGGTGGGGCACAGTGATTAACCCTAGCTTAATATAGAGTGAGGGAGGGCATGCCAGGAGCAGCACCAGGCATAACTAGATTAGGTTTCGACCTGGTGAGGCTACAACATAGGACTATTTGCATGCCAAAAAGTGGAAGCTGCATGCAATGACAGGGCTAAGAGATCCCACATCCAACTGGAGGAGGTGGCTCCACAAATACCCCATCCTAATGACGAGGGAGTCCAGAATACTAGTGCAAAGAAAAGGCGGAAGCATTTGCAAACAGAAGTGCTTTAAAAGGAACCCCATTGTCTGAAAACACTGGATACTACAAACGATATGGCTCTGACATTATTATGGTAATAGCATGGAAGACTTGTGCTCCAGAACTAGCTACATCTCTAGCCAAACTATTCCAGTACAGCTACAACACTGAGATCTACCCAGCAAAATGGAAAATTGTCCAGGTACACGCTGTAGAAAAAGGTGGGACAAATGCAATCTGGCCAAGTACTGTCAAATCAGTCTACTTTCAATCATCAGCAAAGTGATGGAATGAATCATCAATGGTGCCATCAAGCAGCACTTACTCAGGAACAACCTGCTCACAAAATGCTTAATTTGGGTTTCACCAGGGTCACTTGGCTCCTGGCCTCCTTAGAGCCTTGGCCCAAACATGAACAAAAAAGCTGAACTCCTGATGGGAAACAAGAATGACTACCCTTAGCAGCATTCGACCAGGTGTGGCACCAAGGAGCCCTAGCAAAGTTGAGGTCAATGGGAATCAGAGGAAAAGTTCTACATTTGTCGGAGTCATACCTAGCGGAAAGGAAGATGATGTTTTTTGACGGTCAGTCATCTCAGCCCCAGAACATTACTGCAGGAGTTCCTCAGGATAGTGTCCTATGCCCACAATCTCCAGCCGCTTCAATGACCAGCCTTCCATCTAAAGTCAGAAGAAGTGGGGATGTTCACCAATGATTGCATGACATTTATCATTTGCCACTACTCGGATACTAAAGCAGTTTGCATCCATGGGCAACAAGACCTGGACAACTTCAGACTTGGGCTGATAACTGACAGAGTCTCACAATACCAGTGCCAGACAATGACCATCTCCAATAAGAGAATCAAACTGCCTCCCTCTGACATTCAATTGCATCCCTTTAGTTTAATCCCCCCACTAGCATCATCATCCTGGAGGCTACCATTGACAAGA
The DNA here is from genome assembly GCF_902713615.1 of Scyliorhinus canicula. Classification (NCBI taxonomy): domain Eukaryota; kingdom Metazoa; phylum Chordata; class Chondrichthyes; order Carcharhiniformes; family Scyliorhinidae; genus Scyliorhinus; species Scyliorhinus canicula. The sequence continues at coordinate 158,917,634 of NC_052152.1, forward strand.
AACCAAGCTAGACAAGCCATATAAATACTGTGACTACAAAGGAGGTTGGAGGGGACTGGAAATTCTGCAGTATCTCAACTCTTGACTCCCAAAAGCCTGTCCACCATCTACAAGTCAGGGGTGTGATGAAGTATTCTCCATTTGCCTGGATGGGTGCAGCTCCAACAATATTCAAGAAGCTCATCATCCTGGACAAAGCAGGCTGCTGAATTTGTACCTTTCACCAAAGTCAACTTTCACTCCTTCCTCCACCATTGCCACACAGTGGCAGCACAGATGGTGCGACAGTAAAGATGGTGTACACCAGCTACAAGATGGACTGGAGTAACTCACTGAGGCTCCTTCAAAAGCACCTCCAAACCCATAACCTTTGCCCCAACAAGGACTAGCAGCAGTTGCATGGAAGCCATCACTACCCACTAAGCCACAAACCATCCTGACTTGGAACTAATTCGCTGTTTATTTACTGGGTGAAAATCCAGGAACCTCCTTCACAACAGCACGGAGTGTACTTGCCTCACATGGACCGCAATGGTTTCAGAAAGTCGAATGCAGGTGTCTTGTGCTAAGCCAGCTTTTATTGCCCATCTCCAATTTTCTTTGCTCACCACCACCTTTCATAGACCACAATGGTTTAAGAAGGTGGCTTACAATCATCTTCGTAAACACAATAAGGGATGGGCAATAAAAGCTGGTTTAGCCAATGACATCCACATGCCATAAATAACATAAAACTCAAGCCTGCAAATTAGAGAGAAAATTAGAAAACACTGCACCGGTTGAAACAAGTGGCAAAACCAATCATCACATGCTGATGGAGTGGTTGGTCGAGAAGGCAACTTCCCAGAAAGCACATCAATCTCCACTGTATAGAACAGAAATCATCTTGCGGTCCCAGCTCATAGAAGAATGATGCTCAGTGTGCAAACTGAACTCTGGAAAACATGGGAATCTCTGCCTGACAGCTCACACAGCAGTGAATATTCTGCTTTTGAGTTGGTATCCTTTTATATGGACATTGACACACAGCAGTTATGTAATATTTGGCCAGCTCAGCTGCCAGGTGCAACTGGCCCCCCTCACTAGCAGGACCTACAGCATCTCAAAAGATGCTCAGACTAGCCTCACACATTTCAAAGTAAAAAAAACAGGATTAAAGGATAGAAAACAGTCAGTAAAACAAATCAACTTAAAACATGAACACATCCATTTTAAATGTACAAGAGATCAGTTCTATAGTTCTTGGTCTAGCTGCAATAGTTTTACGTATATTTGGAGTTATCAGCAGAAAATACTTTCTGAAATGAAACGAAAATCGCTTATGGTCACAAGCAGGCTTCAAATGAAGTTACTGTAAAAAGCCCCTAGTTGCCACATTCCGGCACCTGTTCGGAGAGGCTGGTATGGGAATTGAACCGTGCTGCTGGCCTGACTTGGTCTGCTTTCAAAGCCAGCGATTTAGCAATGTGCTGAACCAGACTATTTCTAGGAATGTATTCAGCATTGTTATATTTCTAAAACATTTCTAATGTACAAACCTTTGGAAATATATTGCTACCAGTTTCTATTTCTGAGAAATGTTTACTGCGATTATCTGTGGAATAGTTGAACAATTATGGCACCAATTTCCTGAAACAGGAAAGACTGGTTAAACAGCAACTGTTTTTTAGGTCATATGTAAACAGATATTTTTGTAACCAATAAAAATTGGAACATTATACCCTTCAGAAATCTGGTTTGCACATCCATTTGTCATTGGCACTCTGCATCTATTATTCCATTTATATTCCGAATCCTCCATGGTCAGTATTTCAGCTAAACACCGGTTTCTGCTAAGTGTGCAATTGACAAATTGTCTCAGGATGCATTAGATTCAGCCAGTTTTGCAGTGTTGAGGTTAGGTCCAAATTAGAGAGAAAATTCAGCATAAACAGAATGTTAAATCCCTTTTAATCTGCATATTCACAGTGCATTAGACTCAATGACTGGAACAGAACACCTTCCAGCATCATGAGGGGAGGTTTTTTTCAACTTTTTAAACTAAATGATTATTTCTGCCGCAGCTGGAAACTCGATTGGTGCTCTTTGGCTTTACTTTGTGAATGGACTTTAATTGATTGCTCGTGACATTGCATTTGAGAATCCAAGGTGCTATTTGATTTTATTCTGCACAGATTAAGCTGTTATTGGGTTGAAATAGTCATAAGAATCAAGGTCATTTACGGCACAGGAGGAGGAAATTCCAGTCCACTAAATTCTAACACCATTGTTGAAAATAATATAAATTGATTGCAAGCATTATTCACCATACCCTCTCACTGGTAGAAGCTGCAATCACAAAAATATTCTTAAGCCTGTATACCTTAAACACAGAAGTCAGTACGTTCACTTCCTTCAAACTCATAGCTGTTGCCAAGTTTTCAAGTGTCTAACAGGATAAGCTAAAACTTCCTTATGCTCAATGTCAGTTTCTGTAAACACCCGGGTGCCTTCAATCACAAAAGCAGCCACCTCAAGCCTAGATCTATATATCCCCGGTGGATTGCTCGATTCCATGCTCACGAGTTTCCCACTCTCCTAAACTGGTCGACTTTTCATTCCAATATCAGCCTTTGTACCCCTCCTTTGGGACACAGTCCCTTAGCATCTCAGGCTTACCACCTAGAGTTCTCTCCAGGTCTACTTTTTTTTTGCCTTTCTAACCGTGTCCGTTTGCTGTCCAACCCCTCAAAGAACACTGAAGTCTATATTCAATAACTACTGGAGAAATAAAAGTTAAAAATACTCAATAGACCAGGCAGCATCTGTGGGGAGAAAAGGAGTTGACCTTTCAGGTCAATATGATCTTGTTGAAATAGATGGTGACTTTCTTTAAAAAGAGGGATAGAAATAAGCATAGAAAAATTTAAATGGTGCTGTATCAAATATAGAGAAGCACTATAGCAATAACCAGGTTTATTTTAAAAGCAAAATACTACAATTGCTGGAAATCAGAAAAGTAAGCCAAAATAAAAATGCTGGAAGTACTCAGCCATCAAGCAGCACCTGTGGAGAAAAAACAGATAACTTCTTACAAATTTGATTCACACTTATTGCACAACTTATCGTGTTAATGCAACTGGACAGTATTGTCCATTAATAAGTGACAGCAGAAAAAATATCTGTTTCCATTTTCAGCCCAGAGCATAATTATAAACCAAGAACTTGTTGAATTATTATTACTGCAAAGTCATCTATCGTGTCCACAGAATTTTAATAGACAAATATTAAGATAATTAGGTGTCTTTAGCAACCATACCTCTTTTGTCCCCATGAATCAAATTTAAACAGAGCTAAAACCGTTGAACAGGATAATCCAACAACTTGGAGGCTTCAAGGCAATTCAACTACAGTATCCACAAGCCAAGAGACTAAAAGCATGCTCCTTGGCCATTTTTGTTGGTTGATCTTGATTTTTAAAATACAAAGCAGTTGCATGTGGTTATCCATGTGTTACCGACCAACGTTTTCTCTTTCTACCTAATTGAGAGTGTCACTATTGTTCAAAGTGAAGCATAGAATATTAACAAGATGGATTAACGAGCCAGTGTCTGTAGAGTTGAAGTTATATTGTATTCTGAAAGACAAAGTTGTGAAGATGGCATCATACTTTCGGGAACACAACTAATCGTCCTGTACCAGGAAGGGCATTTTCCTTGGCTAAATTACACAGTGCCCATTTGGGTGTGTCAAAAATGAAGATGCAGAACAGGAGTTATTTTTGGTGACCTGGCTTAGATGCAGAGTTAAGAGGTTAGCGAAGCAATGCTATCAGTTCCAGTTGCAACAGAAGTTGAAATGAAAAATGAAATGAAAATCGCTTATTGTCACGAGTAGGCTTCAGTGAAAAGCCCCTAGTCGCCACATTCCGGTGCCTGTTCGGGGAGGCTGGTACGGGAATTGAACCATGCTGCTGGCCTGCTTTCAAAGCCAGCGATTTAGCCAGTGCGCTAAACCAGCCCCTGCTTGCTTGGGAATGACCTGGTCGGCCATGGATGTCCACAATGTGCCCAAAAAGAGCCCCACATAATCAATGTTTTTGCTCCAGATAGATCCCCGTTCGAGGTGGATGGAAGTGTTCAAAATGAAGTCTATGATGTCACATGCCAAAGTCGAGAAATCGTGTTAGTGTTTTGCATCCAACGCGATACCTGAAGTAAATGTGTCAGATAATAAAATGGCCTTCACGAGTGTGGAATTTCAGATTTCACCTCCATGAATGGTATAAAGCATATCCGGACTGTGCTATACCACCCCATATCTAATGGACTGGTTGAGCGAGCAGTTCAAACTTTCAAGGCAGGTCTTAAAAAGCAGTCAGGTGAACTCTGAAACCAGAATGTCTCAATTCCATCTAGAATACCGGAAAACATGGCATTCGGCGACAGGAGTGCCGCCAGCGGAATTATTGACAGGCCAACATCTTAGGACCAGACTAAGACTGGTGTTTCCAAATTTGCCGGGAAGGGTAGAGGCCAGTCAGAAGAAAAATGACAATTCAGGCAAAGGTTCAGAAGTGGACCAAGCTTGGTCCCAGCAGTTGTTGTAGCCAAGACAGGACCACTGTCTTACTAAGTGACTGTACAAGATAGAACTGTCAGGAAACACGTGGACCACTTATGTGGACAAGAGTTGTCCCAGCAGCCAGAACTACAGCCCAAAACCATATTGCCAGCGGGAACGTTGCAAGTTGTCCAAGTAGTGAAATACCGAGTCAACCTGTGACACCTGCCATCATTACAGAAACGGATGAGGCAGAGTTGCCAGTACCAGATGCAGCAGTTTCTGAAGTATCCCAGCAGAAGCACCCAAGTCGGTGGAGTTATGCCACTCTGTCAGAAAGCAGAAACCGGAGAAAGCAAATCTATGATGGACTGGTTGAATGGGCTAAATGTTAAACTATACAGTCCGCAATAAGTTTAACTTATCATTGGAGGGGAGGGATGTGGTGCCTGACCCCTTTTAAGAGGAGATCGGCAGATAGGGTCACATGACCTGGCAAAACCGGAGAACCAGGGAGGGGGGTTCACCCAAGCAAATGCAGGCTCTGCCTTAGATCGATTCTGGACAAGTTATTACATACCCTCATTTGACTTCCTCCATCTTGATGGTTTTTTGTGTAACTCTTGTTTGTTCCTGCTTCCAGATGGCAGCTTCTGTCATTGACACTACGTTCACATATTTGTTTCTTTACTTGCCCCATCGGGCCCTGCATCACCAACTCAATTATCTGATGTCACATAGAAAGAGGGAAGTAGAGTTAAAATTTCAGATCGATGACCTTTCAACAATTCTGAAATTTTAGTGATAGAGCTCGCTAGTATTGAGTCTACTTATTGTATCCACCCTACCTTGACATGATTTTTTTTTTAAATCTCAATAAAATCCAGGCACCCCGATGCCAGTGTCAGGTGATCCCGACCTTCGCAAAGTCTCTCATGAGGCATCGAGGTACATATTGGCTTCCTTGGCAACAGGGTCCCACCCTCTCCTCCGCCCCTCACACTAACAGCGCATGTGTGGCAGACATGCATGCGCTGTTATGTGCAGGGCAGAGAGAGAAGGGGGAAGCCTCTGCGCAGGGCCTGTCGCCAAGGAAACTTAATAATGCATTTCAGGAGACGGCTAACAAATCAGCTGTCTCCTTTTGCATATTTCAATGAGAAAAAGCGCACTTCCGTATTCGAACGGATGTTCCATGCAAAATATGGAAAATCCAGGCTAGTTGTCAACTCTGGTAGTCACTGTTGCAATCTAGAAAACCTGGCAGACAATCCTGAGCACAGCAAGACTGACAAACAATGTGTTAACGATGAGATAAACTGGTACAGTTACGTCAATGGTGGGACGAATATTGGCTAGGACACTGGGAATAACTCCTCTACTGTTCTTCAAAGTAACGTCATGTGATCTTTTATACCTAGTGTGTGTTTAATGTCACTTCCGAAAATGACACCTCCAACAGTGTAGCATTCCCTCAACACAGAACCAAGTGTCGGCCAAGATTTTTGTACTCAAGTCTCTGGAGTGGAATGTCTTTTGTCACAAATGTGAGAATGCTACCAAGTGTGCAACAGCTGACAATTCTATGTAATTATTAACAAAAAGATAGAGATATTCCAAAATGTGAGACAAAATAGGACCAACGAGACCTCTGCCTACAAACAGATTCTACTTTGTTACAATTATGTAAATATTGCTTTTTTTTCTGCATACGGAGCAGAGGATCTGGGTTTGAATCCCAGCCCTTGATCACTGTCCGTGTGGAGTTTACACATTCTTCCCGTGTCTGTGTGGGTTTCATCCCCACAATCCAAAGATGTACAGGTTAAGTGGATTGGCCATGTTAAATTGTGAAAAAAAACAGAATTGGGTGCTCTAAATTTATTTTAAAATGATATTGCTTTATTTTTAATCATGATGTGGAGATGCCAGCGTTTGACTGGGGTGAGCACAGCAAGAAGTCTTATAACACCAGGTTAAAGTCCAACACGTTTGTTTGAATCACTAGCTTTCAGAGCACTGCTCCTTCCTCAGATGTTGTAAGACTTCTTAGTGCTTTACTTTTAGCTGAGGAGCAAAAAATGTCCAGTTTGAAAGTGAACCCACATGCTGACATAAAAGGTTTCCTCTAAACACAAATGTGTTTGGAGAGAAATTAAATCAGTGTGTATGCCTGGTGCCCTGTAACTCTCTACCTTCTTTAAAATAAAACTTGGGGGCGGGGGGGGGGGGGGGGGGGGGGGGGGGGGAGGAAACAGAGTTACAAGATCACCAATCCGTTTTAACAACAAGAAAAAAAAATGGATTAGAATACTCCTTTACTCCCCTTTATTTTAACAATTATATACAAATTTTAGATTAATACAGATTACAGAGTACATCTTAAATACAGTGGTCTCATTAACACATTAAAAGTCCCTTTAAGCACACAAGAGGTCTGTGGTAAAACAGTCCTTACTCTCTGAACCCAAGTGATTGTGGATTTCGCCTCAAAATCCCCCCCCCGATTATTCTTTACCGTGAACCCCACACGCAAATTATTCATGACTGCCAAAATTACCAAAGTGTTTGGTCATACAAATATCTACATGTTAAATTGTGTATTTCTGCAATTTAATCTCCTCAAACCTTACTTCGACTATTTTGAGTTTGGTTTTTCATGTCAATATTTAACATTGACATGTCTGTATAACATTTATAATGGAAATCTTTATCTAAAAATGTAATCATTTACTTGTTTAAATGCATTTCCATTACACATGTTTACATATGCATTCAATGTTTACAAACTGGGGTCAAGTGGTCAGGGAAAGGAGAAAATTATACATGACTGAAGTAAAATATGCACGTCTTTTTTGTAATATAATTTTTTCCTACACCCTCAAACTTCTACTCTGACCAGTTAAAAAACAAATGAAGGATCATAAAAAATCTGTTTATGAGAACACAGCAATATGGATAATTCCTTTTTAATTAGTGAATAAATAAAGTCATCCGATCAAAGGCATGTCATATTCATAACTTTAATCTCTTTTAAAAATGAACATTAAAAGGCTGTCACGGGTCAGGTCATTTTTGAAATTTCTTCACTGATTTAGAACTACTTCACGTCTCGGGAAAAGTTCCTAATTGAACAACCATGGGTGGAATGCCTCCTTGAATGGATATACCAAGATTAAAACCATCTGTTGAATTCATGTCTTTTTGTGGACTTATCCAAAACACTAAATTAATGGACTCCCAAACCCCTCGTCTCCAAAGTCAAAATCAGTCTCCAAGTATCTCCTCTTCTTTGTCTGCATTAAGTGATAAAGCTACTAAGTAACTTTCAACCTTAGTTTTGTAATTAACTAACCTTTACCTTGATTAACCAGACTAGACTGCGGAGTTATTTTTAGTTTGAATCATTCAAATGAAAAGGTAGCTACATACACACAAATTCTTAGCACTCGGACCACTTTAAAGAAATGCCTATTACATGGTGCACATGACTTACAAAATCAGAATTGTCACGGAGTTAGAAAGGAAGCTTTCAGAAACTGGAGTCCATTTTCCTCCTATAAATGCAACAAATCTACTGCCTGCACTACAGCAAATGGGCCAAAAATAACTGGTCTCGAACATGTAAATATAAAAGGAAATGGCACCTGCAAAACTGTTATTACCCCATCTTAAAAAAAAAACACTTCTGCTATCATGTGAAAGTAGAAAAGAGCAGTAGTAGCCTCAAACGGTTCTGTTCTTTATCATTTTTGAAGCATAAAGAAAGTGCATTTAGTTCACTTACAAGTGAATGCCCAGTTTTGAAGAAGAATCATACTGCAGTTGAAACGTTAACCGTTTCTCTCTCCACATGTGCTGCCAGACCCGCTGTGTTTTTCCAACACTTGTCTTTATTACAAGGAAATGCCGTTTTACAATGCAGAACAACCTATTGTCATTTGACAAAATGACTTGTGTGCAGCATGCTGCTCAGTTGTGGCCCAAAAACGTATCGGTCACCAATATTAGTTAAATGCCTGGAAAAGTATTTCTAGTACTCAAAATTAACACCCTGCAGCCAAAATGAATGAATGAAAATCGCTTGTCACAAGTAGGCTTCAAATGAAGTTACTATGAAAAGCCCCTAGTCACCACATTCCGACGCCTGTTCGGGGAGGCTGGTATGGGAATTGAACCGTGTTGCTGGCCTGCCTTTATCACTAAAGAGTGTCATTTGAGTACACATGATGTTGAAGGACCGCACATGAAACTAAGTATTTTTATAAAAAGAATCAGCATCTGTGCATGAAATGTAAATAAACATGTAGGGAGTCACTCAAACTGGCCAAATACCAGTATTTATTTCAAGCTATAGATTGCTTTAATTACATTCATATTTTCCACAATTTCTAATGAGAAGGTAGAGAAGCAGAAGGCAAGGAGAGGCAAAGCGGAAGGCAAGGAAAAAAGGGGAAGAGGGGCCTGGAAAGAATCTCAAGACACGAGAGGGAGGGTGAAGAGCCATTGTCACCTTTTTTAAAACTCATTCAAGGGATGTGGGCATCAATGGTTCGACCAGCATTTATTGCCCTTCCTTAATTGTCCTCAAGAAGTTGGTGATGAACTACCTTCTTTAACCACTGCAATCACTGTAGGTGATGCACCCACAATACTGTTAGAGAGGGAGTTCCAGGATTGTGACCCACTGAGGGAAGGAATGGTTATATCTTACCAAGTCAGAATGTTTGTGGCTTGGAGAACTCTTGTCCTTCTAGATGGTGACAGTCTACAGTTTGGAATGTGCTGGCTAAGGAGGCTTGTGTTGTTGCAGTGCATTGTCTAGATGGTACACAGGGCGGCCATTGTACTCCAGTGGTGCAGGGAGTGAATATGTATGTATGGGGTGTCAGTGAATTGGGCTTTGTCCTGGATGGTGGCAAGCTTCTTTTGTTGGAATTGCATTCATCCAGGCAAGTGGACAGTATTCCATCACACTCCTGACTTGTGCCTTGCAGATTGTGGAAATGACAAGCTTTTACGAGTTAGGACTAGAGTTACTCATGGCAGGATTCCTAGCCTCTGACTTTTTCTTCATTCATTCATTCATTCATTCAAGGGATAAGGGCTCTGCTAGCTAGGTGAGCAGACATTGCTCATCCCTAATTGCCCTTGGCAAGGTGGTGAGCTTCCTCTTGAGCTGCTGCAGTCCTTGTGATGAAGGTACATCCACAGTGCTGTCAGGGAGAGACTTATTCTTGTAGCCATAATACTTGTATGACTAGTCTAGTTTGGTTTCTGAATGGAGGGCTGAGACTAGTGGTGTTCCGCAGGGTTCAGTGCTGGGACCTTTGTTGTTCGTAATATATAAATCAGTTGGAGGGACGACACAAAGGTTGGTGGAACTGCGGATAGTGATCAGGACTGTCAGAGGATACAGCAGGATATAAATTGGTTGAAGACTGGGGCAGCGCGATGGCAGATGGAGTTTAATCTGGATGAATGGGAGTTAATGCATCTTGGAAGGTCTAACATAGGTGGGAATTATACAGTAACTGGGAGAGCCTTTAAGAGTATGGATAGGTAGAGGGATCTGGGTGTACAGGTACACAGGTCACTGAAAGTGGCTACGCAGGTGGAGAAGGTAGTCAAGAAGGCAGACGGCATGCTTGCCTTCATTGGCCGGGGCATTTGAGTATAAAACTTGGCAAGTCATGCTGCAGCTGTATAGGACATTAGTTAGGCCACACTTGGAATGTAGTGTTCGATTCTGGGCACCACACTACAAGATATGGAGGTTTTGGGAGAAGGTACGGAAGAGGTTTACAAGGATGTTGCCTGGTATGAAAGGCATTAGCTATGAGGACGGGTTGGATAAACTCGCTTTGTTCTCACTAGAATGACGGACGTTGAGGGGTGAACTGATAGAAGTCTACAAAATTATGAGGGGCATGGACAGAGTGGATAGTCAGAGGTTTTTTCCCCTGGGTGGAAGAGTCAGTTACTAGCAGACATAGGTTTAAGGTGAGAGGGGCAAAGTTTAGAGGTGCATGGGGAAAGTTTTTTTTTAAAAAACACAGAGGGTAGTAGGTGCCTGGAACTCACTGCCAGAGGTGCAAGAGGCAAAGTTTAGAGATGTGCAGGGGAATTTATTTTTTATTAAAATATAAACACAGTAGTGGGTGCTTGGAACTTGCTGCCAGAGGTGGTGGTGGAAGCAGGTACGATAGTGATGTTTAAGAGGAGTCTTGACAAATTCATGAATAGGATCGGAATAGAGGGATACAGACTCTGGCAGAGTAGGAGGTTTTAGGTTCGATGGGTGCTTTTCTGAATGGAAGGCTGTGACTAGCGGCGTTCCACAGGGATCAGTTCTGGGGCCTTCATTGTTTGTGGTGTACATAAATGATTTTGAAGAAAATGTAGCTGGTATGATTAGTAAGTTCGCAGACGACACAAAAATTGGTGGAGTTGCAGATAGTGAAGAGGATTGTCAGAGGATACAGCAGGATATATCCTCTGTATATATCTTGGAGTCTTGGAGAAATAGCAGATGGAATTTAATCCGGACAAGGGACAGTGTGAGGTAACGCACTTTGGAAGGTCCAATGCATGTAGGAATTACACAATAAATGGTAGAACTCTTGCGAGTACTGACAGGCAGAGAGATCTAGGTGTGCACGTCCACCGATCACTAAAAGTGGTAACGCACGTGGATAAGGTGGTCAAGAAGGCAGACGGCATGTTGGCCTTCATCAGTCGGGGCACTGAATATAAAAATTGGCAAGTCATGTTGCAGCTGTACAGGACCTTAGTTAGGATTCATTTGGAATATTGTGTACAATTCTGGTTGCCACACTACCAGAAGGATGTGGATGCTTTGGAGAGGGTACAGAAGCGGTTTACTAGGATGTTGCCAGGCATGAGGGGCATTAGCTATGAGGAGAGATTAGATAAACACGGTCTGCTCTCACTGGAACAACAGAGATTAAGAGGCGTCTGATAGAGGTGTACAAGATTATGAGTGGCATGGACAGAGCGGATAGTCAGATGCTCTTTCCTCGGGTAGGAGAGTCAGTCAAGTACTAGAGGACATAGGTTTAAAGTGTGTGGGGAAAAGTTTAGAACAGATGTTCTAAGTTTTTATACAGAGGGTGATAAATATATGGAACGTACTGCCTGGGGTGGTGGTGGGAGCAGGTACAATAGCAACATTTATGGGGCATCTAGACAAATATATGAATAGGATGGGAATGGAAGGATTCGGTTTTAGTTTAGGCAGGTACCATGGTTGGCGCAGGCTTGGAGGGTCGAAGGACCTGTTCCTGTGCTGTACTTTTTTTTGTTTATGGTTGCAAAAGGGTCTAAATGCTAATTAGGTAGCGAGGGGGACTAAATGCTAATTAGATAAAGGTTGAATATGACACACTGTCTCAAAACCGGCTCTCCAAAACCTACCAATGTCTAAAAACTAAGATGCCGCCAACACCTGACTTTTCCTCATTACAGTTTTATTTAACTGTACAGCAAGAAAATTCCTCGTCACTATTCCCACTCCACCACCAACACTTTGAAGTATAGCAGGAACCCCATTTACATGCACAAACTGAACCCCTGCCATGCTTCCAACAAAGTAACAGTGAAGGTTCAGAAACAGCTTCAAAGAATTTCATGACTTAACTGCCAATGCGGCACAGTGGTTAGAACTGCAGCCTCACGGTGGAGAGGACGCGGGTTTAATCTGGATTCCAGGTCACTGTCCGTGTGGAGTTTGCACATTCTCCCCGTGTTTGCGTGGATCTCACTCCCCACAACCCAAATATGTGTAGAGCAGCTGAATTGGCCATGCTAAATTGCCCCTTAATTGGAAAAAAATAATTGGATAAATTTATATTTACAAAACATTTTCCAACACTGCCTATTTCTTTCAAAACTTCCCTTTGCAATCCTTACTTGAAAAACCTGAAAATCTGCTAGATCTAAATCTGGCATGGTCCTGAGGTTGCCAGACTTAGCTCAGCTGGCTAAACAGCTGGTTTGTGATGCAGTGAGAGGCCAGCAGCGCACGTTTAATTCCCGTACTGGGTGAGGTTATTCATCAAGGCCCCGCCTTCTCAACCTTGCCCCTCGTCCGAGATGTGATATTCCTCAGGTTAAAACTACCACCACCAGTTAGCTCTCCCCTTCAAAGGGGAAAGCAGCCTATGGTCACCTGGGACTATAGTAACTTTACCTTTACTGGATATGGGTATAACAAAAATAATTTTCTTTAATAGACGAGTTGGTCAAAATGTGACACGAGTGATGTTTCCTTCAACAAATATTGGATTCTAGATAAAGCCAGAGTGACTAGCACTACAGCAATTTTTCTGGCAGATTGAATTACACATCATAGGCAATCCCTCAGGATTGAGGGGGATGTCTCCACTGGATCAATAGGATCCGAGATGGTTGCAAATCCAACATGCGCTCTGCAGGCAGCTGGTGCTTGAAGGGCAAGGCAAGAGTTGCTCTCATCAGGGATGTCTTCGAACACCCCTAATACATTTCCACTGTCCCGGCAGGGATCTCTTGCTGACGGAGTTCCAAGCAGAGCAACTGCTTCAGGTGTTTGGTGTCACAATAACATGATCCGCCTAGTGGAGCTGGTTTTGAGTAATTAACCCCTCAATGTTGGGCATTTTGGCTTGGGAGAGGACCCTACCATTGAACTGCTTTTCCTGCCACTAATGTGGAGGATCTTGCAAAGATATGGCTGGTGGTACTTCTCCAGTGCTTTGAGCTGCTTGCTCTAGATTGTTTTTAAGTCTCCAAAGCATACAAGCACAGGGATCACTGTTGCCAGGCAAACCAGGACCTTAGTCTCAGGTTGAGATCCTGGTCCTCAAATACACTTCTCAATCAGCTGAAGATTGGAAGCTGGCAAGCAATGATGTATTTTGTTGTCTAGGTTTGCCTTCATCAAGGAGCAGCTCCCAGCATACAAAATATGGTCCACATTTTCAGGGTTATCACTTGTGAATTAAATGCAGGTGGGGAGAGTTGGGGAAATGAGAAAAAAAAAATTTGAACAAGTATAAAACACAGAAATCCAGCAAAATGCTTAAATTAGATGGATTGCCCATGCTAAATTAGGTGGTGTTATGGGGATATGTAGAGGTCAAGGTGGGGTGCTCTTTCGCATGGTCGGTGCAGACCCAAATAGCCTCCTTCTGCATTGTAGGGATTCTATGATTTTTCTATGCTAGTGACAGGTCTCTAAACCACAATGATGAAGTCTTTCCATTGGAGGAATTAAATTGTCTATCCAACATTTAAAAAGTTTCAGGTAAAATAACTTGAAGCAACACAACCAACAGCAAATATGATTAACAAAACCATGTAGGTCACAATTAATTTCAATAAAGTGGCAAGGATCTCTAATGTAACTATACAATATAAACAAACAATGGTTCCACAGCCCATTACAAAACAGAATCAACAGTAACCTGTACAATATAAAGCAACCAAATTCCAAATACATTTTCAACATCGAGTGCATGCATGAAAAACATGGGCTCTGGGAATATGTAAATAGGCAGTGGCCAATTCATAAAATGTGATTTTAGCACTGACATTTTAAATTATTGGCCTCCGAGTTTGAATCCAGCCTGGACAGGCAGGACGAAGGATTACTCTATCCATTAGTTAAAATTATCCTAATAAGAATAACATTTTCCTAGTAAGAAAATAATTAAACTGTCCTGGCAAAAAAAGTTATACTAATATGGATTTCTTTTTATATTTAGTCATTTTAATTAGCCTTTGCCTGTGAAGCAGAGAAATACTAGTCAATTAAAAATATCACCAGCGAGACTTTGCCAGAAAGGAGATACAGAGCTTCCCAGTACAGCCGACTTCCACTTTACTGGAGGAGGTGCTGACAACAGGGAGACTGGAGAAGGGGGTTGTATCAGTGGTTTATGGAGCTATTTTGGAAGAGGAGAAGGCACCGCTGGTAGGGATCAAGGCAAAGTGGGAAGAAGAGTTGAGAGAGGGTATGGAGGAGGGGTTTTGGTGTGAGGTGCTCCGGAGGGTGAACGCCTCCACCTGGTGTGCAAAGTTGGGGCCAATAAAGCTGAAGATGATACACAGAGCAGAGCACACCTCACAAGGGTGAGGATGAGCCGGCTCTTTTAGGGGTAGAAGATGTGTGTGAATGTTGCCGGGGGGGGGCACAAACCATGTTCATATGTTTTGGTCCTGTCCAAAACTGGAGGATTACTGGAAGGAGGTTTTTAGGGTAATCTCTAAAGTGGAGCACGTGAAACCGGACCCGGGCCCTCAGGAGGCCATATTCGGGGTTGGACCAGCCAGGGTTGGAAACGGGTGTGGAAGCAGATGCATCTTCGCCTCATTGATTGCCGGAAGGCAGATCCTGTTAGGGTGGAGATCAAACCCTCCACCCTGGCTTGGCGGGGGGGGGGGGGGGGGGGGGGGGGGGGGGGGGGGGACCTGCTGGAATTCTTGATGCTTGAGAAGGTCAAATTTGAACTGAAGGGAAGGATGGAGGGGTTCTACAATTCATGGACGTTATTCATTATGCACTTTCGCGAATTGGATTACAATCGAACATTTGGGGGGGGGGGGGGGGGGGGGAAATAAAAATATATATTTTTTAATTTAAAAAAAAAATCACCAAGCTGTTGGGCCAAGGTTGACCCTATAGCAATGATCCATTACAGGACAAGGTAACAAGAAGCTGAAAGATGTTATATTATATACTGATACCACACCGGTTTCAACATATTAGCCAACAGCGTGGGAGAAGTTAGTACTGTGAAGGAAAAATGCCTCAACCTTGTTATTTGGTTCCAATGACAAAAGAAACAGAAACAGACTTAAAACTGTTCCACTTGGTAGAATAGGAATCAAATGGAATTAGAGTGAAACTATTCCTAAGGCAGTATGGATTTATCCCAATGGAAAACAAGTTTGTAAAATAAGAAAAAATAAAATTACTGATGGGAATCAATTAAATTCTCCTATGAAACTGTACTTTAACATAAGCAAGCAGAATTGTGTCAGAGGGAATAATAGAACTGCTTATAAATTGGCTGTTTGTACATTTTCCCCTTTTCTGCGTGGGTCTTACCCCCACAACCCAAAGATATGCAGGGTAGGTGGCTTGGCCATGCTAAATTGCCCCTTAATTGGAAAAATTTAAAATAAAAATAAAAATTGTCCGTTTGTGACATATATTTGGATTTGTAAAGATCCAAGATATTGAATCCAGAACTGTAACATTTGATTCGCCAATCAAACTATCAGGTTTTGTTCCAAGTGCTGCCTTACTGCTGCACTTACTGAATGCTTGGCACATAACACCTGCTTGGCATATAATGCCTTACTTTAAAAACCTCAAGCCAAAGAACAACTGACCCTCTAACATAATAAAGTTTAGGAAGTAAACACAGTTCTTCGGGGGCATGGGCCAACAGCACAACTACTCCTTATTCAACAAATTGGCAAGATCAGACAGTACACAAAATGGCTGGAATGGAAATTAAAAATCCTCATATGGGTGCAGCCATAGTTTTTCTTAGAAATATGCCATAGGATGTTTGGCATCAATCCAAGGAACCAGACAGGACCTTGGTTTTTAAACTTCTGCTCAACCAAAGAAAGATAGGGGAAGACACCCAGCTTGTCAAGCAACATCTGTAGAGAAAAAGTAGGGCTACCAACTGATGGATGGACATCGACCTGAAATATTAACCCGACATGTTTCTCCCATTGTTGAAATCTTTTTATTAGAGTTTTTCGTTTTATAAATTACAAAATTAACCAATCTATACAAACCAAATTCAATTTACAGAAAAAAGGCATTAAAAGTAACATTCACACAACCAGACCATCGCCCCAAAGGTGATTAGTTCCTTAAAATAAACAGTGAAAGATTGTCAACTCCGGTAGAATCCATTGACTGAACCCCTCACGGTGAATTTCACATTCCCTATGTACAAATACTCAATCAAGTCTCCAAACTATACTGAGGCGCTGGGTGGAGACAACGACCTCCACCCCAGCAGAACCCGTCTCTGGGCAATCAATGAGGCAAAGGCAAGAACACCCGTCTACAGTCTCAGCTAGTCCAACATCCCAAATATGGCAACGAGCGGACAGGGCTCCAATTAAATATTCAAAATAGGCAACATGGTGCTAAATAAGGAGACACAAAAGCTCACAAGTTTGGGATAAGACCAGAACGTGTGCGCGTGGTTTGCCAAACCCCCAGAACAGCGTTGCATTGGTCATCCACCTCAGAAGCAATGTGCCATTCCGGTCAGGTGCACTCAGAGGACTACTTTAAGTTGTATCTAACCCAGCCTTGCACATGAAGACAGAGTTCACTTTGCGAAGGACATAATCTATTATAACTCATCCTCCCACCTAGCCTTTACCCTTTCCACTGACAATATTCTGTCAAAATTCATCCATAAATGCCCAAAGTACTACACTCCTCCGATCCTGCGAGCCAAGGGGAAAGTCTGAAAGGTCCGTCGTATAAAATTCTGAACCTGGAGATGTGAATGAGCCAGAGACCAACTTCACCACCAATTCCTCTGGACTGGCAAACCGTCCCTCCAGAAACAGGTCTACCAATCTCTCAAGCCCCCTCCCTCCCCACACCTAAACGTGGCGTCCAATCTCACCAGCTCAAACAGATGGTTGACACAGATGGGGAAAGCTTCGACACTGACCCAAGATTAAAATGTTGTCTAAATTGTCTCCATGCTTTTAAAGAGTGGAAACTACCACTGGCATTGAAGACTATTTTGTGTTACAATAGGGAGATATTAGGAAACTGGATCGAAGATGTAGTGGGCAATTTAGAGCTTAACAGACGGAGAGTAAGACTGCTAGCACTGAATTAGAGGCATACTGTGGAAGAATGTTCACCTTAAATCAACTGGACCCTGCCCGCTAAGGACAGGGGACAGTTATCCCACATTTGCAAGCTGGTCTTGACCTTATTTACCAGATTAGTATAATTCAGTTTACGAAGCCAAGTCCAATCCCAAGCCATTCAGACATCCACATACTCAAAAGTTAGATCTGGCCAAGTGAAAAGGAAGCAACCCAAGATTGGCTCCCCTCCCTGGGGGGGGGGGGGGCTTAACCAGAAAATACTCTTCCAGATTTAATTTATATCCTGAAAAAGAGCAAAAGTTCTTCAGTAGCTCCATTATATCACTCATTGTGGGGACTGGGCCTGTCCCTTAAAAGCAAAAGGTTGTCAGCATACAGGGACACTATGCTCCAACAATGCCAAAAAGAGTCCTTAAACATCTCTACTAGTAACAGAACCAACTGCCCAGCAAATGTCTTTTAAAACACCACATGAAACCCATCCAGCCCCGAGGCCTTACCTGTTTGCATCCATCCTATCACTACCAGGACCTCGTCCAGAACCAATGACGCCATCAACTCTTTGCGCCTTTCCTCCCCCACCACAGGGAACTTGAAGCCATCTAAGAACTCAAGACATATCTGACTCCCCTTTGGCAGCTCCAACCTGTAAAGCTTCTTCTAGAAAGTTTCAAATGCTCAGTTAACTTTCTCCGTGGTGGAGGGTGGGCCATCAACCCACCACTCGAGTCCTGAACTGGAATAATTTTCTGAGAGGCCACCTAACAGGTGAGCTATAAGATGGGGAGCCATATTCGTAAATAACACCCCTCCCCCACCAATGTGGCAGCTGGCACACCGTCTTACCCGTTTCTTCCTGCTTGTCAGGAGCTCCAAGGTAGAGTCTTTTGAGTACCTGCAATCCACTTCCATAATCTCATCCATTAGCTTCTGGCGCTCTGGCTAATCCACCCCCTCCGGAGTGTGGTGTCTCACCTGCAAGACAATCTCCTGCAAAAGCACCACATCAGCCCTCAACTTCTTCAGGTGAGACACTCTCTCGATCTTTGCACCAGACTCCCCCAAACACCTTATGTTCCAAATGGCAGTCTAATTGTGGGGCCACTCAACCCCAACCTCCAGTCAGCCATTTCCACTGTGAAGGGCTATTCAGTTCTTACACCAAATACCTAGGCCCACCCAACAGGGTCACTTGTCTACCAGAGAACAATACTCCCTCCTCCCCAATTCCCACCAAACAAAGCTATGCTAAATGAACCCTGTCCAAACGTGTCCAATAAGCCACAGCCCCTCCTCACTCCCATTCACTGGCTAAACCTTTGCTGTTAATGTGGTAACCCCCACCCAGGGTATATCATCAAAGAACAAATAAGCTTCCTAGCCTCCTCCCACTACAGATAGATAACAAAATACAACATTCTTGCAATGCTTAGCTTCTCACCAGGGGCCATGCATTCTCCACCTTGTTAATTTAACCACAATCCCTCCCTTCCCACCCCCTCAACAACATTGATGAAATCCTTCGTATCCACCCCTAGTGTTCCAATTGAACCCTTTTAATCAAGTGCAAGTCCTTGCCCCTTGACAAAAGCCTCCGCCTCCTCTGGCGTATTGAAGAAATGGTCTTTCGACCCAAAGTAATTCTCATCCTCACCGGATACACCACGCCAAATTTACTCTGCTCTGGTATAGCACTGACATTGCCTTATTGCTCTGGTATAGCACTGACTTTGCCGTTTTAAAGGCCACTCCGCTAATTCTATTCCGACATACTGGTATATTCGGATAATACCAACACTCCCTTGTGAAAGCAGACCTATTACTTGTTTAGTCACAAAGCTGATAATGCTCCACTACTGTGGAATCATACATCAACCTTTTAGAAAAATGTCAACAAAAAAAAACTATAAATACTGATTGACATTGGGAAACATTCCCCAATAAGCATACACCCTTCAATTTATTTTCTCTCATTGCTAGGGCAGCATAGTACTTAGCACAGTTGCTTCACAGCTCCAAGGTCCCAGGTTTGATTCCTGGCTTTGGTCACTTTGTGGAGTCTGCACGTTCTCCCCGCATCTGCATGGGTTTTCTCCGGGTGCTCCGGTTTCCACCCACAGTCCAAAGATGTGCAGGTTAGGTGGATTGGTCATGCTAAATTGCCCTGTCCAAAATGGTTGGGTGGGGTTACTGGGTTACAGGGATAGGGTGGAGGTGTGTGATTGGGTAGGGTGCTCTTTCCAAGGGCAGGTGCAGACTTGATGGGCCGAATGGCCACCTTCTGCACTGATACATAGAAGATAGGAGCAGGAGGAGACCTTTTGGCCCTTGGAGTCTGCTCCGCCATTCATCATGATCATGGCTGATCATCCAACTCAATAGCCTAATCCTGCTTTCTCCCCATAGCCTATAATCCCATTCTCCCCAAGTGTTATATCCAGCCGCCTCTTGAATATATTCAAAGTTTAGCATCAACGACTTCCTGTGGTAATGAATTCCACAGGCTCACCACTCTTTGGGTGAAGAAGTGTCTCCTTTTGTCTGTCCGAAATGGTTGAGACAGACAAAAGGAGACACTTCTTCACCCAAAGAGTGGTGAGCCTCCTCAGACTGTGATCCCTCGTTCTGGACACACCCACCATCGGGAATATCTTCCTTGCATCTACACTGTCTAGGCCTGTTAGAATTTTATAAGTCTCTATGGGATCCCCCTCATTCTTCTGAACACCAGCAAAAACAATCCCAACCTAGTCAATCTCTCCTCATGACAGTTCCGCCATCCCTGGAATCAGTCTGGTTAACCTTCGCTGCACACCCTTGAGAGAAGAACATCCTTCCTCAGAAAAGGAAACCAAAACTGCACACAGTACTCCAAGTGTGGTCTCACCAAGGCACTGTACAATTACAGCAACACATCCCTGTTTCTATACTCAAAATCTCTTGCAATGAAGGCCAACATACCATTCGCCTTCTTTACCGCCTGCTGCACCTGCATGCTTACCTTCAGCGACTGGTGCACAAGGACACCCAGGTCCCGCTGCACTCTCCCCTCTCCCAATTTACAACCATTCAGGTAGTAATCTTCCTTGCTGTTTTTGCTTCCAAAATGAATAACCTCACACTTATCCAACTTGTACTGCATCTGCCATTGGTTTGCCCACTCGCTCAACCTGTCCAGATCTTGCTGCAGGATCCCTGCATCCTCGTCACAATTCACACTCCCACCTAATTGGGTATCATCTGCAAACATTGAGATGTTAAATTTTGTTCCCTCATCCAAATCATTAATTATTAATCATTAATTAATATTGATTGATAAATCATTAATCCAATCATGATTCTAGATGATGAATCGTTAATTTTAGACAACTGAACAAAAACCCTCAACCAGTAATAATGGACAAACAAAAACAGCACTTGTAGAACACAGTCTGAATTTAGTTTTCTCCTTCCATTGCTTCTTTATCATTAAAACTATCGCAGTAAATGCAGAAGGCAAAAATCACCGAGAATGGATTTTGGAATTTTCACAAAAAAATTACTGCATGCTTGGACTTGAAAAAGCCAAGTGTAATTTCTTGATCTACAAAAGGGATTACATCATATACAATTGCTGTTAGAAAGTGTGCATAAAACCACCCAAATTTGAGTACTTTATATTAACTAGCAGATTAAACTCTATAAACAACTAAAATGCATGCTTTTTGTTTCTTCCCCTGCTATTTCTGATCCAGGATTGCAATTTTACTGCAACTCTCACAGCAAGACAATGCTGATTACCATTTGTCAACACAGAAGCGGTAAATTATTAATGTGAGACCAGATTTGAGAAGTAAAAACCTAAATTTGAAGAGTAATCAGACAAATGGTTAAACCAAAACATTAAATAGTGTTCTGAAAGTAGATATTCCCACTCGCACTGAAGGCAAGTGCCTGCAGCAGAATTCTGCTCACACGTCCAAGCATGCTGGGCAGCAACATCTCTGAAATTGATACATTGTCCACATACTCATGAGATCAGACTGTAACCATATTTTAGATAATGTACAAATATTTGAAAAAATCCCAAATGTTTGACATGAATTTAGATTACAGCTAATAAAAATACTTCAGGATGAGACTAGTTGACCGACATGCGTACAGTCTTACTTTAGGCAAAATAATGAACCCAGATGCAACCTCAGACCATTCCACGATGTGTCTTGCATCCTGTCATATAGTTTAGATTTCTACTGTTTACTTCTTTATGCCAATCTCATTACTTTTGCATTTGGGGGTGTATAGCCAGAGAGATTGAGCACAAACCCTGGATGATTAAAAAAGGGGACAATTTTAACATTTTTCACTCTTGCACGGTCATGTGAGAGTACCTTTAAGAAATGGGTGTTTAAGAAATGTACCTTTAAGAAATAGTGCTGCTCAGGTTACTGGAGTGATGTCAGAGTGTGGGTGGAGCTGAGCTCTACTTCGGATTTTTAGGTTCCGTTAGAGAAAAAGCTTGGGTGTGTCTGTGTTTTTCAGTGAGCTGCATCTGAAGTTTAAACAAAGATGTAATGTTGATCTCTGCCATCCAAAGGCTATCTATGGATCAGTTGGTGAACCCAGAATTCTACGGTCTCAGTATTGAATGTAAAACTCCTGTTTGAAGGTTTGTTAAATCTTTTGGATGTTAAAAGGACAGCTTACAGGGTTACTTAGGGTTGTAGTTTTTGGGGTCGGATTTGAATTAATGGTTGCTTAGATGTTCACTGTTTGTTTTTGTTTTTTTAAATGTTAACTTGCGTTCATAGAATAAACATTGTTTTGGTTTTAAAAATACCTGTCCTTTTCTGAAGTACCACACTTATAAAGTGGGCCGTGTTCTTCCCATACCACAATCTATTAATAGTTGTGGGGTCAGGTGAACTCCATGATACACTTTGGGGTTCTCTAAACCCTGACTCATAACAGCACAATAGGTGATAATAGACTAGTAGCCCATTTTACATTGGTCTCTTGTTCTGTAGTGTGGTCTCTTGTTCTGTAGTGAAGTGACAGAGCAATTGAAGTTAATAAAATTGGGAAATATTAACCCAATGAGTCCAATTCTGGTTGTTATTCTGTAGCAAGAATATCCAGGAACCAAAGGTAGTGTAGAAAATGGCAACAGAATTGATATCTAGCGATTGGTCGGTCGCTGGGTTGCAAGAGATCGAGAACCCTGGGATCATTCATTCTGGGACTGAGAAGAACAGAATAAATTTTCAATAGAAAGCACTGGAAATCTCATGTGGTCTGGCAGCATTCATGGAAAGAGAAAAAGAGTTAACACATCAAATTACCATATCACCTCATTAACTGCTTCTTGCTCTCCACAGATGCTGACAAATGTGCTGAGTATTCCAGCACCTTGTTTTAGTTCAGATTTCCAGCATCTGCAACATGTCTTTCCGTTATTACGGAGCCTTTATTAAAAATTTGTAAGGGAACAGATTATTTGAACAGTAATGTCCAAGATTGCTTCAAACTGCAACAAGGGACCTGGGGGCAGGTTTAGAAGAGACAAACTGCACGCACAGGTTTAAATTTAACTGCACAGAGTGGTGAACATGAGGCAGATAATGTGAGTTTAAGGGTGACTTGAATTGATATTTGAGGGAGTGGATGAGTGAATGGATTAATTCCTGGAAGATCAAGATACCTTTTTCCTAATCGTCCTAAAGGGGCTTTTCACAGTAACTTCATTGAAGCCTACTTGTGACAATGTGATTATATAAAAATAATCCTGCACCAGTTCTGCACAGACAACATCATATTGGTTAAAGAATATTTTAGTGAAGTGTAGATAAATTTTGAAATGGTTATTTGGTGAAAATTTGAAAAATGAGTTAAAGGGATGCTGCACTAATACATTAGGTCTGTTTAGAAGTCTGGATTCAGCTGGTCCTAATTGCTGATTACCATAATTTGAATTTGCCTGAAGGTGCTAAAAATGCACCTGCAGGTTCAGCACTTCAGTGCTGATTACTCTCAATTTTCACGGAGCAGCATGTGTTGTTGGCTCCAGGCATCCGCTTCCGCACTAGCTGCCACATAGCAGCAAGTGTCAGGATGTCTCAGGGACCAAGTGTATTAGCACTCATGTGGCAACGGAGGCCCTGCCCAGCAGAGGGGTGGTGGTGTGATGGAGTTGATGGCCAGGCATAAATTCATTGACAGAAGGAAGGATCAGAGGGAAGCCATGGGGAAATGTCCCAAACTCTAAGTGCGAGGCAGAAACCTTCATTGCATTTAAAAAGAAAATATAACTATGCACTTGAAATACACTAAAGGGCCACGGAGCTGCAGCTGAAAGTAGGATATGGCTAATATCGGTTTTGGCTACAATGGGCCAAATGCTTACTTCTCTGCCACAGATTTTCCATTTTTATTTGACTACAACAGTCACTGTCCTTAAGAACATCAAGAAAAAAAATTAGAGAATGGCACATGTAAAACCAGTTCAATTAAAATGTGCGACAGTAACACTTAAAGTTAACAAATGCTGTGTTCTATGGTGCCACATAGAATGTATTAGGTGTTTAACTAAAACAATGATTTATTGTCAAACACATAGAAAGATAACCAACAGATTTATGTACAAAGTTACTTAAATTCCTTGGGAGCTACTCTAAGAGCAACTGTCCCGTTGTACGTCCTACTACCAACTCTCGAGTGTCCCACGTCACCAAGGTCTGACGCCATCAGCTGGTTGGAGGTCACATTGCTAACTATGTACAATACTATTCACAGACATCACCACATCCCCTTTTTTGGAGATGTAAACGTTTATATACATAAGTATTATTTGTAATATACGGAAACATTATTTGTATTGATATTTACAAACGCATAATGGCTTTAAACATGTGTTTATAAGTTCAGTCTGTCAGGTGTGTGCCATAATCTGGTTGACCTCCACCTCCTGAGTGTTTGAATTGGTCAACACTGCTCGTTCCACAATCACTATTGCAGATTTGTCGTTGATCACTGGTTCTGTTGGGTGGTGTGCGTCTTCCTCAGATTTAGGATTGCACCTCAACTCTTGCACTGGATTCAGCACAAAATGCCGTTGCACTTTTAGTAATGCTCTTCGGATCCTTTGCAGGATTGAACCATCCTCAGTAATTGCCATAAACGACTATGGACCTGCCGGTTGCAAAACCTTTACCAGTTTTACCCATCCATTGCCATTAGAGTCTGACTGTGTCCCCTGGCTGCAGTGGCTGGCGTTTCCTTGTAGACCAGTCATAAATCTTTTTCTGCCTCCTCTTTTGCAAAAATTATTTCCTTGTTATTCGTCAATTTACAGGGGGGGGGGGGGGGGGGGGGGCACGGCAGGATCGTTCGTAGCTGCCTATTCATGAGCAGTTGTGCCGGCGTTAGTCCATTGATGAGTGGCGCCAAGCGATAGCCGAGAAGCACCAAACAGATAGCTTCCCGGCTATCAATGGCTTTATTTAGCAGCTGCTTCACTATTTGTATACTCTTTTCCACCTTCCCGTTTGACTAGGGATAGAGATGATGTGCCTGAAATCATAAGTAACGGGCAAATTCAGTCCATTCATTTTTTAAAAATATATAAATTAGAGTACCCAATTATTTTTTTTTCCCAATTAAGGGGCAATTTAGTTTAGCCAACCCACCTATCCTGCACATCTTTGGGTTGCTGGGGTGAAACCCACGCAGACATGGGGAGAAGTGCAAACTCCACACGGACAGTGACCCAGAGCCAGAATTCAAACTCGGGTCCTCAGGGCCGCAGTCCCAGTGCTATCCACTGCACCACATGACACCCGAAATCAGTCCATTCACCATTCTTGTAATACAGCCCGTTGTCTGATAGCTGGTGTGCCATTTCAGACAAAAATCACTTTGGCATGTTGTATTGACACACCAAGCAGTCGAGTTCGTCAATGGATAGCTTCAGAAGTAATCAATCACTACCCGATTGTCTCTTCCGTTGAAATTGAACAAATCCATGCCCAATTTCTACCATGGACTTGCAATGATGTCACCCACATCCATCGGCTCTTTGGTTTGCTTGCAGCAGAATTTCTGACAGACGCCACAGTGGTGTACCATACCTGCAATGTCTTGGGTGATACCTGGCCAATCAACTGTCTCCCTGGCCCTGCGCTTGCACTTCTCAATGCCCAGATGCCATTCATGAAGTTTCTTAACCATGAGCAGCCTCAAAGAATGCAGGATGACGATTCTCTGTTGCCGCAGGAGAAGACCATTCGTCTCACTGAGTTCCGAACGTACATTGTAGTACCCAGAGCAGGAACCTTTAGACCGACCCTCAGACATTGGAGTACCTTTTGAAGGACTAGGTCCTGTTTCTGCCTTTATCAGGTGCAATTTCTCATCAGAGACCAGAAGCGACGAGATTGACATGAAGCTGGATATCGGCATCCACCAGGCATAACTCATTGATGCCCGTGGCTCGAGAGAGTGCATCAGCGACTGCAAGGTACTTGCCTGGCGTATAGGCGAGGTCAAAGTCGTAGCGCTGGAGCTTCATCAACAGGCATTGTATTCTCAGGGATATTCACACAAATTGTTTGCACTATGGAAACGAGGGGTCTGGGACCCCGAGCAGTGAAGCAACTGTGCTACCCTCTGCGCTACCGTGCTGCCAGGGTTGAGATCCTTGGGATCCATACATATCCTCAGGTCGCCTCGAGATCCTTGGGATCCATACATATCCTCAGGTCGCCATTCCATTTTTTACACACACCATGGAGTTGACCCAGTCGGTGGGCTCCTCTATGCACCCGACAACTCCCAGAGCCGCCATTCTGTGTCGCTCGGCCTTCAGCTGGTCCTTCGGTGGGAACAGGCACAGTACCAAATCCTTGAAACACCTCTGGATAGTTCTTCATGATTGATTCAATGGAGATATATCTGTGGGGTGCCTTGCTGTCTGCCGTGTACACCCACTTGATGAGCCAAAGCTATTCAGTCTCCATTGAACAATTTGCTCCGTCTCCACTATGGAGAATATTATCGTGTGTGTTCTGTCCTTAACAGTGACTTCTAGCTCGCATGCTCCTAAGGTCGTGATCTGATGACTGTTGTAATTCTTCAGGAGTACTGCTCCTGGGACCATTGTTGGCTTGACTTTTAGTCGTTCCACCACTGACAATGGGATCGGATTGGCCCTTGCTCCTGTGTCGAGCTTACAGTTGATTGGCATGCCATTAACCATTAATGAGATTGTCCATCTGTCCTCTTATGGTTCTCCTCATTCGCCTCACTGTGGCTGCAGATTGTGTCCCTTTCTGAGATCATGTGCACATCAGTCGGTCTTCGATGCACTTATCCTTAACAACACTCATCGATTCTGTTCAGTCAACTGCTGGACACAAGGTGCACCACATAGCAAAATGATCCATCCTGCCATACTCGTGACAAACCTTTCTAAGTGCCGGACATGTGTGGCAAATGTCTATTGCCACATTCCTGACGCCCATGTTTCTTGTGAGGCTGCACAACAGTGCCCTCAAAATGGCTGCCCGCGCTGAAATCACGTTTATTTTTCGACTGCGTCACAATCTCTCAGAGTCTATCATTCGATGTGCCAAAGACAGATCATCGATGACTGCAGATGATCAAAATTGGCCGACTGGGCCTTCAACTCAAATCTGTCACAAAACTATCATAGGATTCATCAGCTTTTTTGATATGCATACAAAAGTTTTTTTTTTAATGTTTCATTTTTTCCCCCCAGACAGCAGGGCCGATCAAAGTAATTTATCACCTCATCGTAGCTCCTGCTTGCCTCTTTGCTGTCAAAAGCAAAGGTACTGTAGATTTCGACTGCTTGAGGACCTGCTACCGTGAGTAGCAGCCCAATGCACCTCTAGTCAGGCTGTGTCTGGAGGCCAAGAAGACAGAGGCCAAACTGTTATTTTAAAATGTGCCAGTTTTCGTCTACGTTACCAGAGACTTGAAGTTGGTGGGGTGCCTTTAAACTTTCCATCTCAAACTTCACCATCGTTTATTGCATTAAGTTGCAAATAGCCATAATTCACCAGGTTTGTGGAGAAATTTCTTCTTTCTTCGCCTCGTCTCTTCTGTTGTTACCTTTAAATGTTCTGCACTCCTGGTACCATGTTGTGTTCTGTGGTGACACCATTGACAAGGATACACAGAACGTATGCGTTTAACTAAACGATAATTTATTGTCAAACACGTGGAAAGATAACCAACAGACTGATGTACAAAGTCACTTGAATTCCTTGGGAGCTACTCGAAGTACTGTCGCGTTGTACGTCCTACTACCAACTCTCGAGTGTCCCACGTCACCAAGGTCTGACGCCAGCAGCTGGTTGGAGGTCACATTGCTAACTATGTACAATACTATTCACAGACATATGACCACAAAACTTATTCTCTGAAAATACCACATGTAATAAGACCATTTACAAATCAGTATAATAGCAACTATGAGACTGGGAAGAAAATTCTCCATCTTCAGTTCTTTTCCAAAAGATCCTTTGAGTCATTGCAACAAGAACGCATCTAATTTTACTACCCGACTGCAACCGATACATCAGTTTGCTCAGGCCTCAGAACAAATTGAGCAGTTTACTCAGACCTCAGAACAAAAGTGTTTTTCCTCATGTAGCAACTAGTCTCCGATCCTCTCCCAACAAGCAATTAAATACATTGCAACCTCCAGGGAGATGGAGTATGAACTGTTGGTTTTTCACATGTGAGCTCATGTTCGAGCTCCTAACATCTGATCAACCTTGCAGATTACAGATACAAACTATGCACCCAAGGTACAGAAACTGCCTAGAAGCCAAAGCATACTGGCCTAGTTAATTCCACTTAAAAATATATAATTCCACAATGGTTCCTAGACTCTGTTGCAAAAACTGAAATACACAGTGTTAAGTACTAATATCTGTACTTTGATGCAATATGCGCAATTTAAACATCTAAAATGGGATTCTCATTCTCCTTTCTTCTAAACTCTTTCATAGAACTTTGTAATTAGACTGAGATAGTTGGACAATCATTGACATATCCTAAGCCATGCCAAGACTACTTTGTGGTTAGTTGATGGAATACAGAAATGTGAAGTGCAACTGAAGAGTAAAACCCCTGCCAATTTGAACTTATCATAAAATAACCGGCATTGTCTTAAGGTCGCCCAAATGTGAAAGTGCTCCAGGGCAATGATTGAAAAGCAGGTTGATTGTTCATCATAATAGGATTAAAATGTACATCACTGCAATTTCATATCTGCCCTAGACAGGTTAATGGAAGCAGATCAGTTGTTTCAACCCATTCAATCTGCCCCAGGTGCTAATGGAATGAACCTGTTCACAAGAGTAAACAGAAGTATTCTCAATTAACTTCAATTTAATATCGCAGCTTCAGTTATATTTGTGCTGTGACTTGAATTAAACACTTTCTCAGCCTTAAAATTACAAGCATCTCTGAAGAGCTTAGGATTCTCAAACAGTGCTTTTGAAACCGCCCAAATGATGATCACAGGTTATAGAAATATGGTTCTTCGGAATTGCTAGTCCCAAAACAACAGTAAGGATCACCCAATTACTTCTCAGTGAAACGAGTGTACAAGAGCATGACACAAGACGACAAAAGTTGTATTATAATCATACCTTTTGCAACTTTAGGATATCCTGAAGTGTTGCACTGCCAATTACTCACTCTTGGCATGTCCTCAGTGTTGTAAAATATGCAGCAGCCTTGTATCACACAATGTCCTACTAACACTAAGTATCAACTAATTGAGCTTTTTTTAAAAACTGTTCTGATTGAGAAATAAATATTGGCTTAATGAACAGGCCACTACTATTGTTCTCTTTTGAATAATGCCATTGGATCTTGCATGTCCAATTGATAGGGCAGGAGCTGAGCCCACAACTGAGTCAGAGGCAAATGTGCTATTACTGAATCAAGGTTGTCAAGACAGAAGGCTTAGTCACATCTGCTCATCAATAGTTACACAATCTAACCTTCCCAAATATTTCCACATATGTTGCTACGTCTCTGAAGCAGGCAAACCCAACAAATGTTATTCTATTTATTGAAATATTGAACCATATCGGAGCACATGCCCCAATTCTTTATATGAAGTTCCCAACATGCAGCAGGTGTAATTAAGCAGGAAACCCAAGATTAAAAAAGTAATCCACCTTGCCTTTATAACTGAATCCAGAGCATTTGGAGTTAAATCATCAAATCTGCTGAGTGCATGAAAATAAGCTCGTTGGGCCAACAGTTAAGAAATTTCTAAACTCGAGAGCACATGAAGGTGTCACACCCAACATTGTATACTGCATCCAGAAATGCACAAAAGCTGTGGCTTTTGCCTTTCTTCCCTCACCCCACATAATACAAGCCATCGTTAAAATTATATTGTGGTCTTCCGGTGGTGGCTATGGTGTTAGTGGTCGCGCACAGGGCAGCTCCAACTTGAAGACATAGAAAAGAGCTCTTTTTACCCAAAATTCTAAGCAACTTCGACAAAAGAGTGTAGCTCAGGGTCAGAAAAGATCCCACCCCCCGGGAGTGGTATGTTTGCTGGTTACCAAACCCAACAGAAGGTGAAATACCTGGCCAAGGAGTTAGAAGAGACCTGTGGTGCAGCAGCCAATGGAAGGATGGCAGAGGGGGAGGGCGAGTGCAAGCTGGAAAGCCCCAGATGGAACAGTTGATGGCTTTCGTCAAGGAAGAGTTCCACCAGCAGAGGAAGGAGATGCATGAGGATGGCTTGAAGGCTATCAAAAGAGCTGTGGCACTCCTGAAGGGCTCGATGGGGAGGGTGGAGAAATGTTTGGAGGCGCAGTGGTCGTAGATCCGAGACTGAAGGGTGATGTCAGACCACAGCATTGAAGACAGAGGTGGGGCCCTAAGGAGACCTTTGTAAGACGTTGAGAGCAAAGGTGGACGAGCAGGAAAATAGATAAAGAAGGTAGATTCTGCGGATACTGGGCCTGCCTGAAGAAGTGGAAGGTATGATTGCCATGTGGTAGATTTCGAGAATGCTGTCAGGGGTGGTGACAGAGTGGGTGTTGGAAAAGGCCCCCGAAGTGGACAGAGCGCACAGGTCTCTGAGGCAGAGGCTTAAGCGGGGGGGCCGCCGCGGGCGGTGATCGTGAGGCTCCGTAAGTTTGCGGAGAAAAAGGAAATTCTGCATTGGGCCAGGGAGAAGTGCAACAACGTCCGAATATACCAGGACATTGGAGCTGAGCTGGCAAAACGGCGCGCGGGGTTCAACAAAGTCAAGGCAGCGCTATATTGAAGGCAGATCAAGGTTTGGAGTGCTCTACCCAGCGAAGCTTTGGGTGACATATCTAGGCCGGAAGTGCTATTTTGAGACATGAGAAGCAGCCAATGACTTTATCAAGGAGCATAAACTAGGAGAGAACTGAAATGAACAATTCTGAGAGACTGACGTGCTGGCGCTTTGAAGTAGTTGGCAACATGGGTGGAGTGGGGTTGGAGCTGGGAGGGTTTTCTTTTCCTCCGATATGGAGGTTTATTTCTTATTTTACTGTTGAATTGACAAAGGGAGGCAAAGAAGAAAAATTTGCAAGGGGACTGCTGTCCCCATCCCACTCCTGCTGCCTGAGACTGTTTTTTTAATCTGTTTGTTCTTGGGGAGGGTGACCTGTGGTTCGATAGGAGTCTTTGTTTGGGTGGGGGGGGGGTCAGCAGGGAGCCTTCTTCAGAGGAGAGGGCGGGGGGTCAGTGGGAGAAGCTTTTAGGCAGGAGTTGCCCCACTGGCAAGCAATGTCAGGTGAGGTGGGTGCGGGGGGAGACACGATGAGGCGAGGTTGAAGAAGAAACATTGTCATGGGCAGAGAGAGGGGCCATCTAGGATGAGCCAGGTATAGGGTGATAAAGCCAAATGGAAGGATAGCGGATCATAGGGGGGAATGGAGGTGTATGCCCTCGGTAATGCTGATAACGTGGAACATGCAGGGGCTCAATGGACCGGTCAAAGGATCTATGGTCTTTGCACACCTTAGGAGCTTGAAAGCGGAGGAAGCCTTTCTGCAGGAGACTACCTCCACGTGAAGGTCCAGGTTAGACTAAGGCTAAGGAGAGGATAGTTAGGTCATATTTTCCACTTGAGGTTTGATTCAGTTGCGGGGAGTGACGGACCCAGGTGGGAGATATGTGATTGCGAGTGGGGTATTAGAAGGGATGTCGGTGGTGTTGGTGAATGTGTATACACAGGGCAGCACAATATTTAGCACTGCTGCCTCACAGCTCCTGGATCCCGGGTTCAATTCCGGCCTCGGGTGATAGTGTGTGTAGAGTTTGCACTTTCTCCCCGTGTCTTCATGGGTTTCCTCCGGGTGCTTCGGTTTCCTCCTACAGTCCAACGATGTGCAGGTCAAGTGGATTGGCCATGCTAAATTGCCCCTCGGTGTCCAAAAGGTTAGGCGGGGTTACAGGGATAAGGTGGAGAAGTGGGCTTAAGTAGGGTGCTCTTTCCAAGGGCTGGTGCAGATCTGATGAGCCGAATGGCCTCCTTCTGCACAGTAAATTCTATGCATTAGGATGAAGTAGGTTTTATGAGGCGGTTGCTGGCAACAATCCCAGACTTGGCCACATACCAGTTGATTATGGGAGATTTTAATTGTATCCTAGAGCCGAGGGCAGATAGATCGAACCCCAGGTCAATGGGTAGGATATGAATGGCAAAGGAGCTGGGTGGGTTTATGGAGAAGTTGGGCATGGGGGACCCATGGCACTTCAAGACCCCAGAGGGAAGGGAGTACTCCTTTTTTCGCACGTGTACAGAGTGAATTCCAGAATTGACTATTTTGTGGGGAGCCGGGAGATTTTGGTTGGGGTGTGGGGGGGCAGAGTACACGGGGATAGTAATCTCGGACCATGCGCCCCATTGGCTGGAGATTCGGCTTAGATCGGGACAGGAGCCGGGACGGAGGCTCGATTCAAGGTTTTTGCAGTGTGTGGGCTGTAATTAAAGATGATGTAGAACTGAACCAAAATGGGGAGGTGTCGCCGGCCACTTTTTGGGAAGCGCTAAAGCAGTGGTCCGAGGGGAGATTATCTTGTTCAAGGCTCATGCGGATAAGAAAAGGAGGGAGGAATATGAACAAGATAGTGGAGGCAGATAGGGACTACGGTGGTGCCCACCACAGAGGGATTGGCGAGGAGGAAAAAAAATACAGGGGCAATTTGATAGGCTGACAACAGTGGGGGTGGTAGGACAGCCATGTAGGGCAAGACGGGTGCAGTACGAATACAGAGAGAAGGCAAGGCAAAAGGAAGGATGGTAGAAAGAGGAAAAATCGACCGTGGATATCAAAGGAAATAAGGGAGTGTAACAAATTGAAGGAAAAGCATACTAAGTGGCAAAGATTAGTGGGAGACAAGAGGACTGGGAAATCTTTAGGGGGCAACAGAAAGCTACTAAAAAAGCTATAAAGAGCAAGATAGATTATGACAGTAAACTTGCTCAGAATATAAAAACAGATAGTAAAAGTTTCTACAAATATATAAAACAAAAGAGTGGCTAAGGTAAATATTGGTCCTTTAGAGGATGAGAAGGAAGATTTAATAATGGGAGATGAGGAAATGGCTGAGGAACTGAACAGGTTTTTTGGGTCAGTCTTCGTAGTGGAAGACACAAATAACATGCCAGTGACTGATAGAAGTGGGGCAATGACAGGTGAGGACCTTGAGATGATTGTTATCACTAAGGAGGTAGTGATTGGCAAGCTAATGGGGCTAAAGGTAGACAGGTCTCCTGGCCCTGATGGAATGCATCCCAGAGTGCTAAAAGAGATGGCTAGGGAAATTGCAAATGCCCTAGTGATAATTTACCAAAATCCACTAGACTCTGGGGTGGTCCCAGCGAATTGGAAATTAGCAAACGTGACATCACGGTTTAAAAAAGAAGGAGGTAGGCAGAAAGCGGGTAATTATAGGCCAGTTATCTTAACTTCGGTAGTAGAGAAGATGCTGGAATCTATCAAGGAAGAAATAGCGAGGCATCTGGATAGAAATTGCCCCATTGGGCAGACGCAGCAAAATAAGGGAAGTAGATATAGGACTGAGCTTAGGAGGAACTTCTTCACCCAAAGGGTTGTGAATCTATGGAATTCCTTGCCCAGTGAAGCAGTTGAGGCTCCTTCATTAAATGTTTTTAAGATAAAGATAGATCGTTTTTTGAAGAATAAAACGAATTAAGGGTTATGGTGTTCGGGCCAGAAAGTGGAGCTGAGTCCACAAAAGATCAGACATGATCTCATTGAATGGTGGAGCAGGCTCGAGGGGCCAGATAGCCTACTCCTGCTCCTAGTTCTTATGAATGTTAGCACATCAGCAGCGGAGGCAGGCAGCGTCCAGGGAAATATTGAAAATGCAGACTGGAGCAGGGGATCTGGTGTCGGAGCCAGGGAAAATACATGAGGCGTTTACGGATTATTATAAGTAGCTGTACAGGGCGGGGGGGGGGGGGGGGGGCATGGACATGGGACAGTTCTTAGATGGACTGGAGTTTCCACAGCTGGAGGAAGAGAAGAGGCAGGCGCTCGAGGAACCCCTGGGGCTGAGGGAGATATTAGACAGTATAAAGGGTATGAAGTCGGGAAAAGCCCCGGAGCCTGACAGCTACCCGGCGGAATTTTATAAGGAGTTCACAGCGGACCTGGCACCACATCTCTTGGGGGAGTTTAATGGGACGTTGGTGAGGGCAGCTTCTGGAGATAATGACGCAAGCAACGATCACATTTATACGAAAAAGGGGGAAGAACCCATCGGAACGTTGTCCGTATAGGTCCACAACGCTGTTGCAGACGTGAAAGTGCTGGCTAAGTTGATGGCGGGAAGGATGGAAGGTTGTGTCCCGGGTGTGGTTGCGCAGGACCAAACAGGCTTTGTGAAGGGCAGGCAGCTTTCTAGTAATAGTAAAGTTTGTGACATGGGTGCACCTGTTATATGTGGCACCGAGGGAGTGTGCGGACCAATGACATGGGTTCACGGATCTTTGAACTATAAAAGGGGAACAAGGCACTCTCACCACTACTGTTTGCGCTGGCTTTAGAGCCTCTGGCAATGGCTCTTAGGGGGTCAGCAGAGTGGCAAGGAGTTATGAGAGGACGAAGGGAGCATCGGGTGTCGGTCTATGCCAAAGACCTACAATTGTATGTTTTGGACCCACTGGAGAGCATGGAGAGGATCATGGGCCTGTTGGGGAAGTTTGGGGTGGTCTCAGGATACAAGTTAAATGTAGGAAAAAGCAAAGTGTTCTAGTGAGTCGGCGAGCCAATTTAGGACGAATGCCATTTAAGGTGGCTTGAGATAGGTTGAGACCTGGAGATTCAGACAGCGAGGGAATGGGCCATGCTACACAAATGAAATTTAACAAAACTGGTGGAGGGGCTCAAGAAGTGGGATACGCTGCTTGGCAGCGAGGGTCCAAGTAGAGAACATGAACATTCTGCCAAGGTGCCTGTTCATATTCCAGACACACACGGTCTTTATACCGAAGGCCTTCTTTCAGAAACTGGACACAATTATTTTGGACTTCGTTTGGGCAAGGGGAAGGTGCCATGGGTTAAGAGGACCCTGTTAGAGGCAGAGGCAACAGAGAGGGTTGGCGTTGCCGAACCTGTTTCATTACTATTGGACAGCAAATGTGGATAATGCAAGGTGGTGGTGGGAAGGAGAGGGGGTAGAATGGGTTAGGGTGGAGGAGGACTACTGTAATACTGTAAGGGGTCCAGCTTAAGGGCTATGGTGATGGCAGTGTTGCCAATGGCGCCGAGCATATACTCGGAGCCCAGTAGTGCAGTCCACGGAACCAGCTTAGGTGGCACTTTAGGATAGAGAGGATGTCAGTGTTAATGCCGTTGTATGAAAAACAGTTTTGAGCCGAGGGGGAGGGGGGGGGGGGGGGGGGGGGGGGGGGGGGGGGGAGAGAGGAGAGAAGAGAGAGAAGAAGAGATAGATAACACGTATAGGAAGTGGAGCTGGTTAAGATGAGGGATTTGTATTTGGAGGAAGGGTTTGCCAGTATATTTGAATTGAAGGAGAGGATAGAGTTTCCGAGAGGAAGTGAGTTTAGGTACCTGCAGGTAAGGAACTTTGCACGGAAAGAGTTCCCCAGGTTGCTGAGGTACACTCTGCTGGAACAACTGTTGCTTCCGGATGAGGAAGGGGAGGGGAGGATCAGCAACATATTCAGGTGGCTGGGAGAGCAGGGAGGTGAAGATTAAGGAGGTGGGAGGGGAAGCTGGGTGGGGAGATAAACTGGGAGAGTATGGAGTGAGGCGCTACGAAGGGTAAATGCGACCTGCTCATGCACAAGGATGAGCCTCATACAGTTCGAGTACACATGATGCAGGCAAGAATGAGTGGGTTCTTTCAGGGGGTGGCAGACTAGTGTGAGAACTGTGGGCAGGAGCCAGTGAATCACGCACATATGTCCTAGGGTTGTGAAAAGTTGTAGAAATTCAGGCCGGGGGTAGCAAGGATAATGGGGGAGGAGGTGTAGCCGGAGCCTTTGAAGGCAATATTTGGGGCATCGGAGAAGCTGGAACTGATGGAGGGGAGGAATGCCAATGTTGTGCCGTTCTCCTCTGATTGTCCGGCAGCGAACCGTATTAGAGAGGCAGTCAGCTACACCACTGGGGGGTAGTGTATGGAGTTGAGGGGTCCAGCAGTCTCTTTTGAGGCAAGGTGGGGAATGTTTGTGACCGTGCCTTGGTATTTGTACAAACTATAAAGCTGTGTGTTGGGAAGTTTGTTTCCCAAAATGTTTATGTGGTGTAACGTTTGGAAAAAATACATTTTTTAAAAATCATACTGTGAAATGTTGCTGAAGCTGCACTTTTACAATTAATTTCAAGCCGCAACTGGAAGTATATTAAACGTCTACAAGTACTGTAACATTCCACGCTACCTCTTGTCACTTGATCAACTTTCCCAGTTGCTATCCAAGGGTAACCGAGTACTGTTTAACCCAGAGTTCATCTTCCTTGCAAGTGAACCATGATCTTTTGTTTAAACAGGTCTGCCTGCTGGATTTTTAGTTGCCAGAGTAAACTCCCAGACACCAGTATAGGGCTAGCTGTTGGATGCAGTTGGAATATACTTCCAGTGGCAGAAGATGCAACAGAGCATGTGACCTCGTTCACAGCTCACATTCATGCTTCACTTTACCTGTGGTAGCTAATACGATTGGAGTAATATCTGTTGCCATGTGCCATGGCCAGATACTGATTCTGTTGAAGAATTTTACTGGATATAGGAAAAGACCATGTCCACAATCTCAAATGGATCCAGTGGCCCACAAACTTAACTAAAATCCTTACTCTTTAATTTGTTACATCTTATCAGTGTAATCTCATACATTTCAGAGTCCTTCCACTTTATCTCTGCAACTATGCCTTTTCCTTCTCAGTTACAATAGCCTTCAAAAGATCTTTCATACAAGGCACTCAAAATATCTCAAAAGTCTAGAAGTAAAAAGGTGGATGGCATCTGTACACAAAATATTGTCTGAGATGAACTATAGCAGAAAAGAAACTACATCCCAACAACCACCTTAAACATTCATTCTCTCCAACACCAGTACACAGTTTCAGCAGTATGTAGAATTCCAAAGCATTAGAAAAATTAAACATGATTATCCCTTGAAGTGTCAGCAGATTTCACCTAAATGTGTTCAGCGCAAGTTCAGTTAGACCTTAAAAGGGCGAGTGTGAAAATTTTGAGAAACTTCAATTGTTTTTATTTAAATTCAGGAAGTGGTTTGTATTCAAAATTGGTATACATCATGATTGCTTTTTGACCAATCATGTCACGGAAATAATAGTGATTCTGAACTCAGATGGTATTTGTTAATTAGCTGGAATATGTGCTAGATGTGGAAGTATCAGCATCCCAGGTCAACTACAGAGTGATGAACTTCAATATGATCGGAGAGTCAAAACAGACAGAAAAAAAATGTCCTGCACAAATTCTGCAGGGTAAAAGACAGTCAGTTGGGTAGTTAGAAGAAAATGCATAAACATGTTAGGGATTATCAGAATAGCATGAGTTGGAAAAGTTACAGCATCTCATGTGAGCATAGCAATAAAACTCACCTTACAGCTCGTATTTTTAAGGACTATTTCCTCCAGGTTTTCACAAGATCAGCAACATGTCCTCTCCAGTTAGGGACATTTTAAGTATAATCAATAACTTCATTATAAATGAGATAAGTTTTAAACAGGTTAAATTTGCTTAAAACAAGGAAATCCCATGGGAAGATTAGTATTTATCTCATCACATTCAGGAGGTCATTATTCCTATGATGGCATCAATGGCCACTGAACAGATGGATTCCAAAAAGGACTGGTGGCAAATTCAAAAACAGTGATAATTACCGATCCATTAAATTTCCTTCCATTCCAGAAAAATAAATCAATCATGGAGCAAAATTGATTAATGTGCAATAATAGTTAAAAGCAGTCAACATGAACTTGGAAGGAAAAGATACTGTTTCACCACTAACATTTTTTTTTTAAAAAGTCAACCCAAATGGACTGCAGTAAATAATATGCGATACCATGACTTCCTAAAGGCTGCTGATAAAGTTCCATGTGAAAGGCTATTAACTAAACAAAACGTTTTTGTGATTCTAGGCAAACTCTAGGAACGTATAAATAACGAGTATTAGTAAGCAAAGGAGTACAAATTGGAGAAACGTTGAAATTACAGTGGGAAGGTCTAAATGGGGTTCTTCTGAGCTTCGCATAGAGACTACTACGTTAATTTACAAAAGCGACCCAACCTCAAAGTAATCATCAAATTAGATAGGCTGGAGCAGGAGTTGGCAATCTGCTGTTCTTCAACGTCTCATTTGTGCATCCTAACTTTTTTCAGTTGGATCACATTAACATGAAAGAAAGTCCAACCCAAAAAATGGGGGGGGGGGGGGAATTGTAGTATTATTCTGGGGATAAAAGGTTAGTCATTATGATGAAGGTGCAGTTTCAAATTATTTTAATAAAATCATTCTCTATATAAACCCGTTTGAGGTGGTATAAGTAAGCCATCATTGTAGATAATGCCTTGGATTCAGCAAACAATTTTATAGTTACGACCATTATTATTTGCAATAGAATTGATAAATTATGCTGAATGTGTCATTAAAAGATTTTTTTTTTAAAAAGCAAGGGAATAGCCAGAAAGTCTTAATTCCCACAAGTTTATCCTCCCCTCCCCGCAAAGCTGACTTGAAACTTATTAGAAATCACAAACATAAAATTCAGAGCTAGGTCTATTAATCCAAATTATTTTCAAATACAGGCAGAATGTCTCAAAGCCCAAAACGTTCAGACATAATTTGCCAGATTCCAAGGTCGGCACAGGAATAGACAGGTGTGTAATGGCAAAGAGGACAACTAGCGAGGCACTACATTGCACCAATAGTGCCTAACTGAATTACCCAGGTGAGAGTTTTTTTTACTCATTAAAAAAAGTAACCAGTTTTTAGGTAGATTTGAGACACTATTATAATACATTAATTCAATACATTCATTTTATTGCAACTGCAAATTATGCATTCTACCAAAGATATTTAGCAACATTCAAAATATTTTGCTTCACAATGCCAAATTTTCATCTGGCAGTTTCCATTAGCTTTTTTAAAAAAAGGGTTTTTCAGGTAAAAAAAAAACAAAAGATTGCCGACCCTCTGTCCTAACCAGAGGAAGCAGGTTCAGAAATTACAAGAGGGAGCAGAACAATGGCAGGTGATTTAATGCAGAAAACTGCTTCCGATTGGGAATGTAAAATAGATGAACGACACTGTTCGCAACCTCACTGCCTCATTTGGCCCAGGAATAAGTCCCTGACTCCATACCCTCTCCGTTACCAAGATTGCTTACTTTCACCTCCATAATAATCGCCCATCTCTAGTCACCTCCCACCACTCCCCACCTGTTCATTCGTTGTTGAAACCAACCTCCAGGCTTTTGTTACATAGACAAAAGAAGATAGGAGCCAGGGGAGGCCTTTTGGTCCTTTGAGCCTGCTCCGCCATTGATTACGATCATGCCTGATATCCAACTCAATAGCCTAATCCTGCTTTCTCTCCATAACCTTTGATCCCATTCGCCCCACGTGCTATATCTAGCTGCCTTGAATATATTCAATGTTTTAGCATCAACTACCGCCTGTGGTAATGAATTGCACAGGCTCACCACTCTTTGGGTGAAGAACTGCCTCATCTCTGCCCAAAATAGTTTACTCGGAATCCTCAGACTGTGATCCCTCGTTCTGGACACACCAACCATCGGGAATATCTTCCTTGCATCTACAATGTCTGGGCCTGTTAGAATTTTATAAGTCTCTATGAGATTCCCCCCTCATTCTCCTAAACTCCAGCGAGAAAAATCCCAACCTAGTCAATCTCTCCTCATATGACAGTCTCGCCATCCCTGGAATCAGTCTTGAGAGCAAGAACATCCTCTCTCAGAAAAGGAGACCAAAACTGCACAAAATATCCTAGGTGCGGCCTCTCCAAGGCCCTGTATAATTGCAACACATCCCTACTCCTGTACTCAAAACCTCTCACAATGAAGGCCGACATACCATTAGCCTTCTTTCCCGCCTGTTGCTCCTGCATGCTTACCTTCAGCGACTGGTGCACAAGGACACCCAGGTCCTGCTGCGCTCTCCCCTCTCCCAATTTCCAACTGTTCAGATAATAATCTGCCTTCCTGTTTTTGCTTCCAAAATGAATAACCTCACGCTTATCCAAATTATACTGCATCTGCCATTGGTTTACCCACTCGCCCAAACTGTCCAGATTCTGCTGTAGGATCTCTCCATCCTCATCACAGTTCACCCTCCCACCCAACTTGGTATCATCTGCAAACTTTGAGATGTTACATTTGTTCCCTCATCCAAATCATTAATGTATATTGTGAATAGTTGGGTCCCTGTGGCACCCCACTAGTTACTGCCTGCCAATTTGAGATTGACCAATTAATTTCTACTCTTTGTTTTCTCTCCACCAACACTTTTCTATCCACCTTAATACACTTCCCCCATCCCATGTGCTTTAATTTTGCACAATAATCTCTTAAGCAAAGGCATTTGTCAAATGCCTTCTGAAAGTCTAAATATACCACGTTGACTGGCTCCCCCTCGTCAACTGTACTAGTTACATAGAACATAGAACAGTACAGGCCCTTCGGCCCTCGATGTTGTGCCGAGAAATGATCACCCTACTCACACCCACGTATCCACCCTATACCCGTAACCCAACAACCCCCCCCCCTTAACCTTAATAATTCCAACAGATTTGTCAAGCATGATTTTCCCTTCATAACTCCATGCGGAGTCTGACTGATCTTGCCACTGCTTTCTAAAATGTTCCACTATAAAGTCCTTGATAATGGATTCAAGCATTTTCCCCACTACCAATGTTAGGCTTACTGGTCTATAATTCCCTGTTTTCTCTCTATTTCCTTTTTTGAATATTCGAGTGGCATTAACTACCTTCCAATCTGCAAGGACTGTTCCAGAGACTATAGAATCCCAGAAGATGACCACCAATGCATCCATTATTTCCAGAGCCACCTCCTTAAGCACTCTGGGATGAAGATTATCAGGTACTGGGGATTTATCCACCTTCAATCCCATCAATTTTCCCAGCATAATTTCTCTACTAATATTGATCTCCCTCAGTTCTTTCCTCTCACTAAACCTTTCATTCGCCAACATTTCTGGTATCTGATTTGCGTCCTCTTTTGTGAAGACAGAACCAATGTATTCAATTGCTCAGCAATATTATACCTTATTATACATTCCCCTGTTTCTGTCTATCCACGTGATAGTGAGATGAGGAATAGGGAGAGAGAGCAATTAAACACGTGGCTACAGGGATGGTGCAGGCGGGAGGGATTCAGATTTCTGGATAACTGGGGCTCTTTCTGGGGAAGGTGGGACCTCTATAGACAGGATGGTCTACATCTGAACCTGAGGGGCACCAATATCCTGGGGGGGAGATTTGTTAGTGCTCTTTGGAGGGGTTTAAACTAATTCAGCAGGGGCATGGGAACCTGGATTGTAGTTTTGGGGTACGGGAGATTGAGAGTATAGAGGTCAGGAGCACAGATTTGACTTCGCAGGAGGGTGCCAGTGTTCAGGTAGGTGGTTTGAAGTGTGTCTACTTCAATGCCAGGAGTATACGAAATAAGGTAGGGGAACTGGCAGCATGGGTTGGTACCTGGGACTTCGATGTTGTGGCCATTTCAGAGACATGGATAGAGCAGGGACAGGAATGGTTGTTGCAGGTTCCGGGATTTAGGTGTTTTAGTAAGCTCAGAGAAGGGGGCAAAAGAGGGGGAGGTGTGGCGCTGCTAGTCAAGGACAGTATTACGGTGGTGGAAAGGATGCTAGATGGGGACTCTTCTTCTGAGGAAGTATGGGCTGAGGTTAGAAACAGGAAAGGAGAGGTCACCCTGTTGGGAGTTTTCTATAGGCCACCTAATAGTTCTAGGGATGTAGAGGAAAGGATGGCGAAGATGATTCTGGAAAAGAGCGAAAGTAACAGGGTAGTTGTTATGGGAGACTTTAACTTTCCAAATATTGACTGGAAAAGATATAGTTCGAGTACATTAGATGGGTCATTCTTTGTACAATGTGTGCAGGAGGGTTTCCTGACACAATATGTTGACAGGCCAACAAGAGGCAAGGCCACATTGGATTTGGTTTTGGGTAATAAACCAGGCCAGGTGTTAGATCTGGAGGTAGGTGAGCACTTTGGAAACAGTGACCACAATTCGGTGACCTTTACATTAGTGATGGAAAGGGATAAGTATACCCCGCAGGGCAAGAGTTATAGCTGGGGGAAGGGCAATTATGATGCCATTAGACATGACTTAGGATGTGTTGGTTGGAGAAGTAGGCTGCAAGGGTTGGGCACACTGGATATGTGGAGCTTGTTCAAGGAACAGCTATTGCATGTTCTTGATAAGTACGTACCAGTCAGGCAGGGAGGAAGGGGTCGAGCGAGGGAACCGTGGTTTACCAAAGAA
Source organism: Scyliorhinus canicula (assembly GCF_902713615.1). Classification (NCBI taxonomy): domain Eukaryota; kingdom Metazoa; phylum Chordata; class Chondrichthyes; order Carcharhiniformes; family Scyliorhinidae; genus Scyliorhinus; species Scyliorhinus canicula. Next base: position 158,960,149 of record NC_052152.1, read on the forward strand.
GTGGAATCTCTTGTTAAGAGGAAGAAGGAGGCCTATGTGAAGATGAGGCGTGAAGTTTCAGTTGGGGCGCTTGATAGTTACAAGGAAGCGAGGAAGGATCTAAAGAGAGAGCTGAGACGAGCAAGGATGGGGACATGAGAAGTCTTTGGCAGGTAGGATCAAGGAAAACCCAAAAGCTTTCTATAGGTATGTCAGGAATAAAAGAATGACTAGGGTAAGAGTAGGGCCAGTCAAGGACAGTGGTGGGAAGTTGTGTGTGGAGGCTGAGGAGATAAGCGAGATACTAAATGAATACTTTTCGTCAGTATTCACTCAAGAAAAAGATAATATTGTGGAGGAGAATGCTGAGACCCAGGCTATTAGAATAGATGGCATTGAGGTGCGTAGGGAAGAAGTGTTGGCAATTCTGGACAAGGTGAAAATAGATAAGTCCCCGGGGCCAGATGGGATTTATCCTAGGATTCTCTGGGAAGCCAGGGAAGAGATTGCTGAGCCTTTGGCTTTGATTTTTAGGTCATCATTGGCTACAGGAATAGTGCCAGAGGACTGGAGGATAGCAAATGTGGTCCCTTTGTTCAAGAAGGGGAGTAGAGATAACCCCGGTAACTATAGGCCGGTGAGCCTAACGTCTGTGGTGGGTAAAGTCTTGGAGAGGATTATAAAAGATACAATTTATAATCATCTAGATAGGAATAATATGATTAGGGACAGTCAGCATGGTTTTGTGAAGGGTAGGTCATGCCTCACAAACCTTATCGAGTTCTTTGAGAAGGTGACTGAACAGGTAGACGAGGGTAGAGCAGTTGATGTGGTGTATATGGATTTCAGTAAAGCGTTTGATAAGGTTCCCCACGGTCGTCTATTGCAGAAAATACGGAGGCTGGGGATTGAGGGTGATTTAGAGATGTGGATCAGAAATTGGCTAGTTGAAAGAAGACAGAGAGTGGTAGTTGATGGGAAATGTTCAGAATGGAGTTCAGTTACGAGTGGCGTACCACAAGGATCTGTTCTGGGGCCGTTGCTGTTTGTCATTTTTATAAATGACCTAGAGGAGGGCGCAGAAGGATGGGTGAGTAAATTTGCAGACGACACTAAAGTCGGTGGAGTTGTAGACAGTGCGGAAGGATGTTGCAGGTTACAGAGGGACATAGATAAGCTGCAGAGCTGGGCTGAGAGGTGGCAAATGGAGTTTAATGTGGAGAAGTGTGAGGTGATTCACTTTGGAAAGAATAACAGAAATGCGGAATATTTGGCTAATGGTAAAATTCTTGGTAGTGTGGATGAGCAGAGGGATCTCGGTGTCCATGTACATAGATCCCTGAAAGTTGCCACCCAGGTTGATAGGGTTGTGAAGAAGGCCTATGGTGTGTTGGCCTTTATTGGTAGAGGGATTGAGTTCCGGAGCCATGAGGTCATGTTGCAGTTGTACAAAACTCTAGTACGGCCGCATTTGGAGTATTGCGTACAGTTCTGGTCGCCTCATTATAGGAAGGACGTGGAAGCTTTGGAACGGGTGCAGAGGAGATTTACCAGGATGTTGCCTGGTATGGAGGGAAAATCTTATGAGGAAAGGCTGATGGACTTGAGGTTGTTTTCGTTAGAGAGAAGAAGGTTAAGAGGTGACTTAATAGAGGCATACAAAATGATCAGAGGGTTAGATAGGGTGGACAGCGAGAGCCTTCTCCCGCGGATGGAGGTGGCTAGCACGAGGGGACATAGCCTTAAATTGAGGGGTAATAGATATAGGACAGAGGTCAGAGGTGGGTTTTTACGCAAAGAGTGGTGAGGCCGTGGAATGCCCTACCTGCAACAGTAGTGAACTCGCCAACATTGAGGGCATTAAAAATTTATTGGATAAGCATATGGATGATAAGGGCATAGTGTAGGTTAGATGGCCTTTAGATTTTTTCCATGTCGGTGCAACATCGAGGGCCGAAGGGCCTGTACTGCGCTGTATCGTTCTATGTTCTATGTCTGTCGGGGGCCTACATTTGTCTTTACCAATCTCTTCCTCCTCACATATTTATAGAATTCCTTCTGAGTAGACTAATCCAATACTGTGGACTCTCACCTTCCACCCCAAATCTCAATGGCAACATTGGCCCTGCATCTTTGTGTTCAAATCCCTCTATAGTCTCATCCCTCTCCAACTCTTTTTTCTCTGTTCAGAACTCTCAGAAAACTATGTTCCTCCAATTCTGGCCTTATGCATCCCACCTTCCTTCACCCCACCACAGGTGGCTGGGCATTCATCTGCCTTGGCCTCGAAATTCCCTCTGAAAACCTGACCACTGTTTTTAAAAAATGTTCCTTAAAATTCCTTAAAATAATACCACTTCGACAAAGATTATGATCACCTGTCCTAATGTCCCCATTAAGCTTGGTTAATTACATTGCTGTGAAGCATCTTGGAATTTTTAAAATCACACAGACGCTAATAGAATATTCAACTACAAAGCTGAATTAAGAGAATACAAGGCAGAAGAAGCAAGAGCAAACTTTATAGCACTCTGGTTAGACTTATTAATTCTGGGCATATTCCTGGAGGTTTGGTCTCGTGAACTTTCCTTGTCATTTGCAAACATTGCTGAGCCAGCCTTCATCTAATAAATGCAGTAATGTGCTTAATAGCAATTTGAAGGAAAAAGTACAATTTTTGCTGGATATCCATCTTATGCAAAAGGATCATTTTTATGTGATCAACTTATCTATTGAAACCTGGATTTTGTATGGTGCACCAACTTTTACAAAAATTTACAAGATGTCCAAGGCAGCTTGCTAACCTCAATTAATATACGAGATTTTACAGCAATCTAACAAAACAAACACTTTCATCTCCTACACCATTTTGCAGTTTTTGATATTTATTATTTCAATAGCATTACATGGACTGAATATTTAAAAAGCTTGTTCAAACTCAGATTCCTAGTTTCATCTTAATTTTGGAAAACAAGATACTATTTTAAAATGCATGCGTTATTCGTACAACACATCTATGTTAAGAAACAAGATTCAAAACGTATTCAAAACTGGTTCAAAATTTGTTTGAACCAGTGCTTCATCCATGCCTGAACATATTTTGTGAATCTAGATCTGGATGTCTCAGCTAGATGGCAAAATTACATTGCTCATCGGTGATCTTTTTTGAAATGGAATTCTCCACTTAGGGAACCACCTTCGTAGTTATCAGGAAATTATTTCAATGATGTTGACTTGACTAAATTTACTGCAATTAACAAGAATAAACCAGCGAGCCTGTTTGTCTCTCTGTTTGAATACACTACTATCACAAAATCTGTTTGCTCCGAGTGAAACTGGTTTTAATCCCCGAAGGTCTAAACAGATTTTAGAATAGTACACATCCCATTGAAATTTATGAGCTACTTCTCCCACTGCCCATTATCCCAAGCATACAAATAATCAATGAGACTGATCAATGTAATGATTCTAGGGTCAACTATGATAAATTAACAACATTCAAAAAAAAAAACAGACCTACATTACAGGAATAAATAAAATTTGTTTCAATTACATGGTTACAATCTGAAAGCAGCCAAGCTTACATGGCTACAATCTGAAAGCAGCCAAGCTTTGGTGATCTAAAAACATTAATTTTTGGTCATTAAAACCTCTGGCTAAGACTAGAGACACAGATACTGTATACAGTTACAATAGTGGAAGCAATTAAAGTGAGGCACAAGTTGCCAACTTTCTTCTCAACCAAATGGCTACAACTTGAACATCACCAAAAGAGCTCCCTGCAGCTAGCACGACTAAGTGCCAAGATGTTTCAAGTAACTTGTTATAACCAACCTATGAATTAGACTTTTATCAAAAAGTGGCTCTTCAATGCAATTAACGATGAGTTGGAGCATGACTTAAGTCAATGCAGTTCTGGACAAGCTCACATGTTAAATTCTGTTCAGACAAGTACCCACTGTAAGCATGTTGGCGGAGCATTGTTATTGACATCAGCTCTACAGAGGAGGCATTACTTCACAGAGGGTGTTAGGTCTCTGGAATTCTCTATCCCAGAGGGCTGGGAAGGCTCAGTCATTGAGTGCGCTTAAGACGGAGATCGACTGATATCTTTACCACCTGGAAGTTTTAACAATATGGGAATAGTGCAGGAAATTGGCATTGAAGTCAAAGATCATCCATCATCTAAATGAATGACTGAGTGGACTCTCGAGGCTGGATGGCCTACTTCTGTTCCTAGTTTCTACGCCAGTCATATCACAGATATCATTCAGAGCATTCTACCTGCAGTCTGAATGATGGCAATGCTGCCTACAGTTGCCCAAAATTATTGCACATTGAATACTTAGAAACACCATTGTGTGTACAGCATAAGAAAAGTGGCAAGCGGGTACAGGAAGTAAGTAACATGCTCTCAAAGCATAGAACGGTTACGGTACAACATTACTCTAGATCTGACAAGTAGAGCACAACGGCTCAGATCTTGCAGCAGCAGGATATCTAATGTCTGACAGTTAAACTTAACCTTGCACATTCATATTTTGAGCAAATTGCCACACATTCAGATTATGAGCAAATTGCCACGCATTCAGATTATGAGCAAATTGCCACACAAAAAATTTGAATGTACAAGCTGATAATAGCTAGTTATAGGTGGCAACACTAATAAAAGTCAAGTCATATTTAGGGACTTTTGGGTCTTTTAAGATAATGGCAAACACTATACAATGGAGACAAGAGTAATATAACAAAGCAAGGAACAAAACCAGGATAAACATTTGGAGCACATAGAACATACAGTGCAGAAGGTCCACCGGCCCACCGACCCACTTAAGTCTTCACTTCCACCCTATCCCCATAACCCAATAACCCCTCCTAACCTTTTTGGCCATTAAGGGCAATTTATCATGGCCAAACCACCTAACCTGCACGTTTTTGGACCGTGAGAGGAAACCCACGCAGACACGTGGAGAATGTGCAGACTCCGCACAGACAGTGACCTAGCGGGGAATCGAACCTGGGATTCTGGCGCTGAAGCCACAGTGCTATCCACTTGTGCTACCCAGCAGTTAGTTCTGACCTTCATTAACAGAGGATCTACTAAATGGTCAGCTGGACTCTAGTAAGAAAAAAAACAAATATGCCAAATGGTGTATCAAACACACACAAAAATCAAGTTGCTAGATTGTTACATCTAACACTGTGGCAGACACCAACAACTTTGTTCCTTGAGCACCGTCAGCATCTAATCCTGAAGATATTAAACAGTTATACAACCATTATTGACAAAAAGTGAAGGAATATAACTTCTGACATCCAAATCCAAAACTGAGGGGAAAATTTAATTGGGGATTTTTTGTAACAAAGGAATCATAATTCATTTGAAGTTTAAGATCCTGCAGTAGATTGATATTCTTAATCGAGACAAATTGTTTACTGTGGTAAAGGCTTCAAGCAATAAGAAATGCAAATTTAGACAGTGGAAGTAAAAATGGACACAACTTTTACATGACAATGGATTGTACAGCTGTACCACCATTTCCGTGGATGCAGTCCTGGAATTGCAGTGACCAGCAGAAGTGGTCCAAGAGTCAAAAAAAATCCAGTCTGGGTAAGGGGTGGAATTGAGTGATGGCAAAGTGAGGAGGTTGAAATTGGGACAGGTTTGTTAGATACTGTGGTTTCACCATTGCCAGACTAAAACTTTTTCACAGATCAACAACCTCCCAAGCTACACCTAATACACTCAAATTACTGCCCTCACTCCACAGTGGTTTAGCACACTGGGCTAAATCACTGGCTTTGATAGCAGATCAAGGCAGGCCAGCAGCACGGTTCAATTCCCGTACCAGCCTCCCCGAACAGGCGCCAGAATGTGGCGACTAGGGGCTTTTCACAGTAACTTCATTTGAAGCCTACTTGTGACAATAAGCTTTTTTCATTTCATTTCACCATATTCATTCTTGCTCAACTATTACTGCCTTCACCAACCTTCACTGACATGCCAATCCATCTTTTTCCCACATCCCCCTACCTCAGCATTTGGCTGGTCAGATCTTTCCACTCACCCCTCTGCAAAGCAGTGCGATATATTAAATGCACTAAACAAATTAGAACTGTTGTAAATCACTCAAAGTTGCCACACATTGTCCTCTACAACAAATGGTGAAAATTCCAAACCTCAAATCATTCCTAAACACATTTCCAAAATTATCCCTCAAAAGCTTATCAGACCCACTTAAGTCTCCACAACCAAATGAGCTGGTCCCACATTGAAAAGTTTTATATATTGGTGGGCCAAATGACTTCTTTTTGCACTGTAAATTCTATGATTCGACGAAAGGTCCATTTGCTGCAGACAAAATACAGGCAAGTGAACTGCTCTGAGGCCCTGCATATTTTGCTGGGAGCAATTTTTTTTAAACGAAGATACCGATGTTTACAGAAGTAAAAAAAAAGGAGTTAAAAAATTAACAAGTCGTTAGATACATCTTACCAAGTAAATTTTACATCCCTATACAAGCGTCAAAATTTGCGGGTCATACTTTTGAATTTGCCACATTACCCGCACGAATAAAGAGTCAACCTCATGTACAGGAAAACGTATCGTCAACCGAGCATGTGGGAGACGACCATTAATGTTGTAGGGTTGATCTGATGGAGATGATTTTAAAACGCAAGATTAGTATATGCGACAGTAACCACCGTTGTAGAAAAAAAATAGAACCCGGGTATTATTTAATAACAACTGAAGTTTGATAGTGAAGTCATGACCAAGTTTGCCCGGCACTAAAGTGTAAAATAATCCAAGAAACTAGACAAATAGCTCCGTCCAGGACGCTTGGTTTACGCAGCTCAAAAGGCCGGTGAGGGACAATATGCCACCAAGGTAGACCAGCGACAGTTTGGTTTTAATGCACATTAATTTGTCGGAGTGGCTGTTGACAGCACTAATTAATTGGACAACCACGCCACAATCCGCAAACGACTCCCACACCAACTGGTGATGCTCAGAACCGGCCCCAGACAGACACTGGCGGTGCCGGTACACAGACCCAAGGTACATTCTTATCCCCACCCCCGGCCTGCACTTCCTTCCAGCCAGCCTGTAAACCGACCCCCGGGGCTGGGGGTGCCCCGGACACTTCGCACCGTCCTCACCTGGTACAAAGTCGCCCAGCTCCCGTTTTTGTCGATCTCCGCAAACTCCTGCTCCATGGCTGCTGTCAGTGCCGTTGCGCCTTCTTCGTCGTCGCCGTCGCCACCCACCCCGCCCCCCGGTGGGCCTTTCCCTGACGCTGTAAATCCCCGTCTCGCTTCGTTCCACTCCTACCGCTTCATGTCAGCTCCCTCACATCCCCCACACGCCGGAAATACACCCCCTCCTTCCACCTCCTCTCGCCATGACTGACGGGATCCTCCACCAATCGGAAGGTGGGAGGAGAGGGAACTGTTGTCTGTCGGGACTTGTAGTTCCCTCCTCAGGAAGTGACGTCACCGACAGGTCCCCGAGGCGGCATTTCGATATAACCACCCACCAAAAAAAAACATTTTCAGGTCTGTAAAGCCAGAATTCCCTTCGCTGAAATTAAAATGGATTTGGTGGGTTGGGGGGGGCGGAGTTTACCTTCTCTGCGGTTACATTTCATCATGAGTTTCGCAATGCCTGAAGGGGGATGTAGTTCTCCCCCCCCCCCCCCTTTCCGAGCCCAGAGGCCTTGCAGCTGCTGATTGAAGTTTCTGGAAGGGAGGGGGGAGACGCTTGGCGTCTCGCAATGGGTAAGGCGCGCTCTTACATTCAGAACCTGTTCCAGATCCAACAAGTTAACTGCACAAACCCACAATAAGTGAAGCTGACAAGGCTGAAGTGGGTCAGAGTCAGTAACCAACACAACCGAGTTAACGTGCTAAAAGAAAGGCATCACTTTCCTAATGGCATATTCAAGTTCTTTAATCTCTACTTTAGGAATTGTCCTCACATCCAAGAGGGGGAAGAAACGGTTCGGACCAGTATTCATATATGCTAGCTCTACTGTTTTTTCCCCCCACTTGATTTGAAATTTGGTCAGCTCGGTAGCAGAGTGGTTAGCACAAATACTTCACAGCTTCAGGGTCTCAGGTTCGAATCCCAGCTTGGGTCACTGTCTGTGTGGCGTCTGCACGTTCTAACCGTGTGTACGTGGGTTTCTTCCGGGTGCTCCAGTTTCCTCCCACAGTCCAACGATGTGCAAGTTAGGTGGATTGGCCATGCTAAATTGCCCTTAGGGTCCAAATTTCCCTTAGTGTTAGGTGGGGTTACTGGGTTATGGGGAGAGGGTGGAGGTATGGGTTTGGGTAGGGTGCTCTTTCCAAGAGCCGGTGCAGACTAGATGGGCCGAATGGCCTCCTTCTGCATTGTAAATTCAATGAAATGGTTGATGAATATTCCTCAAAACTTTTAGTTATAGAGGAATCATCGCTTCTCGGCCTTTTGGCTAAGGTGAGCGTAAGGTCAGGTGTAATGCCTGGATCTGGCATGTCTCTTGTGGGGACCATGAATTGAATTCAATTTGAATTGGTTTTTGGAGCAGGCAAGGAGCTGGATTAGTGGTTTGCCTCTGTCCACACTCTGAGCTCTGGCTTTGACTCTGAAAAGTAAAAAAAAAGGAATCATGAAACCGTTTGCCTGTTGCCAGGGTTTCCAGTCGACACTGCTGATGAAGACTGGATTAACAATTTGCACTTTGCAAAGTGCCGCCTTATTTGAAAGAGAACTAGTAACTGACATCTATGACCTTGGCCTGCTGCACTCTTCCAGCTCTTGTTAAGGAGAGATTTGGTATAATGTTTGCCTTTTCAACAAGGTATATTTTGAGGTGTGTTTTAACCCTTTTGAATGCTGTGAATTTTATAAAGAGACGTATAAAGCAGGCTTACTGGTAACTTCAAATCAAACTAAAGGATAAATGTTTATCTGACGACACCAAAAAATGTACACAACAATTACCCACCCTTCATTCACACACACAATTACACAAAAAATGATTCCAAAACCATACATGCATTGATATCTCTAAATAGTAATATTTTAGATCTCCAAGATTGTGGTTGGAAACATTACAGGATGAAATTACTTTTTAGTTCACTGAAGACAAAATGAAGGTCAGAGATCTTTGTTGGTTTTTTTCAGTCAAAGCTGTGGTTGAGCTTCTGTAGCGAAGAAATATGATTTTGTAGGTGAAATGAATTGGCCCCACGTTTCTGCCAATGAAGGATTTTTCAGGAAGGATCTTCTCTTGTGTTGAACAAAATGGCTTCCTTCTGGATGCCGCAACCCAGACTGACTTGTCCTGTCCTCGTGGATTTCTGACTTTTCCTATCACACACCAGTTTTCGATCATGTGGCAATAGTATCAATGTAGCGCACATTGTGCGCACAATGGAGGCTATTTGCTATACAGTAGTCTAGCTATGATTAGCTTTCAAAGCATCTTTATTTGAAATTTCATGCTAGAATCATAGAATTTGCAGTGCAAAAGGAGGCCATCCGGCCCCTCGGGTCCGCACCAGCCTTTGGAAAGAGCACCCCACCCAAGCCCACATCTTTACCCTATTGCCATAACCCAGTAACCCCACCTAACCCGTTTGGACACTAACGGCAATTTAGCATGGCCAATCCACCCAACCTGCACATATTTGGGCTGTGAAAGGAAACCGAAGCACCCGGAGAAAACCCATGCAAACACGGGGAGAATGTGCAGACTTTGCACAGACAGTGACCCAAGCTAGGAACTGAACTGGGACCCTGGAGCTGCAAAGCACAGTGCTAACCACTATGCTACATTGCCACGCCAGCATGGGGCCAGCAGGTTTAGCTCTAGCAATGAAGAGCAGTAGTCAATCAGAACCTGGGAAGGCAACTTGCATTTTAAGTAGCTACAGGGCAATGTTCAGATATGTACGCAGAAACCAAAAAATAAGTCACCTGTCCCTCAAGTCAATTTTTTAAAAACTATTTTTATTCTCCTTTTTCCCATTTTCTCCCAAATTTGCACACACCAACAATAAGCAGTAACGAATATAATGTCAATCCCCATATCAACAATAACAATCCCGTCCTCCCACCAACCGCCAAACAACTGCCCACATGTTAAAATAAACAAAAAACAAAAAGGAATCAGGAATCACCCATAGTGACCATTAACACATAGAGTCCCCCTAACCCTCCCAACACCCCCCACTAATGTTCGATGTCATCCAGTTCTTGAAAGTGTATAATGAATAACGCCCATGTATTGTAGAACCCCTCCATCCTTCCTCTCAGTTCAAACTTAACCTTCTTAAGGGTCAAGATCCCCCCACCACGCCAGGGTACAGGGCACGTGCTGCCCTCTGATGAGGGATCATAGACCGCCTTTGGGCGATTAACAAGGCGAAGGCTACAACATCTGCCTCAGCACTCGTTCCCAACCCCCGTCTGGTCCGACACCCCGAATATGGCCTCCCGAGGGCCCGTGTCCAGTTTCATGTGCACCACTTTAGAGATTATCCTAAAAACCTCCTTCCAGTAATCCTCCAGCTTTGGACAGGACCAAAACATATGAACGTGATTATCCTCCATACCCTCTCGCAACTCTTCCTCAAACTTTGCCTTGATCCCTTCCAGTGGTGCCTTCTCTGCCTCAAAAATAGCCCTGTAAACAGCCGACAGTATCCCCTTCTCCAGTCCCCCTGTCAGCACCTCTTCCAGCAATGTGGAGGTCGGCTCCACTGGGAAGCTCTCCTTCCTGGCAAAATCTTGAACCTGCATGTATCTAAACATTTCCCTCTGCTCCAGCCCATACTTCGCTCCCAGCTCATTCAATCCTGCAACGTGACCCCCAAGAATCAAATCTTTTAGTGTCTTAATCCCCTTCTCCTCCTATTTCCGGAAATTTCAAGTCAATTTTGTAAAGGTAAATTATTCATAGTTTATGGTTCATTTAAAAACAAAATGTACATCTTGCTAATAAGTTTTAAGGTCATATGACATGCCTTTAAAAAAAAATTCCACTTAAGGGGCAATTTAGCGTGGTCAATCCACCTATCCGGCACAGCTTTGAGTTGTGGGGGTGAGACCCACACAGACGCAGCGCAAGTGTGCAAACTGCATATATGACATGTCTGTGACACAATGTCAGGTGGAGGAACAGTACCTTATCTTTCAATTAGGCACTTTACAGCTTCTTGATCTCACTCGATTTTTTTCGTGAGCTTTGATTTCGGACAGCAACACACCTGCTCTAGGTACATCCTTTGGTTCATTATTTCTTTTCCTGCCCCATCACCCTTTCCCTTGGCCCTTCAAGACGAACACTTCCGTCATTTGATCTGTGCGGTCCTCTACCCTATCACATACCTCCCTTTTGTCCTTCTCCCACATATTCCTTGCTCAAAACCTATTGCAATTTTCCCAATTCTGATGAAAGATCATTTTTTTTTAACATTTAGAATACCCAATTATTTTTTTCCAATTAAGGGGTAATTTAGCATGGCCAGTCCACCTACCCTGCCCATCGTTTTGGGTTGTGAGGGTGGGACCCACATAGACACAGGGGGAATGTACCAACTCCACACGGACAGTGACCCGGGGCCGGGATCGAACCCAGGTTCTCGGTGACATGAGACAGCAGTGCTAACCACTGCGCCAATGTGCCGCCCTCTGATGAGGGATCATAGACCTATAATGTTAATTTTGTTTATCAGCCCCTCCACAGAAGCTTCCTGTGTTGCTGAGTATTTCCTGCATTTTCTGTTTGTAATTCCTGAGTTTAAAAAGATGATTTGATCTCCATGGTGAAACAATTGTGAAAAAAACAAAACAAAATTCTGGCATTGGGTGCGAGTCCAGAAAGTGCAAAGTGTCCATCTTACCCAAATAGTGTTTTTTCTTAGGAATACTTAAGATAAACTTGACAAATCATGAAGATTTCAACAATGGATTCTCCATGAGATTCTTACAATTGATTGTGAAACATTAAAGAAATTATCAAAACTGCCCAACTAAATAAGAAATCCTGAAAGTTTCTGGGTATAATTTTGCAGTAATATTCAAACCTGCATCGCATTTTATGACATTATTCAATGTCTCTAATCTTGGTTACCTTCATCGCTCACAGTTCAAGCTTTCACCCAGCACTGCTTATCGCAAAGGAGCAATTTTCATAAGCAGATTGAGTCTCCCATGAACTGAAAACTGCAGCTCGATGTGGTTGGTGAGTGGGATCAAGTTTTTTTTCATAAATTTAGAGTAACCAATTATTTTTTTTAATTAAGTGCCAATTTAGTGTGGCCAATCCACCTACCCTGCACATCTTTGGGTTGTGGGGTGCAAAACCCACGCAAACAGGGGGAGAATGTGCAAACTCCACACGGACAGCGACCCAGAGCCGGCATCGAACCTGGGACCTTGGCGCTGTGAGGTAGCAGTGCTAACCACTGCACCACCGTGCTGCCCAAATGGGATCAAGTTCGAATGGAATAACTCATTGCCTCTTAATACATTGCATCAGAGGCCACATAAAGTGATCACCATGTTTTCCTGCCTACAGAAAAGCCCTAAATATGGCACTTTCAAACTATTATAATCAAGTTGAACTACAGATTTAGATTAAAAATAAATAGAAATACAGTAAATTAATGATGGGGCAAGCATTTAGCAAAGATAGAACCAGATTACAAGCGATTGCAACACTTGTTATAAAACTATTTCTTACAATCTATAGTTTGCAAGACTAATGAATAAAACTGCACATGCAGTAAAATGCAATACTCGGGTGTTGAGATTTGCTAATAAAGCATTTCAATTTCACCAGTGAACTGAACTACATTTAGAAGCGAATGCAGGTCAAAACAAGTCTTTCATATCACAGCTGTTAAAGTGAGACATTAGCAGTCTTTCCAAGCTGGAATTCAGCCTGGAGTTCTGGGTGGCTTCCAATTGGTCTATTTACCTCTTGAGTGCAGTTTTGTGTCCAATACCATTTCAAACAGAGACACCGTCCTGCCACAAAGGAAACTTTCATCCAAATAGTTTCTGAGCACAGACCATGACAGCAACACAATGGCTAGCCAAATCTTGTTGATCTGGTCCATTTTGGTTACTGGCCACTCTATAGAGATGAAGGCAATAGGAATCTGAAATTCCTAGGATTTTTTAGTGCAAAGAAAATTTGTTTTAATACATTTTGCTTTTTTTTGTACACCCAGATTCTGTGTGTAATGTTTTTGGCTTTTCAGATCCACATACAACACAGAATACTACAGTAATATGAGCATGCAGCAAAATCATAGCAAAATAAGGTCATTCTTAACCCTAGAACATGCAACCATCACTTGATCGTAAGGAGCACTTCCTGAGTTAAGTGTACAGTAACCAGTGAGAGAGAAATTGTATTTAGAATTCCTAAATTGTAACACCTTACTGCTACACCCAGACCACATTCCCCAAGAGCCACCCCTCAAAATATTGTTAGCTCTCACACCCCCTCTTCTCAACTAAATGGTACCTGCCTCTATTTTTCAAGTTTCAGTGCTCCACTGAGTGCTTCCAAGCTATAATTCTTAGTCTTCCACGTACCCCAATGTCAGAGAGCCCCGACCTCTTCCAGTTAATACCTCGCATGCCCCAAAACAAAGGCCCGTGCCCCCCCTCTTTGCGGGGGCCCCATGTCACGCCCTGTCCCCTGGTGACATGGCGGCCTGCCCCCATGACATTGAGCACAGTTGCTTCACAGTCCCAGGTCCGATTCCCGGCTTGGGTCACTGTCTGTGCGGAGTGCACATTCTCCCTGTGTCTGCGTGGGTTTCCTCCGGGTGCTCCGGTTTCCTCCCACAGTCCAAAGATGTGCAGGTTAGGTGGATTGGCCATGCTAAATTGCCCTTAGTGTCCACAAAGTTTGGGTAGGGTTACTAGGTTACGAGGATAGGGTGCTCTTTCCAAGGGCCGGTGCAGACTCGATGGGCCGAATGGCCTCCTTCTGCACTGTAAATTCTATGATTCCATGATGTCGAATCCGACCCCAAACAATGTCAATGTCCTCCTGACTCAGACTACTCTCATCTTATACATTGTAAGGCACAGAAACCCAAATTATTGCTTGACAGACTGCTGTAGTGTTCTTTTACCTATGACAGCAACAGGCCTACGATATTGATAAATTATTTGAAATGCACAATATACAAGGCACAGAATCCCAAAATCACTGCTTGACAGAATTCTGTAGTTCTCTTTAACTTATGACAACAACGGGCGGCACGAGGACACAGTGGTTAGCACTGCTGCCTCTCAGCACTAGTGACCCGGCTTCCATTCCGGCCTTGGGTCACTGTCTGTGTGAAGTTTGTACTTTCTTCACGTGTCTGCGTGGGTTTCCTCCCACAGTCCAAAGATGTATGGGTTTGGTGGATTGGCCATGATAAAATTTCCCCTTGGTGCCCAGGATGTGCGGGTTCAGTAATGAAATTACGGGGTAAGGGCTAGGTGGACGGGTGAGTGGACTGGGTAGAGTGCTCTTTCGAAGGGTCAGTGCAGACTCGATGGGCCTAATGGCCTCCTTCTGTACTGTAGGAATTCTGTGAAAAAAAACAGGCCGACAGTATTGATAATCTATTTGAAATGCACAATATTCAAGTTACAGAATCCCAAAATCACTGCTTGACAGATTCTTATAGTGCTCTTTATAACTTATGAAAACAATAAGCCTGCATTAATTGATAAATGGAATCCCAGTTTAGCTGTTGTCAGCATGACAGTAGAGATGGTCAGTATTGTGATCTCTTTGTCTTGAGGTGAGCAAACATGAACTGGCTGATGAACAATTTGATGGAGAAATCAGCCAATGATATGACTGCAGCACAGCAGGTCAGTGCAGGACAGAATGAGACAGAAAAAGTCCAGTGTAGGGACAAATATCCCAATCAAGTGGAATATCCAGTCCAAGTGGTGGCACGGTGGTTAGCACTGCTGCCTCAAAGCACCAGGGACCCGGGTTCGATTCCGACCTTGTATCAGCCTCAGCGTGAGGTTGAAGCATTCACCCTTCGCAGCACCTCACAGCCAGACTTCTTCCATCGCCTTCCCCAGCTCTTCCTCCCAATTAACCTTAATCCCCTCCATGGACATCCTGGCCGGGATTCTCCGAGCTCGCGCCAGGTCGGAGAATCGCCAGTGATGCCGGAAATTCCCGCCACGCCACTCCGACCAGAGAATCAGCGGCAGTCGCGCACGCAGTCGACACGGCGCCGGTCGGCTCCCACGGTGACTCTCCGCAATCGACCGGCTGAGTTCCCGCTGAGTTCCGCTGGCATGGTTCCACCCTGTTTTCACCCGGCGGGAGCTCGGACCCGCAGCTGCCGAGATGGGGGGGGGGGGGCGCTACCTTCTTCCAAGCCGGGCCACTGTGTCGCTACACCATGTTGCGCGGTGCCGGCGCAGAAACGGCCACCACGCGCATGCGCCGGCACGGAAACGGCCGCCACGCGCATGCGAGGACCCACGCCAGCAGTGCAGGGCCGCGTACTGCCGCCGGAACTGTGTGCAGCACTCGGCCGCCGTGCTGGCCCCCTGTGAGCCACTGAATCGCTGGGCCAAGAGGCCTGTTGATGCCGACATGAAACACTCTGGAGTTTACGCCGGCGTCAACACTTAGCTGAGATTTTGTAGAATTCCAGCCCCTATCGTCCTCCAGAATCCTACCATAGATCACCGATAACACCCCGTTCTCCAATCCCCCCGCCGACAGTACCGCCTTCAACAGCGAGGGGGCCGGTGCTATCAGGAAGGTCGGGAGCTCCTTCCTCGCAAAATCTTGGACTTGTAGGTACCTAAACCCTTCCTCCTGCTCCAATCCGTTCTTCTCTCCCAGCTCCTCCAAACTCGCAAATCGTCGCCCCAGGAACAAATCTTCACTGCCCTAATGCCCCTCTGCTTTCGCCTCCGAAACCTCGCATCCAGCCTCCCCGGCTTGAACCTATGATTCCCCCTAATTGGCATTCCCCCTACCCGGACCCAGCTTAAAGTGCTATCTAAACTGCCTGCAGATCTTCAAAGCTGCCCCCACAACTGAGCTCACTGAATACATGCCCTGGAGCGGCACCATTGCCAGCGCCCTCAACCCCGACCCTCTAAGTGAGCCCTCCTCTATCTTAACCCACCAGGACTCCCCCACCACCCACTCTCGACCCATCCCACATCTTCTCAGCATTCGCCGCCAGTTGCCCTCTCTGCAGGACCACTCTCCTAACCCTGCCCCCGCCCCCAAAATAAACAAGGTGACCAACTTGTCCACCTCCTTGAAAAAAGATTTGGGTAGAAAGACCGACAAGCACTGAAATAGGAACAGACATCGCGGTGGCACATTGATTTTAACTGCCTGCACCCGGCCTGCCAATGACAGAGGGAGGTTGTCCCACCTTGCCAAATCAGACTGCACCCTCCCCACCAAACTAGAAAAATTATACCTTCGGAGCCCATCCCAACTTCCCCGTCCTATCCCGTACCTGGACTATCTCCATTGCCGCTGCCTCCTTCCGGAGCTAGCCGGTAATATACGCCCGCCTTCTCCCTATATTCATAGACTGCCCCCTCGCCCGTCTCAATTGGCGCACTGCCTTAGAACATAGAACAGTACAGCACAGTACAGGCCCTTCAGCCCATGATGTTGTGCTGACCACTTATCCTAATCTAAGATCAACCTAACTTACACCCCTTCAACCTATCCACATTAAACTCCAAATTTTGGCCCAATTTCCTAAACTATCTATATCCCTGTGGACAACCGATCAAACTTTGCCTGAAGCTCCTTTCTCCTGTTTAGGAGGGCCAGGTCTGAGTGCCCCGCATACCTCCTATCCACCTCCAGCATCTTCTCTGTCAACGTTTGGCTCTCCTCCGTCTTCTCCTTACCCATCTTCGCTTTAAACAAGATCACCTCCTCCCTCACTACTACCTTCAGAGCCTCCCAAACCACCGCCTGTGAAATTTCCCCTGTACAAGGGAATCCCACATATTCCTCATTCACCTTCCTAATCTTATCACAAAAACTCCGGTCCCACAACAACCCACATCCATTCTCTACCCCGGCCTCTGGGCTACCCCCTTCTCCAAGACCACATCCACCCAATGCCACGCATGGTCCGAGATCACTATTGCAGAATACTCCGACCCCTTGACTGCAGCCAATAATGCCTTCCCCACCACAAAAAAGTCTATTCTCGAATAGACTTGATGCACCGGGGAGAAAAATGAGTATTCCTGCTCCCTCGGGTGCAGGAACCTCTGCGGGTCCACTCCTCCCATCTCTCTCATGAGCCCAATCAGCGCTTTCACCCCCCTCCCTCACCCTCTTGCCCACCAACACCGCTACCCCCCGAACCCTATTATCAAACTCAGAATGGAACACCTGACTCACTCAACCTTCCCTGAGCCTCAACTGACCCTTCACTCTCAGGTGAGTGTCCGGCAGCATCACCACATCGGCCTTTAGGCTCCTTAAATGCGCAAACACCCTCGACCTCTTCACCGATCCCCCCACGTACCACATTACTATTCTGACTGGGAGTCTCTCACCACCCCACCCCTCCTATCCACCATCATCATAACCCCAGACCCTGTCCACTGGGCCTGACCTGTCCTTTTGTTATCGTTGAATCCCCCCCCCCACCCTCCCAGAATCCCCCCTCATCCTCCCAGAATCCCCCCATCCTCCCAGAATCCCCCCCCCCCATCCTCCCAGAATCCCCCCCATCCACCTCCTCTTGAAAACTCCTCTCCCAGTATTGATCCCATCCCCCCACCTTTCACATCTCTCAGGCCCATCGAAACTTGTTCAACCAGGTTCTAATGACCATGGCCCCTCCCCCCACCACAGTCCTGTTCCCAACCAACCAACACTTGCTAGTGTGGCTGCCCCATGCCCGGTCTCTAAAAACAAAAGACAAACAGCCATAACCAGTGCAAAACAACGCACCCCAGAAAACCACAGTAACCCCAAAGTTCACTAACCTCCTACCCGCTGTATCCCATACCACAGGGTACACTGCCCTTCCCCACCAACCAACCCCAAAAAAACCAACCCCCAAAAAACAAACTCCCAACCATTCCCCTCCCTCATACACAACAATTAAACATCCTTAAACAACAAACAAGAAATTAAACTATATACAGCATTATAACCCCCTACCCTCAGTCCAAAGCCAACCCCCAGTTCCATCTCCCATTTTAACTGCAGTCCTTTAGCCTTCATGAACGCCTCCACCATCTCTAAAGCTGAAGTCCTTCGAGTTATAGGTCACCTTCAGCTTCACCGGGTAGACCCCGCCGAACCTTACACCATTACTGTAGAGTGCCGTCTTCCTGCAAGCTCCACAGTTAAGTCCTGGTGCAGCTCCTTCCCACTGCACCTCACGCCTTTGTTTCACCCAACCCAGGACCTTCTCCTTAATGTGGTATTTATGAAAACAAATTATACATTTGTCTTAGGCTTGGACCTGAGTGATCGACGAGACCAGTCCAGTTCATACCGGGAGGGTTCCTACCCCTTTCCCAGCAACTCCGGCAGCATCTTTGCAAAGTACTCAATTGGCCTCGGGCCCTCCACCCCCTTGGGCATGTCCACTATTCTTAAATTCTGCCGCCTCGACCTGTTCTCCAGGTCCTCCACCTTGGCTCTCAGTCCTTTGTTGGCCTCCATCACCTCCGCAGTTCCTCACCCATCGAGGCGAACTGGTCACTATGTTGCGACAGAGCTTCGTCCGCCTCCTTCAATTTCTCTCCTTGCTCCTATACCTTGGCCGATGTCTTCACCGGGGCTATTGCCTCCTCCACCAGCTCCTTCATCACTGCCATCATCTCTTTACGCATCACTTCCATATGCTTGGAAAACTGCTTTTTGAATTCTCAAGCCATCACCTTGGTTATTTTCTCTACTGTGAAGGGTGTGGCCCTACCCAACGACCCAGCCTCCGCCATCTTTCCTGCAGATGGGCTGACCCGTTTGCTCGATG
Source organism: Scyliorhinus canicula (assembly GCF_902713615.1). Lineage (NCBI taxonomy): Eukaryota > Metazoa > Chordata > Chondrichthyes > Carcharhiniformes > Scyliorhinidae > Scyliorhinus > Scyliorhinus canicula. Next base: position 158,979,151 of record NC_052152.1, read on the forward strand.
GCGAACCTTCACTTACCCACTTTACCTGATGGCTTTTTTCAGGTTCTTTGGCATTCCCCTCCTTCTTTATATCTTCCTGCACCAGCTCATCTAAAAATTGTCCCTGGGACCAGGCATTAAATTCACAAAAAAGTTAACCTTGGGCAGGAGCCATCCAATGTGCGACTTCCACCTACATGCCACCACCGGAAGTGAAGGAGCATTCCTTAAAGCAGAAGTCTCAAATAATTCTGAGCGGTCTGAGACACAATGTGCAGCCATCGGAAACTATTTTCAAATCGAGAGACATGGCATACTATTGTTGGAAAGCTCCAGGAAAATTATAGGTACATATAGTAAAACCGGGTTCGGGTACACTCATCAAGAAGAATAGTGGGCACAGATTACAAGTTTGCAGATTCGAAAGGGGTTGTTGAAAGCATTGAGGAACCAGGTACTTCTCATAAACAAATGTTACAGAATTATGAGGACCAGATTACAGAAACATAGATCATTGAAGAGAGACATTGTAATTTTGACGAACTGCACGAGGCTATTTGTCCCAAAGGAAACTGCCAAAAGTTGGCACTGAAGTAACATACTTACCAGAATGGGACAGTCAATGTGAGGACACAACTATAGGCCACGGGAAAATATAAAAACTGGTTGAATGTATAAGATAAAGGAGAGGAGGTTAAGACCATGGATTGGGAACATGAAGTACAAAAATGGATAGCACAGAAACATCATGTCAGTTTGGACAGTAGGTCTGACAGTGAACATGCTCATAGGAATCGATCAAGGAATGTTGCCAGAACATCTCACAACAGGAGGGAAGGTCAAGCAGTAGCATTTGGAATGAGATATAAGGCAGGATAGAGGGTGCAGCTTAACAAGGTCAAAAAACAAATGCTACAGACTAGGAATTATACAAGGAGCAGAAGCCCATGTGAGCGAGAGGTCTTCATGGCTTCCAACAAATTAGGTGATAAATTAATAAAAGATGCAAAACAGCAAGAACTGCAAAGTTTGAAAGAATTTGGGGTATACACAGAGGTCCCAGATGGAGGACAACGAGTTTTGATTCATGAATGGATATGCATGAGAGGGCGGCATGCGGCGCAGTGGTTAGCACTGGGATCGAATCCCAGCCCTGGGTCACTGTCCGTGTGGAGTTTGCACATTCTCCCCATGTCTGCTTGGGTTTCACCCCTACAACCCAAGGATTTGCAGGTTAGGTGGATTGGCCATGCTAAATTGGCCCTTAATTGGAAAATTCTAATTTTTTTTAGAGTATTCTAAATTTATAAAAAAAGAAAAAAAATTATTGGATATGCATGGAAAAAGTGCTTCCCGTTGAAACTTTTAAGGCCAAAGCCAGACTAATAGCACAAGTTTTGAAGAAAATCTGGGTGATGAAGATGTAAGGGTAGATTCACCTATGGCAGAAGAAGTTATTTTGAAGATCTTCTTGGTTCTGTTAGCAACAAATGCTTAGGAATGCAAGTCGATAGATATTAAAGCTGCTTTTTTATAGGGTCATCAGCTTCAAAGAGAAATCGATCTTTGTCCTCTTAAAGAGGTGACAAACACAGAAGGGATACTCTGCTAAATTACATAGGTTGAATGATGACACCGGAATTTGGTATTATTCAGTAAGGTTGATTTTGTTAAAGTTGGGTTGTTTTTAGTTGAAAGCAGACCCTGCAATGTTTTATTGGCACCATGGAGGGAAACTTTTGGGCATCTTCATGATGCATGTAGATGATTTTTTTTGTGGTGATCGGAGTGAATTTGAGACAAATGTTATTAACAGGCTTAGAATACAGTTTAAGATTGGAAGTCAGGCCTCTGGTGCATTCAAATTCATTGGGTTAGAAATCGGGCAGAGCGGTTCGCATGTCACTCTGTATTAGCACCCTTACTTGGAGAATATTAACTCCACAACAATCACTCGTGGTAGGGTTTCACAAAAAGATACAGCAGCTTCTGAAATAGAAAAAGAGGAACTCCGGAGTTTAATTGGGCAGCTGAATTGGCGAGCCAGACAAACCAGACCGATCACCAGTTTTGATGTTTTCGAACTAAGTACGAAACTGAACGATCCCAAAATTGAAGAAATTGTTCGAGCAGACGAAACATTGGTGAAATTAAAATTTGAGAATTGTTTTGAAATTCCCATCTTTAGGTGATATTAGGTGGGTCACAGGATGATGTAAAAAGGGTCGCCAAAAGGTCTCCAAAAATGATCCCCAAGGATCGCCTGACCGTTTTTCCCATTTTGTTCCCTGGGTGACTCCTGGTTACACTGCGTGTGTGTGGCCACATGAGGCTGATGCAGAGACGGTGCCGTGGACTTTCTGCCTCCCTGGGTCACTGTTATATTCACCGCCACCGACACAGCCTCCAGCAGCCACTCCCGTTTCTTCAGACAGGTTAGTCAGCACCTGCACCTACAACTGAAGAGTTTAAAAGAAAAAAAAGCAATTATCTTTAAATGTATTTCCTGCAGATTCTCCTTCTGCAGAAAGTTAGTTTCCAGTAGTACATCGCCCTCTTCTTTTTTTCCAGGCCTGCATCACCCATCCAAAACCAAGTGACTTCAACAAGTATCCCAGTCAGTAACTCATAGCTGGAATATTCCCTTATACAGGATTTAGCTCCAGTACATAATTCATGTGTGTCCTCACCTTTCAATTGGTCCATTGTCACAAAGCTGAATTGTATTTGCTCCATTCTGAACTCAGCTCTGGTGCGATAGTCTGGGTTTGGGAATTTTACCATCCCAGTCAGGGGGAAATACATCTGTTTAAGTACAGCTCATAAGAAGCACAGCGTCAATGAGGCCGGTCCGCTGGTAGTGGGTTATCGTTGATATTTGCTTACAAAGTCAGTTACAGATTTCCTTGATCACACAAAGTGACCAACTTCATGGTTAACGTTGTCAATCCGATGCATGTCTAATGTCTGTCATTGTCAATTAATCTTGAATTTCTGTTACAATACACGTCATCAGTGTTGGTTCAATTTCTGTGACAATTAATTTTGTTGATAATCTTGTTACTATTGTCAATCAGATCTATGTTTAAAGTTGTGCTGTGTGTGGATAAGGGGTTGGTGTATGTTTAAAATGGGGAGCTGCTCTCCGTTCACTTTCTGAGATCAGTCACTCTCTCAGTGAGACTGACTTTGCGATCCTTCCCTAACAGCCCAAAATCCAGACGTGTTTCCAAAAATTTCCTCATTCCCCCTTCAAACACCTCAGGATCAAATGTCTCGCACACTGAAATGAAATGAAATGAAAATCACTTATTGTCACGAGTAGGCTTCAATGAAGTTACTGTGAAAAGCCCCTAGTCGCCACATTCCGGCGCCTGTCCGGGGAGGCTGGTACGGGAATCGAACCATGTTGCTGGCCTGCTTTGGTCTGCTTTCAAAGCCAGCAATTTAGCCCTGTGCTAAATGATCAGTGCAGAGATTATTATTAAAAGTTATTTAGATCTACAAACAATAGCAAAACATAGAAAATATGTTTTCATTGACATTTTTTTACATTTCATAATACAGAAGTGACAACAATGAACGTTATGTTTTAAAAATTAACTGTGCGGAATCTCTTGTGAACGTGGCATGGGTGGCCATTTTGTAAAAATAGGCCGCCGGGCAAAAAGTTTGAAAAGCACTGTATTAGACAACTGAAAATGATTGTTTGTAGTGACGCACCTTATGCAAATCGCTGTGATGGCTTTTCGAGTATGGGAGGATTTATAATTTTTCTCCCAGGTGAGAAAGGGAAATGTTGCCTTTGGCATGGGAAACTAAAAGGATATGGGGCGGGATTCTCTGACCCTCCGCGCCGAAATGCACTTGGCACGCGGGCAGAGAATGGGATCTCAGACCTACGATTGGCTCCGACGTCGGTTCGCAATTCTCGCCACCAGCTGCGAGTGTGCGATCCACACGGCGCCGGTCGGGGTCGTTGAAAGAGGCTTCCGCACCGATTCTCTGCGATCGACCGGCCGAGTTCCACCGGTGTGGTTCCAACCTGGTTCCACCCAGCGGGAGCTCAGACTCGCAGCCGCGGTGGCTGTCCTGGTGGGGGGGGCCGCAACGACGGCAAGGCCTGCGATCAGGGGCTACCGATTGATGGGTGCATGCGATCCGGGGGGGGCTATCTTCTTCCGCGCCGGCCCGCTGTGTGACTTCGCCACGTTGCGTGGGGGCCAGCATGAAAACGGCCGCCGCGTGCATGAGCAGACCCACGGCCCGCCGCCGCGTGCATCCGGGACCCCGCGGCCGGAGGTGCAGGGCCCCGTATCGGCAGCAGGAGCTGCGAGTCACACGCCGGGGCTCTGCTATCCCTTTTGAAATCGGAGAATCACCCCGGACTTTTTGGAAAAAAGTCCGGAGTGATTCGCGCCGGTTTTCCGGCGGGCGTGGGGATACAGCCCCATTTTCGGAGAATCTCTGTCCTGAAGAGTGATAAAAAGTACATTGGCAGTGGAGACACTTGCCCTAGTGGAGGCAGTAGAGATGGCATTTTTTAATATCCAGGATTAAGTGGAACAGGGCATCCAGGAACAGTACCTATAGAGTGTCACATAGACGGTAGGCGGGATTCTCCGAAATCAGCGCAATGACCCGACGCTGGCGTCAAAAACGACGCTAAGTACTCCGGCGTCGGGCCGACCGGAAGTGGCAGAATCCTCCGCCTCAGAAGGGGCCAGCAACGGCGTGACGCCAAGTGCAACGGCGTGACCCGGAACGGGGTATCGCTCCTCAAACGACGCCACCGGCGGAAAGAAAGCAACGCTGGAACATGGCCGCCCGCCGCACAGCACCGAGGTTCCAGGAGCGGGACACCGAGGTGCTCCTGGACGCAGTGGAGTCGAGAAGGGAGGTCCTGCACCCCAGGCACGACCGCAAGGTCGCACCAAACTTCAGCCGGCGCCTGTGGAGGGAGGTGGCAGAGGCCGTTAGCGCCGTGGTCGTAACAGCGAGGACAGGCAGCCAGTGCCACAAGAAAGTCAATGACCTAGTCAAGCCAGCCAGGGTGAGTACCCCCCAACCCCCAGGATGGGCAGCACAGCCCTAGTACAAACCGACATGGCTGCACCCACCCATGCAGGATGGGCTGCGAACCTATGCCAACATACACACAACCGCTGGTCTGCAATGTCCGCCTAACACTGTTGACCTTTATCTCTGTCACCCCTCTTCCCCACCCCCTAGAGAAGTATGCCCATAACAACCGGGAGCGTAACAGGACCGTCCACCTGAATTGTGCCCCCTCACCGCTCATGACGAGAGGGCCCTGGATCTTGCAGGCGGACCTGAGGACCGGGAGGTTGCGGATGCAGAGATGGGGGGCCCAGCACCAAGTGAGACCCCCCACTGCCTGTCCCCCTCCCATGTTTCTACCTTCCCCCATCTCCCCCCTCCCAATCTTCCCCCCCATCTTCCCTCCCCCCATCTTTCCCTCCCCCCATCTTTCCCTCCCCCCATCTTCCCCACCCCCCCCATCTTCCCCACCCCCCCCATCTTCCCCACCCCCCAACTCCCCCGCCCCCATTGCGTGTCTAACCATGCATGCTGTATTGTGTATTGCTGGACAAAACGTCGACCCACCTGTCCCTGCAGATGCTGACCACCCCCAGGACGTGCCAGGGAGACCACACGCCAGGGACCAACCCGGACCACCAGGCATACACCGCCCTCATCTAGTGCCAGTGCGGCGTTGCCGTAGGGCCACATCCAGTGATGGGGAGGGCAGCCACACCAACAGGCCCCCGTCCCAGTTGACCCAGGACACTGACACACAGGACTCACCCACCCAGGACACTGACACACAGGACATACCCACCCAGGACACCGACACACAGGACACACCCACCCAGGACACCGACACAGGACACACCCACCCAGGACACCGACACACAACACACACCCACCCAGGAGACTGAGACGCATGACACACCCGCCCAGGACACCCAAAGACAGGGGACGGTCGGACAGGATATACCATCCCAGAGGACCACGGACTTCGGGTCCGATGAGGTCCTCGACATAATGCCACTGCTACCTCCTACACCCACCACCATCGCAGAGACACTAACCTCGGTTGGTCACTTTAGCGATGAGGCTTCTGGTACACTCACTACACAGCCGTTACGGTACTGCAGGTGGAGGTAGGAGCAGACGAGGGGCCTGATGGTCGGAGGGCAGACCAGCCCCAGCAACCAACTGCCGCCGAGACAGGTCCCGGGTTCCTGGATTTGCCCACCCATAGACCCGATGCAGTCACGGACCCAGGGACAAATGAACGGGATGACGGCTGGCTTGCAGCACCTGCAGACACAGTTGGAGAAGTCCACCCGCGTGCAGGAGCTGGGAGTGGTGCCAGTCATGCATGTCACCCAGGCCGAGACCGCACGGTTGGCGTCTGCGGTGGAGGCAATGGGTGCGACGGCGTCAGACATGGGTATAAGTATGCAAAGCCTGGGGCTTTCCGTGCAGGTGGCGTCCGTGGCCCAGGACATGGCTGCCCTCTCACAGGCAGCCATGAGCCAGTGCCAGCTGCAGATCGCAGAGGCGCTCAATGCCGCGGCCCAGTCTCGGCAGGCCATGGCCCAGTCTCAGCAGGCAGTGGCCCAGTCTCAGCAGGCCATCTCTGAGGGCATCGGCGTCATTGCACAGGTGCTGGCCGGCGTCGCCCAGGCACAGACAGGGAAGGCCAACTCCCTGAGCTCCATGGCTGCAAACCTGCAGACCCTTGTCGATACCAGGGCAGGCCTCCAGGACTGGCAGCGCCAGGTGCCAGGAGCAGGTGCTGGGGCCTGTTCCGGGTCCCACTGCAGGGGAGGTCCCTGAACACCTCGACACTTCGGACAACCCCCCCCCCCCCCCGGTGGGCAACGGGCAGAACAGGCTGGCAGCACGCCATCCCGCTCACCTAAGGCGCAGCTTGGCCCATCCAGGAAATGGCCGCAAAAGAAGACCCTAGTCACAGGGCAGGAATCCAGGAGTCCGCCTCCAGTTCTGCTGTACCGTCTGGGAAACCACCAAGACCTAGTCATAGGGCCCGTAAAGCCATAAAATTAGACACTGAGTAAGTTGGCACGGATGCAGGGCACAGATTAGTCATAGGGGCTAGGGCACATGTATGAATTGTTTGGAGTTAAAATCACTTTCACAACTACAGAAGCTGCTTCTGTGCTCTGCCGATGCTTGATGGGTGGGGTATGAGATGAGCGCCAGTTTGTGTGTGAGGGGTGACAGGACGTTGAGCTCAGGTGAGTGTGCCCCCCCTCCCTCCCCGGCAGACGATGGGTCTGTGCGCTGCAGTGTCCAGGCCGCATGCAGGGACCTCCCAGATGGAGGGTGTTACTGTGGCCATGAGTCAGACATTGTCTAACGATCTGGAGCCCAGAGCTCATCGCAGAGTGGTTTGTCATCATCCGCCATGGCATGCAATAGACCCGCTTCAACTGGCGACCGTGTGAGCCTTGCCCGTTGTGCCGCAGGTAGATGTGCAGTGGAGGGGTGGTGTGCATGAGGGTGATGCGGTGGTGGACGGGGTGTGGGTGGTGGGCGGGGTGTGGGTGGTGGGCGGGGTGTCGTACTGTGTTGTCCGCGCCCATGCTAAGTGAATCCCCCCTCCCTCAGTCTGTGAACCGTGCGGCTATCAACTGCTTCCATGCTCGCTGGCCCAGCCGGTATCGGTTGGCAGCCTCCCGTCCCTGACCAGCCCGTATGTCCCGTGCATTGCTGCTCCCTCCACATTCTCCTCATCTGGGGAGGCTTACCCTTCGTCATGTAGCTCCTCCCCCTTCTCTACCTCCAGCACATCGCCCCTCTGCTGGGCTATATTGTGCAGGATGCAGGAGACCACAATGATGCGGCCTACCCTATCCGACGGGTACTGGAGGGCCCCTCTACAGCGGTCCAGGCACCTGAAGTGCATCTTCAGCAGCCCAGAGCACCTCTCGACCACACCCCTGGTTACACAATGGGCATTCCGTATAGGCGTCATCAGCCAACACCACAGCGGGTAACCCTTGTCGCCCAGCAACCAGCCCCACAGCTGGTGAGGGGGGGGGGGGGGGGGGGTGTCCCTCGAACATGCTGGGGATGCACGATTGTGCCAATATGATGTTAAACGAACGGATGCTGTGGTGTGAAGAGACAAAAGTCCAGCTCCTTTTCACAAACACCTTTATTTCACTTTAACAGACTCTGCACTAAACTCAATCATCACATCACCAGATCCAGAGTCCACCTGAAGCCCCTTTACACATCAGTGTCAATCATTGAACACTTAACATAAATGAGACAATCATTGAACATTTAACATAAATGAGACAACTAATTGCAATGTCTTAACATTGCTAACCCATTACTTAACAGTCTCCCCTTCCTTGGAGAAAACAAACCAATTAGGTGAAAACAACATTTCAAGAAACTAAAATTTCAAGAAACTAAAACACACACCTGATTCCCCCCCCCCGCTTTTTTTTTAAGTAGAAGAAAAAAACCATTCACAGAAACAGGCGCCCTTCATTCACAATAGCTAAAAGTTTCTGTGAACTGGCCCCTTTTTTCGTGAAACAGTCTGACAGTTGATAGCTACTGTCAACCCATTTAATTTTAGTTATTTCCCCTCTGTCCAACATCTGCTTTAAACTTGCGATGTCTATCCGTAACCTCTTTTCATTGACACTTTTTGTAGAGTGCACATTTTTCCACAGGGATTTATTGTCAATGTGACAGTCAATAGGTATATTACCCAAATCCCCTAATCCCAAAATTTCTGTCAATATCTGACGTATATAAAAGGCCATATCCACCACCTCCACCAAGCTTAACGTCTCAGCAGCCAAAGTGCTTTTGACCACTCTCCCTATTTTCTTTGTTTCCCACACAAGAGGGCAACATTTACCATTGTTCCCCAAAAGGAAAATTATAAAACCTCCTGCGCTTGAAACTCCATCACATAAATTTGCATAGGACGCATCACTATAAACTATGAGTTTCAAATGCCTAGGATCACCTAAAACAGGGAACTTCAAAACACACTCCTGCATTTTTAGTTTGGCCAACACTTTATTTGCTCTTATTATGTCTTCCACTTTGGGATCATTCACCTTTGTACTCAACTCTAAAACATCAAAACTCACATCCGGTCTAGTCTGTCTTCCTAACCAGTTCAGTTGCCCAATTAAACTTCGCAGTTGCTCTTTTTCTATCTCCGAAACCATTTTGTCTTTTTGTGAAACCCGGTCACGACTAATTGCTATTGGGCTGATGCTTTCCAAGTAAGATTGCTGACGTAAAGTTGCCCCTAACTGAGTCCGTCCGATTTCCAAACCAATATATTTAAATGCACCTGAAGCCTGACTTCCAACCCTGAATTCTTTCCTCAAACCAGAGATTACAATGGCTTCAAAATCACTAGTCCCACCCCACAAAAAATCATCAACATGCATCATGAAGATGCCAGCAAGATTTCCTTTATAATGGCAGTAAAACATTGCAGGATCTGCTTTCAACTGGCAACAGCCTAACTTTAACAAGACTGACCTTACCGAAAAGTACCACACTCTAGATGTATCATTTAATCCATATACACATTTGATCAACTTCCACAGTACCCCTTCTGTGTTAGCTGCTTCTTTAGGAGGACGGAGAAAAATGTCTCTCTGGAGCTGATGCCCCTGCAAAAAAGCAGCTTTTATATCTATAGATTTGCATTCCCATGCCTTTGTGGCTAATAGAGCCAATAAGATCTTTAAAATAACCTTTCCTGCTGTAGGTTAATCTACCCTTAAGTCCTGATCATCTAAGTTTTCTTCAAATCCCCTTGCCACAAGCCTGGCCTTTGCCTTATAAGTTCCATCTGGAAGAACCTTTTCTGTACAAATCCATCTGTGGGATAGAGCTTTTTGTCCTCTATCCGGTACTTCCGTGTATACCCCAAATTCACTCCAACTATGCAGTTCTTGCTGTTTAGCATCTTTGATAACTTTTTCATCTAATTTATTTGAAGCCACCAAAATCTCACGTGCATGTGGGCTTCTACTTCTTTTAGTATTCGTAGTCTTACTCCTGTTCCGAGATCTTGATAAACTACGTCCCCTTTCCTGCCTGGTATCTCGTTCTGTACTGCTATTGCTTGATCTTTCTCTTCTGTAGCGGGATGTCCTTTCAATAGTTCTCGACCTTTTCCTGCGAACCTGTCACTATCCGATGTCTTATCTGAACTAGCACTGCGTTTCTGTGTCCTCCATTTTTGAACTTTGTTTTCCCAATCTATTGTCTTAACTTCCTCCCCTGAATGCCGTACATTCAACCAATGTTTATACTTTCCAGTGGCCTTCCCTGCTCTACTAATAACAGTTGCATCCTTCCATTGACTAGACCCTTCAGGCAAGTATGTCACTTTTGTACCAACCTTTGGCAGTTGCCCTTTCGGACAAATGGCCTGATCTAATTTATCAGAAATGTCGTGTTCCTCTACAGAAACCCTGTCTATATCAGTTAACTGGTCCTCATAGTTCTGTAACACATGCGTACCAGATGACTCTGGTTCCTCGTCATGTCTGTCTGCTCTGTCTAAATTTGAAAATTTGTAATCGGTACCCATTATCCTTGATGAATGTACCCTAACAGTTTGATTACTATATTGCAAAATAAATGTTTTGCCATCTATGCCTATGATCTTCCCTGGGCCTTTCCATTCATTAGAATTGTCTCTCTTATAGGATACCATGTCTCCTTGCTGAAAAACGGCATCCGATGGCCGTACATTATGTCTTAAAGCTCTGCGAATTCTTTCAGAGACTTCTGCTTCCAAAAAAGCTTTTCTACTGCTATGTAACGCGTTTAAATGTTCAGCAAAACCTGAGCTAATTGTAGTCCCTTCCCAAGCTGGAGGCTGGTCATCCAAAATGGAAGGAATTTTAGGATTTCTACCAAACACTAATTGGTAAGGACTATAGCCCCCAACCATCTGCAATGAATTATTTGCATGTACCGCCCATACTAAAGCTGAATTTAGCGTGCAGTTTGGTCGATCTCCCAAAATTTTCCGAAGCATGTCATCGATAACAGCATGATTTCTTTCGCAGACACCATTAGTAAACGGGCTTTCTGCAGCCGTGTTCATAACTCTGATATTCATGTTTCCACACATATCCCTAAACTCATCATTTGCAAATTCTCCCCCATTGTCCGTAAAGAATTTTGCTGGTGGACCCATTCCTGTCCCGATCCATTTTTCCACAATTTTATCCAAAATTACTCTCTTTTCTTTACTTCGTACAATCTTTGGTTGACTAAATCTGGTTGCTAAATCTACAAAATGCAAAATAAATATATTATTTGCTTTATCCCAGATCTTAAGGTCCATGGTCACAATGTCATTAAAATCCCTGGCCAAAGGTAGGGTTACTATCGGCCGTGCTGGTGTCCTTCTGTACTTCCTGCAAACTTCACAGCGATCACTAACCTGTTCTATCAGTTTAGTATAATCGTCATCCCTTACCCCTGCATCCTTTAATAAATTTTTCAGCCTCCGAGGAGACGGATGTACAAATTGCCTATGCAGTTTTACTACAATAAGCTTTTTACCAGCTAAAGTCGCAGTATCAACTGTCATTAACACATCCTTAACCACTCTACTCGAAACATTATTTGTCAATAATGGAATACAATAATGTCCTGACTGTGTAAATTGTAAGTCCACCGTCATTCCAAAAACTGTTGCCTTTTCCTGTTCCATATCCAGCTTCATGTGTGCTTTCTTCATCGACAGTCTGCTCAGAAGCAAAGGTATCTCACTTGATACAACATCCATGCTAATAAAATGATTCACTCCAGCAATATTGCAAGGGATCACCACTCTTTTCAGCGACTTCAGAGTATTATCATCCCCAAACCTGAAACTTGTGGAACTTTTAAATTCCTTAACCTTGTTACGATTTTCAGCATCCAATGAGTCCAGATAACATTTTAACCAGTCAATCCCACACACAGTAGATGTGCAGCCACTGTCCAATACAGCACAGTTAAAAGATTCTGCAACCAACACCCTCATTACCGGCGTAAAACAGCTTGTTAATAGGACAATGCCTTCTTTCTGGTCACTATCTTTTTCCTCTTCTGACTCTTCCGTGACATGTGTCACTTCAAATACTATATCATAACGAGTTGGACAGTTGAAAGCATAATGGTATTGAGAGTCACATCGAAAACATCGATTTATCATGCCCCGTGCATTTCTGGGGTTCATCCTCCGATTGTAGGTTCTAACTGGGTTTCTGTCTTCATAATTTCCTTGTCTCGGTCTCCTTTTATAGTCTTGAGCCTGTTCGTAGCCATACGATTTCGCCATCCTGTTAGTAGTGTATCTTTCATATGCTGCCTTATTGCAGGCTGACCTATTTGGATCATCAGAGCCATTGGAATTGAATGTTTCCCCCAAATTTTTTTTAAAGCTGTTGTCATCTGTTCGAATAAGATATCGTTATCCGTAAACTGAACTCCTGTGAAAACCAAGAGCCTATCCATGTTGCTCACTCTAGCACAGTCAAGTAATTTAAAGGCCAACACAGACTGTGGAAATTCAAGCCTGTGTTTCTGCAGCCTTTTATAAAGTCTGCCAAATTCCATTATATAGTCTTCCATAGATAAATCCTCCATTTTCCGGAACTTATCAAAATCCGACCATGCTTCATACGCACTTAACAAGTCATCTTTCTTATAAATCTTATCCATATAAAGTAATAACGTCGCCAGACCTTCTTCTGAGACTAACTCTTCCAACTCCAGCTCAGAAATCTCTTTGTTTTGGATTTTACTGCCATACGGTAAAGAAAGAGCCAATGCCATACCTTGTTTTCTCTTTCCTAAAGCAATCACCTTAGTCCACATAACTACCACACTTCTCCATTGGTCGTATGATTCCCTTTCAGAGAATAAGGGAGGATAATCATATCCGGCCGTCTTCGTCCTGGGTTCAGCCATATATCCCCTTTTTTTTTTCAGTCCTTGGTTTGATCTGGAAAAATTGTGGGCGCAATTCTCCGCTGCCCATGACGGGTTGGAGAATAGCGGGAGGGCGTCCCCGACATTTTTCACGCCCTCCTGCTATTTCCCCCCCCCACGGCCGCCCCACAACACGAATCGCTGCTCGCCGTTTTCTACGGCGAACAGCGATTCTCCCCAGGCCGATGGGCCGAGTTCCCAGGCCTTTACGGCCGTTTTTACGGCAGCAAACACACCTGCTTGCTGCCGTCGTACAAACGGCCGCAACATGCCCGCTCTGGGCATCCAGGGCCCCGTTTGTCACGGCAGTGCCACGGCCGTGCCAAGGGGGCAAGGGCCCGCGATCGGTGCCCACTGATCGCGGGCAGTGCGTCCGTAATGGACGCACACTTTCTCCCTCCGCCGCCCCGCAGGATCAGTCCGCGGGGCGGCCGAGGGAGATGACGGCCCCGCGCATGCGCGGGTTGGAGCTGTCCAACCCGCACATGCGCGGCTGACGTCATCGTGCGCGTCAGCTGGCATGACGCTTGGCGCGCGGACTTAGCGACGGTCGCTAAGCCGCGATGCCGTGCTTCAAGGGGCCCCGCTGCTAGCCCTGCCCGGGGGGGAGAATCGGGTCCCGGGAGGGGGCGCGGAGGCTGCCGTGAAACACGGCCAGTTTCACGGCAGCCTTTACGATTCGCCGCATTTGCGGAGAATCGCGCCCTGTATCTTTCAACCCTTCACATTTACACAGCAACCGTCCTCTGCTACCATTTGTTAAATGAATGGATGCTGTGGTGTGAAGAGACAAAAGTCCAGCTCCTTTTCACAAACACCTTTATTTCACTTTAACAGACTCTACAGTAAACTCAATCATCACATCACCAGATCCAGAGTCCACTTGAAGCCCCTTTACATATCAGTGTCAATCATTGAACACTTAACATATAGCAATGAGACAATTAATTGCAATGTCTCTTAACCCATTACTTAACATATGAACGAGTCATGCATACTGCCCGGGTACCGGGCGCAGACATGCAGCACATGTGTGTTATCCTCCCTGTGTGTGCGTGGGTTTCCGCCGGGTGCTCCGGTTTCCTCCCACAGTCCAAAGATGTGCAGATTAGGTGGATTGGCCATGATAAATTGCCCTTAGTGTCCAAAATTGCCCTTAGTGTTGGGTGAAGTTGCTGGGTTATGGGGATAGGGTGGAGGTGTTGACCTTGGGTAGGGTGCTCTTTCCAAGAGCCGGTGCAGACTCGATGGGCCGAATGACCTCCTTCTGCACTGTAAATTCTAGGACCTTCATGCGGTGGTCACAGACCACCTGTATGTTCATGGAGTAGAACCCCTTCCTCTTCATGAACATGGCCCTGTTATCCGCTGATGGCCGCATGGCGACATGCACCCCACTGATCGCCCGCTGGACCATGGGTATCCTGGCGACGGCAACGAAGCCTGCTGCCCGGGCATCCTGGTTGGTGTGGTCCACAGGGAACCTGATGTAGCGGGCCACGATATGATACAGGGCGTCAGTCACTGCCAGGATGCATCTGTGCACCGACGCTTGGAAGATGCCAGACAGGTCCCCACTCGGCGACTGGAATGATCCCGTCGCATAGAAGCTCAAGACCCTCAGGGTTACCTTGATGTCCACAGGGAGAGGGTGTCCTCCACCAGACCCACGCGGTGCCAGGTGTGCCATCAGGTGGCAGATATGGGCGACAGTTTCCCGGTTCATCCCGATCCCCTCCCCGACACCCCCGATCCCCTCCCCGACACCCCCCTGCCCGGCATTTCCCTCCCCAACACAGCCGATCCCAACCCCGGCACACCCCTCCCTGATCCCCTCCCCGACACCCCCCTCCCCAATCCCCTCCCCGACACCCCCGATCCCCTCCCCGACACGCCCCTCCCCGCCACGCCCCTCCCTGGCATTCCCTTCCCCAACACCCCCGATCCCCTCCCTGGCACCCCCCTCCCCGATCCTCTTCCCGACACCCCCTCCCCGACACCCCCCTCCCCGACACCCCCCTCCCCGACACCGCCGATCCCCTCCCCGACACCCCCCTCCCGGCATTCCCCTCCCCAACATCGCCGATCCCCTCCCCGGCACCCTCCTCCCTGATCCCCTCCCCGACACCCCCTCCCCGACATCCCCAATCACCTCCCCGGCATTCCCCTCCCCAACACCCCGATCCCCTCCCCAACACCCCCAATCGCCTCCCCAACACCCCCCTCCCCAACACCCCCGATCTGCTCCACGACACCCCCCTCCCCGGCACTCCCCTCCCTGACACCTCCCTCCCCAACACCCCCCTCCGCAGCACCCCCTAATCTCCTCCCCAACACCACCGATCCCCTCCCCGACACCCTCCACCCCAACACCCCCGATCTGCTCCACGACACCCCCCTCCCCGGCACTCCCCTCCCTGACACCTCCCTCCCCAACACCCCTCTCCGCAGCACCACCCGATCCCCACCCCGACACCCCCGATCCCCTCCTCGACATCCCCGATCCTCTCCCCGACATCCCCGATCCCATCCCCAACACCTCCCTCCCCAACACACCCCCTCCGCAGCACCCCCCGATCCCCTCCCCGACACCCCCGATCCCCTCCCCGACATCCCCGATCCCCTCCCCAACACCCCCCTCCCCGACATCCTCCTCCCCGACATCCCCGATCCCCTATCCCGACACCCCCCACCCCGACATCCCCGATCCCCTCCCCAACATCCACGATCCCCTCCCCGACATCCCCAATCCCGTCCCGAACACCCCCGATCCCCTCCCCGACATACCAGATCCCCTCCCCAACACCCCCGAACCCCTCCCTGACACCAGCGATCCCCTCCCTGATAACCCCCTCCCTGGCACTGCCCGATACCCTCCCCGACACACCCAATCCCCTCCCCGACACCCCCCCCCGGCACTCCCGATCCCCTCCCCGACACCACCCTCCTGGCATTCCCCTCCCCAACACCGCCGATCCCCTCCCCGGCATCCCCCTCCCCGACACCTCCCTCCCCAACACCCCCGATCCCCTCCCCGACAGCCCCCTCCCCAACACCCCCGATCTGCTCCACGACACCCCCCTCCCCGGCACTCCGCTCCCTGACACCTCCCTCCTCAACACCACCCCTCCGCAGCACCCCCCGATCCCCTCCCCGACATCCCCGATCCCCTCCCCGACACCCCCCTCCCCGACATCCCCGATCCCCTCCTCGACATCCCCGATCCCCTCCCCGACACCCCCCTCCCCGACATCCCCGATCCCCTCCCCAACACCCCCGATCCCTTCCCCGACATCCCCGATCCCCTCCCCGACACCCCCCTCCCCGACATCCCCGATCCCCTCCCGAACACCCCCGATCCCCTCCCCGACACCCCCGATCCCCTCCCTGATACCCCCCTCCCTGGCACTGCCCAATACCCTCCCCGACACCCCCAATCCCCTCCCCGACACCCACAATCCACTCCCCGACACCCCCCCCCCCCCGACACCAGGGATCTCCTCCCCGACACACCCAATCCCCTCCCCGACACCCACAATCCACTCCCCGACACCCCCCTCCCCAACACCAGGGATCTCCTCCCCGACACACCCAATCCCCTCCCCGACACCTCCCACCCCGGCACCCCCAATCCCCTCCCCGACACCCCCTCCCCGACACCAGGGATCTCCTCCCCGACACCCCCAATCCACTCCCCGACACCCACAATCCACTCCCCGACACCCCCCTCCCCAACACCAGGGATCTCCTCCCCGACACACCCAATCCCCTCCCCGACACCCACAATCCACTCCCCGACACCCCCCTCCCCAACACCAGGGATCTCCTCCCCGACACACCCAATCCCCTCCCCGACACCTCCCACCCTGGCACCCCCAATCTCCTCCCCAACACCCCCGATCCTCTCCCCGACACCCCCCTCCCCAACACCCCCGATCCGCTCCATGACACCCCCCTCCCCGCACTCCCCTCCCCGACATCCCGATCTCCTCCCCGACACCCCCCTCCCCAACACCCCCGATCCCCTCCCCAACACCCACCTCCCCGGCACTCCCCTCCCCGACATCCCCGATCCCCTCCCCGACACACCCCTCCCCGACATCCCCGATCCCCTCCCCGACACCCCCGATCTCCTCTGCGGCACCCCCGATCCCCTCCCCAACATCCCCGATCCCCTCCCCGACATACCCAATCCCCTCCGCAACATCCCCGATCCCCCTCCCCGACATCCCCGATCCTGTCCCCAACACCCCCGATCCCCTCCCCGACATACCCGATCCCCTCCCCAACACCCCCGATCCCCTCCCCGACATACCCGATCCCCTCCCCAACACCCCCGATCCCCTCCCCGACATACCCGATCCCCTCCCCAACACCCCCCGATCCCCTCCCCGACATACCCGATCCCCTCCCCAACACCCCGGATCTCCTCCCCGACATACCAGATCCCCTCCCCAAAACCCCCAATCCCCTCCCTGACACCAGCGATCCCCTCCCTGATACCCCCCTCCCTGGCACTGCCCGATACCCTCCCCGACACCCCCAATCCCCTCCCCAACACCCACAATCCACTCCCCGACACCCCCCTCCCCGACACCAGCGATCCCCTCCCCGACACACCCAATCCCCTCCCCGACATACCCGATCCCCTCCGCAACATCCCCGATCCCCCTCCCCGACATCCCCGATCCCGTCCCCAACACCCCCGATCCCCTCCCCGACATACCCGATCCCCTCCCAACACCCTCGATCCCCTCCCCGACATACCAGATCCCCTCCCCGACATACCAGATCCCCTCCCCAACACCCCCAATCCCCTCCCCGACACCCCCAATCCCCTCCCCAACACCCCCCTCCCCAACACCAGGGATCCCCTCCCCGACACAGGCAATCCCCTCCCCGACACCCACAATCCCCTCCCCAACACCCACAATCCACTCCACGGCACCCCCTCCCCGACACCAGCGATCCCCTCCCCGACACCCCAATCCCCTCCCCGACACCTCCCTCCCCGGCACCCCCAATCCCCTCCCCGACACTCCCCCCCGGCACTCCCGATCCCCTCCCCGACAAATCCCTCCCTGGCACCCCCAATCCCCTCCCCGACACCCCCCTCCCGGCATTCCCCTCCCCAACACCCCCAATCTCCTCCCCAACACCCCGATCCTCTCCCCGACATCCCCCTCCCCAACACCCCCGATCCGCTCCATGACACCCCCCTCCCCGCACTCCCCTCCCCGACATCCCCGATCCCCTCCCCGACACCCCCCTCCCCAACACCCCCGATCCCCTCCCCAACACCCCCCTCCCCGGCACTCCCCTCCCCGACATCCCCGATCCCCTCCCCGACACACCCCCTCCCCGACATCCCCGATCCCCTCCCCGACACCCCCGATCTCCTCTGCGCACCCCGATCCCCTCCCCAACATCCCGATCCCCTCCCCGACATACCCAATCCCCTCCGCAACATCCCCGATCCCCCTCCCCGACATCCCCGATCCCCACCCGATCCCCTCCCCGACACCCCCCTCCCCGGCACTCCTGATCCCCTCCCCGACATGCCCCTCCCCGACACTCCCGATCCTCAACTTGACACCACCGGGCCCCTCCCCGGCAATCCCTCCCCAACACCCCTCCCCGGCAATCCCCTCTCCGGCACTCCCGATCTCCTCCCGGCACCCCCAATCCCCTCCCCGACACCTCCCACCCCGGCACTCCCGATCCCCTCCCCGACACCTCCAATCCCCTCCCCGACACCTCCCTCCCCGGCACCCCCAATCCCCTCCCCAACACCCCCCTCCCCAACACCGTCGATCCCCTCCCCGACACCCCCCTCCCCGACACCTCCCTCCCCGGCACTCCTGATGCCCTCCCCGACATCCCCCTCCCCGGCACTCCTGATCCCCTCTCCGGCACTCCTGATCCCCTCCCCGACATGCCCCTCCCCGACACCTCCCTCCCCGGCACCCCCAATCCCCTCCCCGACACCCCCCTCCCTGGCACTCCTGATCCCCTCCCCGGCACTCCTGGTCCCCTCCCCGACACCCCCCTCCCTGGCACTCCTGATCCCCTCCCCGACACCACCGATCCCCTCCCTGACACCCCCCTCCCCGGCACTCCTGATCCCCTCCCCGACACCACCGATCCCCTCCCTGACACCCCCCTCCCCGGCACTCCTGATCTCCTCCCCGGCACTCCTGATCCCCTCCCTGACATGCCCCTCCCCGACACCCCCGATCCCCTCCCTGACACCACCGGGCCCCTCCCCGGCAATCCGTCCCCAACACCCCTCCCCGGCAATCCCCTCTCCGGCACTCCCGATCTCCTCCCGACACCCCCGATCCCCTCCCCGCCACTCCCCTCCCCGGCAATCTCCTCCCCGACACCCCTCCCTGGCAATCCCCTCCCCGGCACTCCCGATACCCTCCCCAATACCCCCAATCCCATCCCTGACACCCCCCTCCCCAGCAATCCCCTCCCCGACACTCCCCTCCTCAGCAATCCCCTCCCCGATCCCCTCCCCGGCACTCCCGATCCCCTCCACGACACTCCCCTCCCCTGCACTCCCGATCCCCTCCCCGGCACTCCCCTCCCCGGCACTCCCGATCCCCTCCCAGCACTCCCCTCCCCTCCCCGGCACTCCCCTCCACAGCACTCTCCTCCCGGCACACCCGATCCCCTCCCTGGCACCCCCGATCCCCTCCTCAGCACCCCCGGTTCCCTCCCACCCCCACCCCCACCCCCACACCGACCCCACCACGCACCCTGTGGGGCATCCGACACCCGCAACCCCCGCCCCCCAGGTACGGCCGTGTCTTCTCTTATGTGATGGCCTCCCCACGCCGACCTGTACCTCCTCGCTCGCCGGCGTCAGCCAGCATGACTGGTTGACACCGTTTAAAACATACTTTGATTTACACCGCTGTCGGCGGTACTTCGGCCCGTCCGGGCCGGAGATTTACAGCAGGCCCGGGGACCATCACGTCGCGCCGATTCTTGCCAGTTTTGTGAGGCACACAGCGCAATTCCCGTCAGCGGGCTTTATCGCGGGCCGGAGAATACAGCAGCCGGCGGCGGAGCGGCGAGGCAGGATTCGCGATGCCCCACGGGGATTCTCTGACCCGGTGGGTGGTCGGCGAATAGGACCCTTTGGGTGAATGTGCAGTCACAAAATGCATCAATGAAAAGAGACTGCAGATTGACATAGCAAACATAAAACAGATGCTAGAAAACAGGGAGATTGACGAGGTCAAGTGGGTTGATGGCAGTCACCAATTTGGTTGAACAAAAGAGGGCTCGCTCAAAGAAATTAAGGAGATTCTTAGAGGGGAGGCTTTTCCAACCAGGAAAAGATATGTGAGAAAAAAATTAAGAAATGGGAATAAGGTGCATTGAAGGCAGGAAATAAAATATATATTTTTGGAGTTTTATATTGTAATCTATGATGAACTCTTCTTTCCTTTAAAAAGGGGGAATCTGTTAGAAAATAGTTAAGTTCCCTGAGTTGGAATTTGTGTTTTAATTGTTTTCTTGTTTCATAGTTTTTACTGAGCACCATGTAAATAAAGGGCATACAATACAGGTGACACTGGCTGAATTCTCTCTCTTTTACAGGACCTCGCTCTAGCAGATAATTCCTGTGTATCCTGTGGGGATCTCCCAACCTTTCAATTGGTCCATTGACACAAAGCTGATTTATGTTTGCCTCATTCTGAACTTGGCTCTGGGGCGACGGGTGTGTGTTTGGGAACTCCATCCATCCCAGTCAGGGAAGAAATACAAATGTTTAATTACAGCTCTTATGAAGCAGGGACTCAATGATCACACAAAGAGACTGACTTCAGGGTTAACGTTCTGAAACAGATGCATGTTTAATGTCTGCCACTGTTACAATCGTCAATTAATCTTGAATTTCTGTTACCATTAACATTGTCAGTATTGGTTCAATTTATGCGACTGTTAATCTTGTTGATGTCTGTTGAGTTTCAGTTACTATTAACCTTGTCAATCAGATCTATATTAAAGGATGTGCTGTGTGTGCATAAGGGGTTTGATGTATATTTAAAATGGGGAGCCACTCCCCTTGCTTTCTGAGATCAGTCGCTCTCTGAGTGACACTGAATTTGCGATCAATGGTGACTCTCCTTCCTTCTCCACCAGCCCAAAATCAAGGCGTGTTTACAAGAATTTCTTCAGGAGTCTGTGATCAAAAGTCTCGCACACTCATCTGTGCAGAGATTTTTATTACAAGTTAATTAGATATCCATAACAACAGAAAATAGAGAACATATTTTCATATACAATTTTTTACACGTAATAATACAGAATTGGCAACAATGAACGTGATGTTTTAAAAAGTAACTATGGAGAATCTATTGTGAACTTGGCGTGGGTCGTGAGAGGTGGCCATTTTGTAAAAATGGGTCACCAAAATAAAAGTTTGAAAAACACTGGTGTGCATTATTGGTCACCTTATTTAAGAAAATATGTAAATGCAGTTCAGAGAAGGTTTATTGGACTAATATCTGAAATGGCTAGGTTGTCTGATGAGGAAAGGTTGGACAGGTTCGGCTTGTTTATCAGATTGAGACCTTTAAGATCCTGAGGGGTCTTGATAAAATGCATGGAGAGGATATTTCCTCTTGTGGGAGAATATAGAGCAAGGGATCATGGTTTAAATATGAAGGATCACCCATTTTAAATAGAGATAAGGAGAATTTTCTTCTCCCAGAGGATTGTGAGTCTTCGGAACTCTCTTCCTCAAAAGGCAGTGGAAAACCCTTTGAATATTTTTAAGACAGTGTGAGAAAGATTCTTGATTAACAAGGGGGTGGAAGATTATTGGTGATAGGCAGAAATGTGGCGTTGAGCTTATAGTTATAAAAGATAAATTATTTTATTACCAACATCTATCAAAACAGGTTACAACACATAAACACCCCGGGAAACAAACTTCCCAACAATCAACTGTGCAGTCTGTACAAATTTTGTCTCCTTTATCACCCTCTCTCTGTGACGAACAGCTCCTCAAACACAGTCACACACATCCCCCACCTTTTCTCATAGAGGTTATAGTTAGAATAACCATGATCTCATTGAATAACGGAGCAGGCTTGATGGGCCGAGTGGCCAACTCCTGCTTCCGATTCATATGCTTGTAAGTGACTGATACCATTGTATCATAAGAACATAATAACATAAGAACTAGGAGCAGGAGTAGGCCATCTGGCCCCTCGAGCCTGCTCCGCCATTCAATTAGATCATAGCTGATCTTGTGTGGACTCAGCTCCACTTTCCGGCCCGAACACCATAACCCTTAATCCCTTTATTCTTCAAAAAACTATCTATCTTTACCTTAAAAACATGTAATGAAGGAGCCTCAACTGCTTCACTGGGCAAGGAATTCCATAGATTCACAACCCTTTGGGTGAAGAAGTTCCTCCTAAACTCAGTCTTAAATCTACTTCCCCTTATTTTGAGGCTATGTCCCCTAGTTCTGCTGTCACCCGCCAGTGGAAACAACCTGCCCGCATCTATCCTATCTATTCCCTTCATAATTTTAAATGTTTCTATAAGATCCCCCCTCATCCTTCTAAATTCCAACGAGTACAGTCCCAGTCTACTCAACCTCTCCTCATAATCCAACCCCTTCAGCTCTGTGATTAACCTAGTGAATCTCCTCTGCACACCCTCCAGCGCCAGTACGTCCTTTCTCAAGTAAGGAGACCAAAACTGAACACAATACTCCAGGTGTGGCCGCACTAACACCTTATACAATTGCAACATAACCTCCCTAGTCTTAAACTCCATCCCTCTAGCAATGAAGGACAAAATTCCATTTGCCTTCTTAATCACCTGTTGCACTTGTAAACCAACCTTCTGTGACTCATGCACTAGCACACCCAAGTCTCTCTGAACAGCGGCATGCTTTAATATTTTATCGTTTAAATAATAATCCCGTTTGCTGTTATTCCTACCAAAATGGATAACCTCACATTTGTCAACATTGTATTCCATCTGCCAGACCCTAGCCCATTCACTTAACCTATCCAAATCCCTCTGCAGACTTCCAGTATCCTCTGCACTTTTCACTTTACCACTCATCTTAGTGTCATCTGCAAACTTGGACACATTGCCCTTGGTCCCCAACTCCAAATCATCAATGTAAATTGTGAACAATTGTGGGCCCAACACGGATCCCTGAGGGACACCACTAGCTACTGATTGCCAACCAGAGAAACACCCATTTATCCCAACTCTTTGCTTTCTATTAATTAACCAATCCTCTATCCATGCTACTACTTTACCCTTAATGCCATGCATCTTTATCTTATGCAGCAACCTTTTGTGTGGCACCTTGTCAAAGGCTTTCTGGAAATCCAGATATACCACATCCATCGGCTCCCCGTTATCTACTGCACTGGTAATGTCCTCAGAAAATTCCACTAAATTAGTTAGGCATGACCTGCCCTTTACGAACCCATGCTGTGTCTGCCCAATGGGACAATTTCTATCCAGATGCCTCGCAATTTCTTCCTTGATGATAGATTCCAGCATCTTCCCTACTACCGAAGTTAAGCTCACTGGCCTATAATTTCCTGCTTTCTGCCTACCTCCTTTTTTAAACAGTGGCGTCACGTTTGCTAATTTCCAATCCACCGGGACCACCCCAGAGTCTAGTGAATTTCGGTAAATTATCACTAGTGCATCTGCAATTTCCCTAGCCATCTCTTTTAGCACTCTGGGATGCATTCCATCAGGGCCAGGAGACTTGTCTACCTTTAGCCCCATTAGCTTGCCCATCACTCCCTCCTTAGTGATAACAATCCTCTCAAGGTCCTCACCTGTCATAGCCTCATTTCTATCAGTCGCTGGCATGTTATTTGTGTCTTCCACTGTGAAGACCGACCCAAAAAACCTGTTCAGTTCCTCAGCCATTTCCTCATTTCCCATTATTAAAACTCCCTTCTCATCCTCTAAAGGACCAATATTTACCTTAGCCACTCTTTTTTGTCTTATATACTCTTCTTTATAGCTTTTTTAGTAGCTTTCTGTTGCACCCTAAAGATTTCCCAGTCCTCTAATCTCCCAGCAATCTTTGCCACTTTATATGCTTTTTCCTTCAATTTGATACTCTCCCTTATTTCCTTAGATATCCACGGTCGATTTTCCCTCTTTCTTCCGTCCTTCCTTTTTGTTGGTATAAACCTTTGCTGAGCACTGTGAAAAATCGCTTGGAAGGTTCTCCACTGTTCCTCAACTGTTCCACCATAAAGTCTTAGCTCCCAGTCTACCTTAGCTAGTTCTTCTCTCATCCCCTTGTAATCTCCTTTGTTTAAACACAAAACACTAGTATTTGATTTTACTTTCTCACCCTCCATCTGTATTTTAAATTCCACCATATTGTGATCGCTCCTTCCGAGAGGATCCCTAACTATTAGATCATGAATCAATCCTGTCTCATTACACAGGACAAGATCTAGGACCGCTTGTTCCCTCGTAGGTTCCATTACATACTGTTCTAGGAAACTATCGCGGATACATTCTATAAACTCCTCCTCAAGGTTGCCTTGACCGAGAAGGAGAAGGAAAAATTGACTTGCTCTATCTTTCAGGTGAAAAGTTAAATTATGGCCTGTCTCCCTTTCAGGTGGAAGTGAAAGAATCCACAACAGTATTTGACGAAGAGCAGGGGCATTTTTCCTCATGCCTTGTCCAATATTAATTGTTTATCCCACACCTAAAACAAACTTTTGGCTATTAAAGTAAGTTAAATCGCCATAGTCCCAGATGGCATTAGGCTGCTTTCCCCTTTGAGGGGGGAGAGCTGAATGGTAGTGATTTAACCTGATAATCATCATACCTCAGGTGAGGGGCAAGGCTGAGAAGGTGGAGCCTTCATGAATAACCTCAACCTCAACTGGTACAAATTATCTGGCTATTATTACATTGTTGTTTGTGGAATCTTGCTGTGTGTGTGTAAATTAGATGTCGTATTTCTTACATTATACGTGTAACTGCACTTCAAAAGTAGTTTGTTGTCTCTAACGTTAGCTGGGTGTCCTGAAATTGCACTATAAAAATGTAAGTCCTTCTTTATCCATAGCTTCTGTTGGCAGTATCGATGATTATTATGCAGATATTCACAGTCCTAACACCTGAAATGATTTGATAGGAATTAATTGTTTGGTCATGGAAACCAGTATGTACCTAGATTGGATATTTAATTAACTTTGTTTCTTGATGTAGAGACCCTCAAATTTGCTTTGAACATATTCTGCCATCAAGTGGCTGTTGTATAATTCTCACTTCTGTAGACAAAAATAAAGTTAATTTGGTAAGCTTGACATTAAATCCACTGTACTCTCTCACAGGTACAGTTTATTATCATGCCAATGCACTGCAAAGTAGAGGAGTTAGATGGAGTAATTGTTTCTGGGATATACAAGTTCTGGTTGGATTAAGGGGAGACAATGAAAACAAAAGCAGTATCAATAGAAGCAAAACGGTCACAAGGGAGCAAAATGGTCAAATAGATCATTAAAGCTCTCTATGAATAAAGAATGGGAATTTTTTAAATAAAAGATTCTGTACTCTGCAGTAAGTTGTAGTTTTTTTTTCAAGACGCAGGCAGAATCTGGGGTGGGATTCTCTCAGCCCACGCCGGGCCGGACGCGAATCGTGCGACGATGCCCCGACGGTGTTTCTCCGCCCGGGATGGGCCGAGTGGGCGCAAAAGAAATCCGAGCCCCGCCAGCGCCATCCACGTGTGGTGTTACCCAGCGGGACCTCGGCGTGCATCCTTTCAGGGGTGGCCTGGTGGGGGGGGAGGTGGGGTCCGACCCCAGGGGGGCCTTCGCTGTGGCCTGGGCTACTGATCGGCGGGCCGGCCTTTCGGGCGGGGGACCTCTTTTGCTCAGCGCCGGACCCTGTAGCCCTATGCCATGTTGCGTCAGGGCCGGCGCAGAGAAGGAAGTCACCGCGCATTCACACCGGTCGCAGCGTGCATGTGCAGACCCGCGGCACCCATTTGAGGCCGGTATCGGCAGCTGGAGCGGCTTGGGTCACTCCAGTGCCGTGTTGGCCTCCTGTATGGCTCGGAATAGCTGATCCTGGGGGCCTGTTGACGCTGTCGTAAAACGCAACGGCATTTACAACGGCATCAACACTTAGCCTCAGGATCAGAGAATCCCGCCCCGATGTCTTGTTTCTCCTGATCACTCATAAAATCATTCTAGCAGAAAAGACAGAAGATAATTTCCTGCATTATTCTACGGCAAAACGCTGTCCACATTTATTTTGTCAAAATGACAATGAATGTTTGAGGGGTGGTGCTGGTTTCTAATTTATGTACTCCCAGAACTGATGCCCATTGCAGGATCTTCTTCGGAATGAACTGAGTTTTGAAGAACAGTGTGAGCAGGCAGTGCATTCTCTTGGCAGTGCATGTGTCATGTGAGAGTACCTTTAAGAAATGGGTGTTTATAAATGGCTGTGTATATAAATATCTGTAGTGAGAGTACCTTTAAGAAATGGGTGTTTACTACTGCAGTGATGTCAGAGAGTGGGTGGAGCTGGGCTGTTTGCTGCAGGGTGTGTTTTAATTTCGTTTTCAGCGTTGGAGCTGAATCCAGACAGAGCAGGTGTACTATTGAACTCTCTTCCATGAAAATACTATCTCTTGATCATTTGGTGAATTCAGAATTATAACTGTTCTCAGTCGTGAGGAATACATGGATTCATTTACTTTAACATATTCTTCTTCATCCTTTCTTGTTTTTTCAGCATCAATTAACAAATTCATCTCTCCTTCCAAACAAAAATGCAGGGGACAGACTTTATCATCGCACCAACATTCCACAATAAATATATCACAAAGTCTCTTTCTTCTTTTCTACTATTTACTACCCTTCCATTTGCATCCTTTCTGCATATTTTATTATATCTGTTGTTCCTTTGTTAATTTTATTGTTTCCTGGTGTCCCTTTTCAATTTTCCTATACGTTTAAGTAAGGGTTTGCCTTAGTGGATCCTTTTAATAGTTTTATCTATATCTTGCTTACAGCAGAACACCTCCCCCAGTAGTAACAATTTATATTTTAGCAATTGTTTAAAATTCATTACTGCCTGATTACTGAACAACAACTACTTAAAATACTGCTGGCCCCTATGATCTTAGCCCAGTGATATCAAACCCCAAGCCTCCTTCCCAATGCTTCCATATCCCAGGGTCAGTCCTGATAAACCTAGAAATACTACTTGGTATAACACGCCAATTCTTATAAAACCTCCAAATTCCAGTGAGCAATATAGCACGAGATCTGTGTATGGTACTTTCTAGTGCGCAAACTCTTCTTCATGTAACACTTTTGTTATCACTACAAAGTAAACATATGCAAACATTTTGAATGGGATTCTGCATGTACATAATTTAAAATGAAGAAATATATACAAATATTCTATCACCATGGTTTACTGATAAACCAATTGAATTACTCAAAATATCTGATCAGAAATGACACCAATGCATCCAACGCAGATCACAGAATATTACCCACTTAGTTGCATACGTTGATACAGTTCTGAATTCTGCATCTCCAAGATGAAGAAGAACTCCCTCAGCACAGGAATCCTCACAGAGCAGCAAAGAGAATCACCGCATTAAGCTATGCATTATGCCTCCTTTTACGGCACTAGCTGTCGTCAGGTAACTTTAAATGTCCAGTGTGATTGCCAGTGAGTGAAGTGGTAAGGTGGCTGATGGGTTAGGTGGCAAGCAGGTGAGATGAATGCAGGGAGTTGGGTTGGGAGGGGTTGTCAGTTTGGGAGCAGTTAAATCGGTTTGGGGGTCGGGGTTCAGGAGGTGTGTCTAATCAGGTCGAGTTGGTGGGGGCACTTGGGGTCAGGTTGGTGTCGGATGGTTGGGAGTGGAGTTAGGTTGTGGAGTCTAGTCAGATTGGGTTTGGGGGAGTCTGACGGTTGCGGAGTTGTTAAGGGATGGGGTGGTCATATGGTGAGGGCTAATCTTGACTGTGGGGGAGTGGGTATAGGTGGGGGTTTGGTGGGTAATTGGGTACATAGAACATACAGTGCAGATTGAGGCCATTCAGCCCATCGAGTCTGCATTAACCCACTTTAACCCTCACTTCCACCCTATCCCCATAACCCAATAACCCATCCTACCCTTTTTGGATACTAAGGGCAATTTATCATGGCCAATCCCACCTAACCTGCACATCTTTGGACTGTGGGAGGAAACCGGAGCACCCAGAGGAAACCCACACAGAAACGGGGAGAACGTGCAGACTCCGCACAGACAATGACCCAGCAGGGAATCGAACCTGGGACCCTGGCGCTGTGAAGCCACAATGCTAACCACTGTGCTACCCTGCTGCCCGGGTAGTTGATATGGAAGTCAGGGAGAGGAAGCGAGTTGTATAGTTACCCAGGAGTTGTACTAGGATTTTTCTGTCTTGCATTTTCTGCATAACTATCCAGGTTAGTATGTCGCAACTGTCTGAAATTGCTGAACTCGGGAGGCTGAAACGTTTGGGGAGGATTCCAGCAAGCAGGGAAATTGACCATTAGAATTTCAATATTCCTGTCACTGTATCAGGACTTCCGTGGAGTAACGATATGCATCTTGAGTTATACATCAGCTTGCCGATAATATGGAGATCGGAAGATTTGCGCCATTTAATGTTTTCTGGAAAACAAATAGTTTTGTATTTTGCCCACAGTGATTGAATTTTCTAATGTCAAAACAGAGATTGTAATCAGAATAGAAATTCATACTTTACATAGTTCATACCAAGATGATTAAATAGCACAAACGAGGCAGCTAGAGGCTGAGTGCTTAAATTTGTGAATTTGGCAAGAGAGAGAAGTACCGTGAGGGAGATGTTATAGCCGTCACCAAAACGTAGTCCAGAAGAGGGAGCCAGAGACAGCAAGACCTGAGAGACAAAGGCTGAAGACATTAATTCGATATGCAAGTAGATGATTTATGTTTTTTATCCTCTAAACTGGGATAGTTGTTTATAGCAGTATTCGGGAAATATATATATTTAAAATTTAAAGTACCCAATTCTTTTCCAATTAAGGGGCAATTTAGCATGGCCAATCCTCCTACGCTGCACATCTTTGGTTTGTAGGGGTGAGACCCACGCAGGCACGAGGAGAATGTGCAAACTCCACACGGACAGTGACCTGGGGCTGGGATTGAACCCGGGATTGAACCCGGGGCCTCAGCGCTGTGAAGCAACAGTGCTAACCACTGTGCCACCCTGCCCCCCCCCCCCCCCCCCCCCCAAGTATTAGGGAAATACAAGTATCATATTAAATTTATATTATAAATAGTTAAACTCTACAACACAACTGAATAATTGTTGAATAATATTCTAAACTTGAAATCTAATTAAGTTAAATAACAAAGGGGAGGCGGTGACATCTTGGCAATGTTGCCTGGTATGGAGGGCATTAGCTATGAGGAGCGGTTGAATAAACTTGGTTTGTTCTCACTGGAACGATGGAGGTTGAGGGGCAACCTGATAGAGGTCTACAAAATTATGAGGGGCATAGACAGAGTGGATAGTCAGAGGCTTTTTCCCAGGGTAGAGGGGTCAGTTACTAGGGGGCATAGGTTTAAGGTGCGAGGGGCAAGGTTTAGAGGAGATGTACAAGGCAAGGTTTTTTACACAGAGGGTAGTGGGTGCCTGGAACTCGCTGCCGGAGGAGGTGGTGGAAGCAGGGACGATAGTGACATTTAAGGGGCATCGTGACAAATGAATTGGGTACTCTAAATTAAAAAAAGGAAAAAAAACCTTTATAAACAACCAACATCCACTCCCCCCCCCTTCAGTTCCCGTAATACCACCCCACCCCCATTTTAACCCCCTTACCCCCCGCCACCGCTGACCCCTCAAACCTCCTTAAAGAAATCAGTAAACGGCTCCCACATCCAGGTGAACTCATCCACCAACCCCCTCAAGTCAAACCTAGCTTTCTCCAGCCTCAGGAATTTCACCAGGTCACTCACCCCCCCCCCCACCCCCCACCCGGCTTTCTGTGCCTCCGAGTCCTGCCACCCGAGCAAACGCCAAGGCAAAGGCCAAGACATCGGCCTCTCTCACCCCCTGGACTCACGGGTTTGCCGACACCCAGAATGTTGCCACCTCTGGACTTGGGACCACCTCCACCCCCAGCACCTTGAATATCATCCGCGAACCCCTGCCAGAATCCCCTCAAACTTGGACACACAACATGTGGACGTGATTTGCGGGCCTCCCCGCACACCGCCCACATCTATCCCCTTGAAGAACCTACTTATCCTTACTGCCGTCATATGCGCCCTATGCATCACTTTAAACTGGATGAGGATTAGCCTTGCACATGACGAGGATGCGTTCACCCTCAGTTGTAACATTATTTAACAAATATCAAGAGGCATGCTTTGGAAATCGCTGCAAGGTGTTTGTTTTCCTCAACTTTCTTTCCCTTTTCCTCTTTTCAGGTGATTTCTGCTGCAGTGTTTTTCCACAGGTATCAACAACCCTGCTGTACCATGCCTGAGTGGTCATTCTTCATGTGTGATTGCTGACAAGTGATTTTCAGAAAGCTATTCACCTGTAGAGGACATTGTAGCTGAGCCGGATTCTGTTCTTACCTGAGATCCATCACGCACGCGCACACACAAACACACAAACACTTTATTACTGGTGTGAGTCCCAGCTAATTTTCTTCTTTCCAACCAAAAGTGTCGAGGCCAGTTGTGGCTCACCTTCGACCATCCCGCCCGGCACACCATTCAAGAAAATGTATTTGATCACTGAAACAAATCCTTTAGGTGGTGCTGTGGACCAGAAAAT
Organism: Scyliorhinus canicula; assembly: GCF_902713615.1. Taxonomy (NCBI): domain Eukaryota; kingdom Metazoa; phylum Chordata; class Chondrichthyes; order Carcharhiniformes; family Scyliorhinidae; genus Scyliorhinus; species Scyliorhinus canicula. Next base: position 159,010,041 of record NC_052152.1, read on the forward strand.
ATGGTATGTGAGTGATATTTATCTGGTGTGCGGCTTCTATCCTGATGTGATGCTTTGTTGGTTTTGTACATAACATTAGTACCCATTGCGGTGTAATATTGCAGAATGTGGAGCAAGTGCCTTTCTCAAACATTTCCAACAAAATATGTTTTTGCAAAAATGCGTTGTTAGATCTTACAATTCCAAGATAGTTTTATTACCAGTGTTTCTATTTGCCTTTTAATTTTTGGAAATGGATTTTAAATAGAATGTTTGAATATATATGGGGTGGGATTCTGTCAGCCCACGCTGGGTCAGAGAATCACCGGGCCGGGTGCGAATCGTGCGACGCACCCCGATGCCAGCCCTCCGATTCTCTGGTGAGCGGAGAATCGGCGGCATTGGCGTTGGCGCGGCCCCCCTGGCGATTCTCCGCCCGGGATGGGCCGAGTGGCCGCCCAAAAAAGCCCGAATCCCGCCAACACCGTTCACATCTGGTCTTACCCTGCGGGACCTTAGCATCCAACCTGTCTGGGGCGGCCTGGTGGGCAGCGGGGGGGGGGGGGGTTTGGGAGTGGGGGTGGTCCGACCCCGGGGGACCTCCACCGTGGCCTGGCCCGCGATTGGGGCCTACCAATCAGCGGGCCGGCCTCTCGTGGTGGGGACCTTTTTTGCTCCGCACCGGCCCCTGGAGCCCTACGCCATGTTGCGTCGGGGCCGACATGAAGAAGGAAGCTACCACGCATGCGCGCACTCACGCTGGTCGCAGTGCGCATGCGCAGACCTGTGGCGCCCATTTGATGCCGGTAATGGCAGCTGGAGCGGCGCGGGTCACTCCAGTGCCGTGCTGGCCTCCTGTAGGGCAGAGGATCGCTACACATAGCGGTCTGATGATGCCGTCGTTAAACTCTCCAGTTTTTACGACGGCGTCAACACTCTGCCTTCAGATGGCAGAATCGCGCCCAAACCCTCCATGATATTTGCTTTTAAATGTTGCTCTTGTACCCCCTAACCTAATTTTCATCAGATCACGCAGCGTGACAGATATAACAGGTTCATTATTATGTCAGCATGTCACTGTTACACATCATTGGAACAAAGACAGAATATTTAACCTCTTTGAGGTTGTTCCACTATTCATGTAGATTCTGGATAACCTATTTTAATTGTGTGAATTTACCTTTGTTCCATGCCTTTACCTAATTCAACATCCTCCGCTTTTTAAGGGAGAAAAGTCAAAATTGCTGCCATAATTTTGCAAAAAACTGCTTCCTGGTTTCACTCCTTAATGGCTTATCTCTAATTTTTAGATTGCCTTCTGCCACCAGGTCATCAGTTTTTAACTTTACTGGATCCTTATTTGTTTTAAACAATTTGATTAAATCATTCCTCAACCTTCTAAACTTAAGCGAAGGCAGACCAAGTTTATGCAACCAGTTCTCATACTTATGTAAACCTTAGTATAGAGGCTGGTTTAGCACAGGGCTAAATCGCTGGCTTTCAAAGCAGACCAAGGCAGGCCAGCCGCATGGTTCAATTCCAGGACCAGCCTCCCTGAACAAGCGCCGGAATGTGGCGACTAGGGGCTTTTCACAGTAACTTCATTTGAAGCCTACTTGTGACAATAAGCCATTTTCATAATTCTGGTAAATCTGCATTGCTTACCCTTACCCCAGATAATTTCCAAATTGTAACACGTTTAAAATAAAAATATGCATTCTCTGATTTGTAATACCCAAATCTGTACATTGTGGGCAGAATCTTGTGAAGGTGGTGCAGGCCTCAACTGCCGGCTGGAGAGTCAGCAAGGGACCCAAGATTGCCTCCTTTTAGAAAAGCCTGACAATTCATAAGCCAATCAAACAACAGAGGTCAGTGGCAGGGATTAGGACCGCGGGGGAAGAGGTCCCAGCTGCTGAGAGCCATCTCTTTTGCTCAGTGGCACCTTAGTGGCTGCTGGAGGAAAGACACTCACCAGAGGCCCAGGGTCGTGGAGTTATCCAGGCCACAGGTAAGTATTGACAGAATGAGTTTCGTGGGGAGGTGGTCTCAGATAGGGGGGTTTGGCAGCAAAGGCAGAGTTGGATCTCAGTGGACCCCACCTCCTGATGGAGGTTCCTCAATCAGGCACTGAGTGGCTTTGAAGGAGAGACCGTCTACCCTGGAAGATTAAACAGCCTGCAAAGCTTTACTTGTTGTGCACACCGCTTTTTGACAGGTCCACTCGCAGTGAGGTAAATACCAGTAGCAGCAGGATGAGGCCCTCAATTTGAGATAGGACAGGACGGTCGGCCACGACCTTCCCACATTGGACTTTATCGGGTTGAAGGTAGGAAGGTGACGTTGGGCTTTTCACCCTCAACCTTATTCAATATCTTGCTCACGTCCAAACATGCCACTAGAGAGGGCAGAAGGTTCCACTGTATTACAGATAGGATCTTACCAAAGCTCTGTCCAATGGAAGCATCACTTTTTCACTTTTCTTTTCCTACCCCTTTGAGATAAAGGTCCACATTCCAACCTCACACTTTCTCACATTGGACTCCATCTGCTATCATTTTACCCACTCATTTGTTTCTTTATAGTTTCCTATTCCCAGCTTGTGATGAATAAATACCTCTTAAGAGTCATTTGCAAACTTCATCACACAGCTCTCTATTCCTTCCTTCAAGTAATTTTATATGTATGGCTGCAGATTCATGGGGAATACCTCTCGTCACATACTGTCAGGCAGATGTTCCCAATGCTTCTCTTCTTTTCCTCTTTACGTCCCAACCAATACATTTCACAAGATATTGGCTGGAATTTCCCGACTGTTGGGATTCTCTTTTCTCCCCTTGCAGTGAATCCCCTGCCCGCAGGTTTCCCAGTAGCATGGGGCAGCTTCAATGGGAAATCCCATTGACAAATGGTGGGAAGAGGGAATCTTGCCACCAGGAAACAGTGCGCTGCCGAGTAACATGTGGCTTGGGGACCGGTGATTCCTGCCCATTATCTGTAATTCCAGACAGCCTGAAGTGAGTAGCTGGGAACCATTCTAAAAATTGTGGCTTTAGCAGGGTAGAGGTAATGTGCATGGTTTTTAATTGCCATCTGGTTGGTAGATGATTTGCAATATTAATGATTCATAATTCCTTTAAATACATTATCCAGAGGCCCTGATTTCATCTGTACTTTATTTGACTTCAAGATCGATATTGAACCTCTTTACTGTCCTACTCCTTCTCAGTTCTGACCCTGAACTGTGGAGTATTTTGAGATATTTTGTTTTATCAATGATGCTATGGAAATGTAAGAAGTCTTACAACACCAGGTTAAAGTCCAACAGGTTTGTTTCAAACACGAGCTTTCGGAGCACGGCTCCTTCTTCAGGTGAAGAAGGAGCCGTGCTCCGAAAGCTCGTGTTTGAAACAAACCTGTTGGACTTTAACCTGGTGTTGTAAGACTTCTTACTGTGCTCACCCCAGTCCAACGCCGGCATCTCCACATCATGGAAATGTAAGTTATTATTGCAATTGGGAAGTTTATTTAAACTGGATCATCCATTAACATAAAATGAGGGGCAGCAAATGGGAGTCAAAATAGTTCACTTAAGAATATTGGTCATTGCATCCAACTTAAGTCTATATTACACTTTCTATAAACATTTACCTTTGAAGCTTTGTTATTACTAAAATTATGACAGCTTTAGGGTGACGGCTCTCATTTCCAATCTCTCTGCATTTCCCTTTTTATACAGAAAAGGACCAACAACGTAAAAACACCTAAGCCTATTCCTTTCAGGTTTTCTTCTATAAAGCGTCTTTATTGAAATGTCAACCTACAATGATGAAACTGATGAGTTTAATATCAAACTTCAAATTGAGCATCATCCCCCGCTTCCGAAGTAATGCAAGGAAGGATGGTGACCTGGCGCAATTGTGAATTTGCCTCACTTTCTGACTCGCCTTTGGCATGGTTATTCTTCTAGTTTAACTTTCTCTAAGTAAATGAACATATAATGGAGCTACGTTCATCTGCTTTATGTTCCCATGAAATATATGATTAATTCCTTGTACCTGTTGCACTTTCCAGCCAGAGGCAGTTCTAGGAGGAAGAGCATATTATGACGAAAGCCAGGTGAAATGATTTAAGACTATTTAACTAGCTCCGCCACTGAGTATACATTTTCTGGACATGCTTTTGCTTGTTCTTTACCAGAGTGAATTTTTGTATCTCTGCCAGCACATTGTGTTCCTAGTGTGCAGCATGACGTCAGCTGAAAGCTGGCACTAGGCCCAGAAATAGTCTTCAGTATGAATGAATGGATCTCAATATAAATACTCCTGCTTACTCGTGATGGCAGAAAGGACATAAACATAGCATTTGGAATTTTCCTGCTTCTGGGTCTGAGGATCACTCCCCCGTTTACAACATGATTCTGCCAAGTTATTCTCCAAGTTCCATTCAATATTTAACGACACAATTTGCAATTGACAGTGAAATGGCAGTTCACATTTTAAATGTCTTAAGTATGCTTTTAATAGGGGCAGCACGGTGGTGCAGTGGTTAGCACTGTTGCCTCAGGCGGCGAGGACCCAGGTTCGATCCAGCCCTCGGTCACTTTCTGTGTGGAGTTTGCACATTCACCCCGTGTCAGCATGGGTTTCATCCCCACATCCCAAAAATGTGCAGGTTAGGTGGATTGGCCATGCTAAATTGCCCCTTAATTGGAAAAAAATAATCAAATAATGATATGTTTTTGATATGGGAAATTACTGAACCATGACCTGCAATACCTAAAATATAGTGAAACTTTATAGCAAACCTATCCTAACATTTGTGTTCCCTGACCCCAGTACAGAGTAGTTAGAAGATGAGCTGAAATTAACACGAGATAACAAAAATTGAACTTTACCAGTGCCCATGACCTTGTAATAATAAAACATGACTATATTAGCAACTGAAGAAAGCTAGCTAATTAAAATATATAGATCTTAATTTTGTTAATGAGTGTTAATTTGGGAGAAAAACAAATTATTGCTGCATCGTATGCATATAATTCTCAGACCATATGAATGCTAGGAGAAAAATTGATAACCGGAAGAGTTTTAATATGGAATATTATTCATTATTTCTATACTTGTAAACCGAAGGTGGTTAGACTTGAATTCAATCACATAATTAGAGTGAGCTCAGGTATGCCTTTCCACATAATGTGGGTAGAGACGTGGCTTTTGTTAATTATTAATTTTACATATGTGGGTGTTCTCAAGCATCTGTAATAAGGAGGAAATCCCAGAAAAATATAAAATATTGTGAAATAACTCAAACTACAACTCAATATGTAAATATTCCCATCAGTGATTAAGACAAAGATGTTGGGTACTCTGTGGGTGACTGTGCTTCTTTTGCAATGTGTTGTTTGCATATTTTTACCCATGAGTCTTTTGAGACCATTATACGTGAACATTATCTGGATTTCACTAGGGCAAGAAGGTTAATAGTTTATAATAATGGCAAAATACTGCAGATGCTGGAAATCCGAAATGAAAAATGGAAATGCTGGAAAAACATAGCAGGTCTGGTAGCATCTGTAGAGAGAGGGAGAGGCAGAGTTAATGTTTTGAGTCCATATAACTCTTCTTCAGAGTTAAAGAGAGGGGGAAATGTGCTGGATTATACACTGTATAAGATGGAGTGGAGCAGCTTCAGCAGTGTAGGAGGTCAGTGATAGGGGGGAGTGAGGACAGGTTTCAATAAAGAAGTGTATTTCTCACAGGTGTCTGGGAAGATGGTGCAGGAGGGTGCACCTGTGTCCCCTATGGAGCTCGACAGGGCCCATCGAACACTCCAGCAGAAGCCTCGATCAAATGAACCACCATGGGAAGTGATCATTCGATTTCACAGTTTCCAGGAGAAGGTGTGTGTCCTGAAGTGGGCCAAGGAACATCAAGATTGGAAATGGGAAGGTAACCTCATCAAGATTTACCAGGACATTGGTGCAGAACTGGCGAGGAAGCGGTGGGCTTAAGTAAGGCTAAGGCCGCCTTATACAAGAACTGGCGAGGCTGCGGATTACCTACAAGTCTATTCTTTTGATACGCTAGAGGAGACTAATGCCTTTGTTAAAAAGCATGAATTTGGCTCAAACTAATTGGGTTCTGTGGGGACTTATGTTGTTATGGATGGGGAAGGGTTTTGGGGCATTTTGTATCTTTCTGTTGGTATTTCTTTGTTCTTGGGTGGGATGGTTGTTTCACATATTGTATATTGGTGTAGAACCGGGAGGAGACGCGGCTTCATCCTCCCCTATCAAGAAGTACGCAGTGGGAGTCAGGCCCTTCATACCCTCCGGCAATCCCATGATTTTGAGGTTCTTCCTCCTCACTCGATTCTGAGGGGTTTCGGTTTTGATAATATTTTTGGAAACATATAGGTCTCGGTGGGAATTTGGTTTTGGTAGGGGTGCTGGATTATGTTTTACTTTTTATACCAGGGTCAGGCAGTCGAGTTTTCTTTTTATTTGTTCTACCCTGGGTGGGGTGGCCTAGTAGCAGTAAGTTTAGCCAGCTAATGGGAGCAAGGTGGGGGGAGGAGCTGCGGCTTGTTGAACCAGTTTTGCTTGATAGCATCTTTTGTTGAGGGTTGGGGTTTGTTAAGAGGGGGTATTGTTCATTTCCATGTAATCAATATGTATGGGAGGGGTGTTTTTCAAGGGAGGGGGGAGAGGGTGGTTGGGGAAGGGCTAGTTTGCTGATGGTGACTATCGACTTTTCTTTGTTTCACTTTGTGGGTGAGTTTGGCGGCCATTTCCGGTCGGCCTTGGGTCTACGCACTCTCTGGCAGGCAGAGAGCTTGATAATCCCTTTCAGTAGAAATGACTGACTCCGGGCTGAGGGAGGTGGGAGGCCCCCGATTCCGTTGATTACCTGGAATGTGAGGGGGTTGAGTGGCTCAGTGAACAGATCAAGAGTATTTGCTTATCTAAAGAATCTGAGGGCTGACGTGTTTTTGCAGGAGACCCATTTGTGGATGAGGGATCAGATGAGATTGCAGAAGGGGTGGGTGAGTCAGGTACTCCATTCGATGGCAGGGCCCGGAAGGTTGCAATTTTGATTAACAAACAGGTTATTTTTTTTGGCTACCAGGACCGTGACAGATCCTTACAGGAGATACGTGATGATCACCAGGTCTTTGGCGGGCATTTTGGTGATGTTGGTCAATGCTTATGCACCGAATTAGGACGATACAGCATTTAACAGGGAACTATTGGCATCCATTCCTGATCTGGACACGCGTCAACTGATTTTCGGAGGGGATTTAAACCATGTACTTGATCCTAATCTGGATCGCTCTAGGCCTAAGTTGTTGGTTCCATCGAGGGTAGCAAAGGTGCTGTTAGTTCTTACGGAGCAGATGGCGGGGAGGGGGGGGGGGGGGGGATCAGATCCGTGGTGTTATTAACACTTAGAATAAAAAGAATGCTTATTCTTTTCCAAGGTCCACAGGTGTATTCTCAGATAAACTTTTTTCTAGTGGGTAGGTCTTTACTCCCCTGGTTGAGGAAGGTGGAGTACTCGGCCATTGTAATTTTGGTCCATGCTTCATATCTAATAGACATAGTTTTGGAGTTGGGTTCCGCTCAGCGCCCACTGTGGAGGTTGGATGCAGCTCAAATAGCAGATAAAAGTTTCTTTTTAATATTTTTATTGAGGCATTTGAAAATTTTAATAATAATAACATTCACAATGACATCAACATGGTATAATAAACATTTCCCCCCCCCTCCCAATCTTCACACACCCCAAGCATAAAACAACAATCTGGCCCTCTCCCCCCCCCCCCCCCCCCCCCCTTTGGGATTCTGCCTCTGCTGACATCTTAATTTTCCCCAAGAAAGTCGACGCACGGCTGCCACCTCCGAACCCAACCATTGACCCTCTTAAGGCGAATTTTATCTTCTCGAGACTGAGAAACTCAGCCATGTCACTAACCCAGGTCTCTACACTCGGGGGCTTCGAGTCTCTCCACATTAACAAGATCCGTCTCCGGGCTAACAGGGAGGCAAAGGCCAAGACGTCAGCCTATTTCGCCCCCTGAACTCTCAGCTCTTCCGACACTCCAAAGATCGCTACCTCCGGACTCGGCACCACCCGTGTTTTTAGTACCATGGACATTGCCTTAGCAAAACCCTGCCAAAACCCTCTAAGCTTCAGGCATGCCCACAACATGTGGACATGATTTGCTGGGCCTCCCGCGCACCTCGCAACCCTGTCCTCCACCCCGAAAAATTTACTCATCCTAGCCACTGTCATGTGTGCCCAGTGGACTACCTTGAACTGTATCCGGCTAAGCCTGGCACATAATGAGGATGTATTAGCAGATAAGGGTTTAATGGGCATATGTCTACGGCCATTGAGGAGTATGTCAGGTTCAATTAAGAATGAGCCTGTCTCAGCCTCCACACTTTGGGAAGTCCTGAAGGCGGTTAGTAGGGGGGAAAAATATAAAGTGCAAACGGATAGGGAGGTAAGGGTGGAGCAACAGAGGCTGGTTGATGCTATCCTTGAGGTGGACCTCAGATACCCGTGTGATCCTACCCCGGAGCTTCTGGCAAACAGGAAGAAGCTGTGGACACAGTTTTATCTGCTATCCAGGGGCAAGGCAGTGAGCTAGCTGCAGAGCTTGGAGGGGGGCTTTTACGAGTATGAGGAGAAGGTCAGCCATCTTTTAGCCTATCAGCTGAGGCGGCAGGTGGCTTCCGGGAGATCATTCAGATGTCTAGCATGGGTATGTATATGTATATAAAGTTCACGATGGCAAGACTTCTCATACAAATTTCCACCATAGTCAAAATGTGTCTGGATTTGGCAGAAATTAAAAATTGCGGATCTAAATCTGTGTGTTTAATATATGGTATGGAGAATATTTACAATGGATGATTAGTGAGCACTTCATCCGAGGGTGATAAATGTCTATGACCACATATAATATAAATTTTTTCATCTAACTAATTGCAGGGCTATGATTCTCAAAAAATATTGATTGTGAGACCATGTATTTATATTTTGAATGGTTCCTCTCACTTGTAGATATACAGTTTTGGATAATTGACAGATACTATGAAAACATGTTCTGTCTTTATAATCTATTCCTCTACCTGACTATAGAGTGGGATTGTACACGATGGAATTGAACTTAATTTTCCAGTTACAATTTATTTACTGTGGGCGCAGTTTAGCTGACGCAAGTTAAAGTCTGCTGAATGGCATGTTTAGTGGGCTGTTTCTCGGTGGCTGCAACGTCACGAAACACCCAGCTACCCAACGGCACTTTGCCTTTCTTTGACCCTGGGGAGATGCCCTCTGCTGAAGCCGCACTTAGAGAGATTTCCTGCTGGTGAGCAGAAACCCTCACCCCTGTCTACTTGGCAAGGCCCCCTCGGTCCCCTGGGCCTGACCCATGGCAGTGCCAAGGTGCCCAGGTGCCAGAGGTAGTGCCAGGATGCCACCCTGCCCTGTCCATAACCTCACCAATGGCCTGAGTAAACCCACTCCCCCCTCACGTGCTGTTACAACTAATCCATGTTTGTGAGGACCAATACTAAACGGCGCCAAGGTGAGGTCTCCCAGATGTGGCCGGTGAGTCCCAGGCTGCGGGTGAATCAGGCCTCTGGATATCAGCTCATTTAAATACTCAGATCAGGATCACGCCCATATCTGGCTAGATCCAGATGCTGCGGGCAGAGTGAGTCGGGTGACTTGGTGGGGAGCCCGATTTGGGGCTGGGGCGCGATTTACCCGTTACGCTGGGACCCATGGCAGGCTCAATGTGGTCGCTGAATCGCGCCCTCTATGTTTGATCAGTCAATGTCGCTGCTGGCTGATTGCAATCAAAAGAATTGCCAACTCGACTGGCTCCATAACTTCTGGAATCAAATTGAAAGGAAGAGAACATCAAAGTGAGCAGAGGATTCCTGACAGTGCCCTGACCCTCAGCCCTCCCAGGATCTGGAATATCTACCAGTCTGCATCCCTCTCTGTGAGCGCCTTTCCATGAAGCCTCAGTTTCCCCTGTGTCACACAATAGCAACTTCCCCACAGTTGTCCCTCTGAACTCCACCTGAATGAGAAGCTTGGACCCTTGAGCGACTCAAGGGTCTGCCCCCCCCCCCCCCCCCCCCCCCCCTCCCGCCATCCCAAGGGTAACAAGTTCGGAGAGTTGAGTGCATTCAATGAATTAGCATTCTAATCTCATGGGAGAACAAGGCACTTCCCCCAGACATCCCTTGAACAGGGTGACCGATGAGAGACTTCACCATAACACCAGGAATTGGTGTCACATCTGCGTTATCTCTCTGTAATGTAGATTTGGTGTTTAATGCTTCAGGATAATGCTTCTAAAGGGTTAAAAATTGGGTGCCAATCAGTGGCACACTTATGCATTGCAATGCCAACTAAATTGACACATCAAGGAAGGGTCAGGTAGCTGATCAACTGTTTTGCCCTTGTGGCAGGTGAGGCACAGCTGATTTGTGTGAATACTGCAATCAGTATGTCAACTTCATCCTCAGAAGACACCCTCATTCCCCCAGCTCACATGGGCTGAGGATTATATGAGCCTGCCAACTGGAACAACCAGCCATCCAGACACTAATCCCAGACAGACTGACCTCCATAATCAGTGACTTGAAATTCCATATGGCTCATGCCTTCTGGCTTCACAGTGCTTCCTGAGTCTGCCAGTTCCTTCTCACTGCAGTTGTCCTGCACCTCCCCTGTAGGGATCTTCAGGCCTCATGAGGTTGGACAACAGTCCTCAGAATCCCCCACTCTGCCCATGCAGCCTGGCCTCTCATGGGACCCCACCCAAGAATCTCACAGCCACTCCAGTGCTGACCATAAGACCATAAGACATAGGAGTGGAAGTAAGGCCATTCGGCCCATCGAGTCCACTCCGCCATTCAATCATGGCTGATGGGCATTTCAACTCCACCTACCAGCATTCTCCCCGTAGCCCTTAATTCCTCGCGACATCAAGAATTTATCTATCTCTGCCTTGAAGCCATTTAGCGTCCTGGCCTCCACTGCACTCCGCGGCAATGAATTCCACAGGCCCACCACTCTCTGGCTGAAGAAATGTCTCCGCATTTCTGTTCTGAATTTACCCCCTCTAATTCTAAGGCTGTGCCCACGGGTCCTTGTCTCCTCGCCTAACGGAAACAGTTTCTTTGCGTCCACCCTTTCTAAGCCATGTATTATCTTGTAAGTTTCTATTAGATCTCCCCTTAACCTTCTAAACTCCAATGAATACAATCCCAGGATCCTCAGCCGTTCATCATATGTTAGACCCGCCATTCCAGGGATCATCCGTGTGAATCTCCGCTGGACACGCTCCAGTGCCAGTATGTCCTTCCTGAGATGAGGGGCCCAAAACTGGACACAGTACTCCAAATGGGGCCTAACCAGAGCCTTATAAAGGCTCAGTAGCACATTGCTGCTTTTATATTCCAACCCTCTTGAGATAAATGACAACATTGCATTCGCTTTCTTAATCACAGATTCAACCTGCATGTTTACCTTTAAGGAATCCTCGACTAGCACTCCCAGATCCCTTTGTACTTTGGCATTATGAATTTTCTCACCGTTTAGAAAGTAGTCTATGCTTGGATTCTTTTTTCCAAAGTGCAAGACCTCATATTTTCTCACGTTGAATTGCATCAGCCATTTCCTGCACCACTCTCCCAAACTGTCTAGATCCTTCTGCAGCCTCCCCACTTCCTCAGCACTACCTGCCTGACCACCTAACTTTGTATCATCGGCAAACTTCGCTAGAATGCCCCCAGTCCCTTCATCCAGATCATTAATATATATGGTGAACAGCTATATATGAACAGACCCTATGGATTCACCTGCTCCCATGCATTTTCCAGCTCCCACTCTGGAAGGGCAATCCCTCAGTGGTTATATATCCACAAGCCCAGTAAGGAGGACAGGGGAATCGCTGCCTGCATACCAGCCACCAGACCACTAAAGGCTCACAGCCATAAAGTCTGCTAACGCCTGTGAGCGACTCCCCCCACCCCCGGTCCCGAGTTGAATTTATGTGGGTCCCTGCGTTTTCTCTGCTGCCCTCTCTGTGACTGGCATGCTGGACGGTAATGACGACTGAGCGCTCACCTCTGATAGCCCCTTCACAGGCGAGGTCGACAGGTTCTTGTTTTTATACAGTTGTTATAAATCACGCTGGCGTGATGTCACATTGGTGACTGATGAATATTTAATGAGTGAGGAAGGGAAGGCTGGCTAATGAAATTATAATGTATTAAAGCGTGGTTCCCAACCTTCTGCAGCGTATTTCACGTTATGCCGCTGTTGAGGGGCCTGGAAAATTGAAAATCACGATCTCGCTGAAAAGAATCGCGTTTTATGATTCTCACAGAATTTTGCGCCTGCTTTCCCATTTTCACGCACAGCTAACCCGGGCTCAAAATCACCCCCAACATATCTTTCTGGTCACCATAGTTAATAAAATAACTAAGCAAGCTACAATTGCTTATAGCGTTTAGGAATAGAAAGAACAAAGCCTTGAAGGGAAGATGGAGAAATGTTTTTCTCTCCGATAATCACGTAAGCCCCAATTATAACCCCCTGCTTCCAGTGAGAATGGCGCATGATAGGGAGGGGAGTGGTTTTAAATTGGGGCCAGGTAGCATCTCCCCTTCTTACCACACTTCCTCCATCTGATGTGTAAACTCCTTGGTTTCAGGAGATGTGTGAGGTACTTGTCAAGGATGGTCGCCCAAATTAAAACTTGAAATTTTGTGACCAATTACATCATTCAGTTCTCAGTAGGGTTGTAATCCCTATCCACAAAACATCTGCTGAATGCCAAGCATATCAGTAAAGCTGGAAGCGGATGCCAGTGTGGACCCCAAAAAGTAAGGTATCTAAATAACTTTCCAGTGGGCCAGAAAAGTATGGGCATTTTTATATTTTACATAAAAATCTAATATGTTGACCAAAGTACAGCCTAGGCAGAGTGTTAGGGAATGTGTATGTGGAGTAAGAGTCTGACTTTTTGAGAGGTGAGCCTTGCTGTTTTTTTATCAGCATTTGCTGGAAGTAAGGGGAAACCAGCCTAAGCGGAAGCTTTTCAAGTGAAGGCCCTCCTGTTGAGTTGTGTAATAGTAGCATTTGGAGGGACACCATTGGAGGGCTGGCTGTCCTCCAAGTACAACTAATTTTCATGCATTAGAGGATTGTGGAGACGAGAAAGGAAAATTACAGCAGTAAAAATGCCAACCAAAAACAAATACATTCTTCGATTGATTTTTCAAGCACACATTTAATATTACTATTGAAAACCTGCTTAATAGCTTTACATTATAAACTAATATTTGAGCCATAGCATAAAAAGCACAGTGACTGACAGTTGACAGAAAGATTTCAATTTTTGGTTTTGCTATTTCTGCTGTGATTGCATGATGACATTCAATGGACTTAGTAAAGTCAATACCCAATTTAACTTGTCAAACATCATTCTGTAAGCATAGGCAGCAGTAAAAGTGTGCTTGACAGCAGCTAGCTGAACTGTCAAACATGCCTGATTATGGAATATAAGCCCTTCTATTTAACTTTGCCTTCAGATTACAAATGTACTGCCTTAACTCTTGATGTGATGTGAAGATGCCGCCTTTGGACGGCTGTGGGTACATTCAGAAGTCTTACAACACCAGGTTAAAGTCCAACAGGTTTATTTGGAATCAATAGCTTTCGGAGGGTAGCTCCTTCATCAGGTGATGGAGAAGTTATGCTCTGTAAACTAGTGATTCCAAATAAGCCTGTTGGACTTTAGCCTGGTGTTGTAAGACCTCTTGCTGAATGTGACAGACAACCATAAACCAAAAACTCCAAGTACTGCAGGAGGTGCACCAGTTATTAACCAGATTAATGCTCATTGAAAACTTTTTCAGGATTTCACAGATGGGGCGCAATTCTCTGCTCCCCACGTCGGGTGGGAGAATTGCGGGAGGGCTGGGCGACTCATGACACGCCCCCCTGGCACCCCCTGCGATTCTCCCACCCCCCCGCTTGGAAGAATCGCTGCTTGCCGTTTTTCACAGCGACCGCCGATTCTCCGACCCGGATGGGCCGAGCGGCCTGCCGTTCGCGACCGGTTCATGACGGCGGCAACCACACCTGGTCGCTGCCGTCGTGAACATGGCGCCAAACGCTGGTTTGACGCTTGTGGGGAGCGGAGACGGGAGTGAGCACCACGGCCGTGCTCGGGAGGGGACTGGCCTGCGATCGGTGCCCACCGATCGTCGGGCCGGCGTCTCAAGGGAACGCACTCTTTCCCCTCCGCCGCCCTGCAAGATCAAGCCGCCACATCTTGCGGGGCGGCGGAGGGGAAGACGGCAACCGTGCATGCGTGGGTTGGCGCCGGCCAACCTGCGCATGCGCGGCTGACGTCATTAGGCGCGCCGGCCGCGTCATTCTCGGCACGCCGGGCCTTGACGCCAGCGACAAGGCCCAGCGGCCGAGAATAACAGAGCGCCGCTCCTAGCCCCCCGGGCGGGGGTGAATAAGGTGAGAGGAGTGGCCTCCGGCGCCGTCGTGAAACTCGGCCGAGTTCACGATGGCCTTCTCGATTTTCCACGGGAGCGGAGAATTCCGCCCATGGTTTTTGTAAAGCAGTACTGCGCAGTGGCAGCTAATATAATTAGAGTACAAACATATGCAATAAAAGAACGGATGACAAACTTTGAAAAACTTGTTAGCAGGTTTACATCAGCTTTATATCGTCTTCTGTGAAATAGCAATGCAGATATATTTTTAAAATATATTTCTCTCAGAAAGTCCCTGAAAAATGCTATTGATATGTGAACACATACAATAATGAAGTCACAGTATCCTATGCTATACTCCGATGTTAACTGCAACCTCAGATAATCAGCCGCATAATAAATTCTGGACCTAGTTGTTCAGAGAAGCATGTATAGGTTTTACCTGCTGCCACCTAAATTTGACTTGAAGATTATAGATGCTGCTGCGCAAGCCAGTCTCTGTTAAAGCACAGATACATGCTGTATAGATGGAGGCCATGGAGCAAAGTGGCACAGTCTCCCAGGTTTGGGAACATATGTAAAACAAATTCAATAGCATCAGCAAGCAGCAGGGTAAATAAACCCATAAATGTATTATTGAATTACTGTATGCTTACAATGTTTTGAGAGAATCTTTTCTCCGCATTCTTTATTGAATGTGAGGTAAAGCTTTTTCACCCAGAGGGTGGTGCGAGTCTGGAACTCACTGCCTGAAAGGGTGGTGGAGGCAGAGACCATTATAACATTTAAGAAGTATTTATATGTGCACTTGCAATGCCAAGGCATACAAGGCAATGGGCCAAGTGCTGGAAAATGGGCTTAAAATACTTAGGTTGTTTTTTTGACAGGTGCAGACGTGATGAGGTGAAGGGTCTTTTCTGTGTTGTAGACCGCTTTGACTCTGTGACATAGTTCCAGTATTGAACTGTTCAAATTTCTATTTGAAGAGGCATCGCCACCATAATCATGCCTTTCAATGTCAACATACAGGAACAGAGCTGGACTGGACACTGGAGTAGTGGTTACGGTATGTCGTTATTTTCTAAAACTTCATAATTTGTGCTTTCAAGGTAAAGTTGTCCAGAACTCCAGAGGCAGAAACAGGACAAGGCATTTGACCTTGTTTAGCCAGTCACTATGGGTGGAACAGGCCAAAATAATTTTGGAGGCACAATAAGCTCCAGCTTCCCTTGGACGTGCCTCAGCCTTGCACTGTTCGTCGTCTTCATTCACCTCCTTGTCCTCTGCTTGCCATCATGAGCCCTCACACATCCCCACCCTTCCTTCACAGCTCTCCATCTACATCGCCCCATTTATCTTCGTCCCAGGTCATCCCTCCACTCCTGGCCTCACCTCCAACCCCGTTGAAGTCCGGACCTTTGTTGCAGTGGCTGCATGAGTCCCACAGATCAGTGCTGTCCAGATAGACACAGGTATGTGGCACCAGGACAAAGGAAACCCCTGTACTCACCAACCCCAGGTGCTGTACTGATCCGCCTTGGTGATACAGGAGCATCCAGCAGCATGGTACTGCCCATGAAGTCCACCTCGGCATGGAGATGGAAGGCAAGCACAGGTCTGGTGTGGCAGAATGGTGAACAGTGCATCAGGAGCAGTGCAGCACTATGACTGACTGGCTTTATTGTACTTACCTCAACGTCTCTTGTGAACTAAGGACTGCCTTGTGCATGCCACTCTTGACAATCGGGTTTTAGACTGACATAATTTCACACTGGCACGATGCAAGATTGGAAGGACTGACAGGCAGCTGTTTTAATGAACATTCATGAGATGCAAATGAATGAAAATGGAATTTACACCACCAGCTAGCGAGAAGACCAACCTGCCATTAACCCACCATTGGGAGAATTGAAATGTGATTTTACGTCAGCAGGTTTCTGAACTTTTGGTCTCAAGATGGCGCCGGAGCGTGGTGACTCTCTGCGAGCTCGTCCCTTACAGTTGTGTATTTATTGTGTGTCCTATTTTAAATGTATGGAACAATCTACCTGGACTGTACGGAGAATGATACTTTTCACTGTACCTCAGTACATGTGACAATAAATCTAAATCTTTTGGCTCCTCTACATTGTCCTGTTCCACCAAACACGCCACGGGCAAGATGAGAGAATTTCACCCACAGTTTTA
The DNA here is from genome assembly GCF_902713615.1 of Scyliorhinus canicula. Taxonomy (NCBI): domain Eukaryota; kingdom Metazoa; phylum Chordata; class Chondrichthyes; order Carcharhiniformes; family Scyliorhinidae; genus Scyliorhinus; species Scyliorhinus canicula. The sequence goes on from NC_052152.1 coordinate 159,026,758, forward strand.
CTGCTGCTGTTAACTGCAGACCTAGTTTTTAAAAAAATATCAGATTAAAATTAAAACAAATTAAAATCTTTTGTTGGCCTACTGGGTCTACAAATGTTCAGTGAGTGTTAGTTTCCATCCCTTTTCCCTCTGAAGCTGGTGCCCAAACTGCTGTAAATGAGCTTACAGAGATTTAATAATTTAAAAAGTAGAAAGGATAGAGGTATTTCAACCTTTGCCATGGTGGGTAGGCGAGGGTCAGGCGGTCAAATTGTAAATATTTGAAACACAACCCGACTTCATCGTGAATGCTTGTACTTTTGTTTTAACTGTAGTGGGTTTCAGGCATCCTAGTAACTGATTTCAGAGAGGTCATTCAGGATACACCTTTCTTTTTTGAAGAGGGTTTAAAGACATTGCATACAAAAAAAAAAGACTTTTGACCTTTATCATTTGTTGCAAGTTTTTCATGTCAAATAAAATTCAGAATTTCAGAAATGATCTTAAAGAATTATTTTGGAAAACAAAATAGGCGTGCAGATTTTCAGCACGAAGCTGGAAGGAGATGGGCATGGCATAGTTTAAAGGTTGTCTGTTGGAATGCCAAACCTGCCAGAAACCCCAGGCTCAAGCTCATTGTAAAAAAGTGAGCCTGAAGCATGAATAACACCTTTGATTGCGATCCCATTGTTTTGTGACAACCAAGAATAAGACGGCGCTACAAAGTATAGACACAGTGAAGAATCATCCTAAATTAAAGGTCATGTTTCAAAAGGCCATCTACTTGAAACTTTCAGCAGAATTTATGCTGCTAAACAAATTGTCAACTTCCAGAGCAGCTGTACCATAAGCAGCCAGGTTTGTGAACGCTTCAATTGAAGTATTGATTAAGCAAGTGCTCAGAAGAGGGTGGCACTCTTCAGCATTCAGGATACTGGATATAGTAATGAACATTGAAAAGTGCCTAAAAGGCAATGGTGATACATATGATTGCAAAGTAGTGCAGCCAGTGAATCTGTACCTGATTCCAGAACAAGTTTACAGATCTCACCAGATCTGCTGAGCTGCAAAATACCACCGTAATATCGTCATAATTATTTGTTCAGTGGTATGGCACATATCTTTATTTCTTTCCACTCACACTATCTTGCAATATTTATCCTCTTTCAATGTATATACGTTATCACCGCTAATTTGCATTATAGCAGTTGTGTGCATGCTTCTGATAATTTCAACTAGCCACCTCAGTTCTTATATTTGCAGACAAAAGATACATAAAATGGAAGGCAATAGATTCAAACTGAAGAAGGTATCCTAATTTGACTGATATTGAGAAGATTTCCCTCAAGCTATGGTCCTGAGTAAATGATGGGACAATTGAAACCCCCATCTCAATATTAATAATTTACTTTCCATCCTACTCTTCTCAGTGTTGCCCACAAACCATATATGAAAGCAAATTACATCATGTTGCAATCCATATTTCAAGGGTTGTGTTGATGCCAGTATTGTAGGCTGTTTTTCCTCTTCAATTTCTCTAGTGCTTTAAGGACGTCAGAAACTCGAGGCACAGCTGATCAGGAGCAAGTGATGCGAGAGAAGCAGGAAATAAATTGACTGTAGGATCAACATAGGCCCATCTTCACATGTTAAGCCTGCTTTTATGCGAACTATGCTTGCAGTTTATGTATCTGGTGCAATCAATAGAAACTGATACAACCTGTACCAGTTGACATCGACTTCAGAGTGTTTCATAAAGTGACTCGGAGATTTTGGCTGAGCCAATGAGGCTTTCATGACAGAAACTAGTACCTGAGCCAGGTTAATTTGTAATACCACAGGCACTGTGGACAGCTGACCAGCCTGGCACAGTGATGGAAAAGTTGGAGAAAACAAAGAGCTAGAAGAGTAATTTGTGATACCTTCTCGTTGACAAGAGACGCCTCACCCTCTAGCCAGCACCAGCCAACACCTCAAACGCCGGTGTCAATGACCCCCAGGCGAGTGACACCCCACCATAGGGTTGGCAAATGTTCCCCTTCATGGCCCCATCACTTGGCAATGCCAACCTGGCACCCTGTCTGTGCCAACATGACAGCGTCAGGCTGGCATTGCCAGGGTGCCACACCACGCTGCCATGCTCCCTACTACTCGGAGGGTTCAGTGGCCTCCGAACCCCCTGACATGGTCATCAGGTCTGGTCTCCAGTGGTGTAGACGAATAGTGATTCCTGCCGGCCTCACTCTGTGCTGGCGGCAGTGGATGGGGGTGGAGGATCCGGTTTATAGTTGATGAAGCATATTTAAATGCCTATTTAAATAAACTAATCTGGATCACACCTAATGAGAGGGTGAACCAGATTATGTCAGCTGCAGCCGGCCGAGAGCATCACGCACTGTACAGTGCGTGGTGTGAACCCTGTTTAGCGGCTCTCCTGCATTTTCCCCGCAAAGCAGAATATTTCTGCTTTGATTGTACGAAACCTCAATGTTTTGGTGTAATAGAAGAATAACCTGATTGAAGGCAGGGTAATTAAAGTCAATTAAAGATACTTGTGATAAATCCAACCCAGGAGGCTCTTAATACCAACATATATACATGGCACGATTCAACTAATTAGGAACCAGGGCGCGATTCTCCGCTCCCCACGCCGGGTGGGAGAATTGCGGGAGGGCCGGGTGACTAATTTCACGCCCCCGTGGCGCCCCCCTGCGATTCTCCCACCCCTTGCTAGGAAGAATCGCAGCTCGCCGTTTTTCATGGCGACCGGCGATTCTCCGACCCGAATGGGCCGAGCGGCCTGCCGTTCGCGACCGTTTCACGATGGCGGCAACCACACCTGGTCACTGCCGTCGTGAACATGGGCGCCAAAGGCCCGTTTGAAGCTTGTGGGGGGCGGAGAGGGGAGTGAGCACCACGGCCGTGCTTGGGAGGGGCCTGGCCCGCGATCGGTGCCCACCGATCGTCGGGCCGGCGTCTCAAAGCGACGCACTCTTTCCCCTCCGCCGCCCCGCAAGATCAAGCTGCCATGTCTTGCGGGGCAGCAGAGGGGAAGATGGCCACCGCGCATGCGCAGGTTTGAGCCCTCAGCAGTAGTGACGTCAGCTGCGCATGCGCGGGTTGGAGCCGGCCAACCTGCGCATGCGCGGCTGATGTCACATAGACGCCGCCGTCGCGTCATTCTCGGCACGCCGCCTTGACGCAAACGCCGAAATAACGGAGCGCCTCTCCTAGCCCCCCGGGTGGGGATGAATAAGGTGAGAGGAGCGGCCTCCGAGGCCGTCGTGAAACTCGGTCGAGTTCACGACGGCCTTCACGATTTTTCTCGGGAGCGGAGAATTCCGCCCAAGGTTCCGTAGCTTGCAGCGCCGCGAAACACATGGCTATAAGTGGCAGCGAGGAACGCACGGCTAAGGCCACATACAGCTCCGTTTTATACACTGGGGAGCTCTGCTCGCTGGAACTCCCCAGTGTATTGAGTGATCCGGGCGCCATTTTTAAATGGCATCCCAATCTCCGAGGCTCTTGAAGCAACCCCCCCCCCCAGCCCAAACACAATATGGGAGAGTCCCCTGCCCCCCAACATCCCTGACCTAATCACGCACACACATAAAATGCCAACCTGGCACCACCAACATGGCAGTGCCTATGCCAGCTGGCAGTGCCACCTGGGCACCTTGGCAATGCCAGTCTGGCACCCATTAGCACTGCTGGAGTGCTTGCCTAGCACTGCCAGGGTGTTCAGGTGGTATAAGCAGAACCAGGGCACCACCCTGCCCAAAGGGCATGCAACTGGGAACCTCCATTCCCCTGGGAAACCCCCGCAAGTGGGGGACCAGTTCTGATCAGCACTTGCCCAAGATCTCCAAGGCAAAGGGGATGAATCCCAAAGTCTCAGTCACCTCACGAATCTGCACATTAGAGTGAGACTAGCTGTCTCGCTCCAATATGCAGATTTGCTAAAATGTGATCCCGCCCACAACGAGAGGGATTTGCATCACAATGACTCGCAAAATCGCATTGGATCTCGTGAGGCGTTATGAGCTGGGTAGATCCCGGGGATGGGGTCTCCCGTTTTTTATTGGCCATGCTGCATCGCAGCGAGCTGCTTTTCAGGCAGCGCGTGGCCATTGGATTGCACCACATATTTTAACTGGTGTGTTGTGCTTAACAATCAAGTCTAACTATATGATCCTCTTGATTTTTCCGATGTAAGGCAATGAAGATTGCACAGCCTCTTGCATGAATCAAAGGCTGGATTCTCCGTACCTGAGGTTAAGTGCCGATGTCAACGGAGGAACCATAGTGTTTCCCAACAGGAAAATCCTCACCGATTCCACGACTGGTGAGGGGCCAGCACTGGCACCGCATAAAACACCCGCAGAACGCGCGGAAAATGGTTGTAAAATCGCCGGGTCCATGCTGCACATGCGCAGGGCTGACAGCCACGCGTACGCCTACACCCCCACACATGCACTAATCGCACCGGAAAAGATGGCGCCGACTGTGCTGGATTGCATACCTGCGCACCTCGCCCACCTGGTCATGCCCACCACTCCCCCCAGCCCTGACAGAAGCCCCTGGCCAGTGGCACGTATCTCGACCAAGTGTGGCGGTGCTGGACACTGCCTGCTCGCCTTCTCTATCCCTCCGCAGGCGCCATGCCAGGCTCACAATTGCTGAGACCACACGTGGCCTGTGCCGCCGAGAACCCGGCCCATCGGAGGTGGAACATCACTGGTGGGCCCGCTAATGACATTCCAACGGGGTTGCGACTGCGCGCGCCGCACGTCTCGATGTTGCCGATTTGGAGGGGGCGGAGCATCACGACCCACCGTCAAACCGGTGGCTGCTGTGATTTCGGTGTCGGGAACCATTCTTCCCCAATCGCCTTTTCAGAATCCTGCCCTATGCATTTGTCTTCCACCTTTTTATTGTACCTCAGGAAGCGCCACTGTGTTTAATAGCTAATGAACTACCATTTGAATTTTTATAATGATAGAGAAACATGACAGCTAATTTGCATACAGTAAAGTCCTTCAATGTCGTAAGTAACTAGTTAAGCTGTTTTGAGGATGTTAGTTGTGTGATAAATGCTGCTGCTGCACCAAAAGAATCACTTCACTGAAGTGTCAGCCTGAATTATGTGGTACTTGAACTCACAATTTTCTGACTCCGAAGTGAGAGAGCTACCACTGAGCTTGTCGTTGTTACTCTTCTCCTGTATTTACACTATGCTTGTAGTACATTTTATACAAACAATATGCCTGGCTGGAAATATTTGTAACCCAGATAAGTGGCCCTGAAAATACTTGAAATTTTTTTAGCCATGTTCAGAAATTTTTATGCAAGTAAGGATGCACACCAATTAAAATGTCATTAAAAAATTGTGGGGAACTATAGCGGGGTTATTTTAAAAATAGCAAACAGGAATAAGTAACACATATCTTTGGGCAGAAAGCATAGAGTGAAATGGATTATTAGCAGTAAACCACAAACAGCATATGCTAATGAGCCATCTTGCTGTGATGCTGTTGTGCATGTATCAAATGTACTTACCTTGTCAGCATTAATGGCTCTTCTGGATGTGGATGTTTTGAAGGTGGTTAGATCTACTGAAGATGTTGTTCTGATGACATCAGTTGGAGATTGGTACGTCACTGCTGCCTAAAGCTTGCGAGGTGAATTTAGTACAGAGGGAGGAAGTACTAATTTCCTCTGTATACATGAAATGCGTAGTTGTTGAGAAGGACTGATGCGGTTTCACGTGAACCTGTCTGTAACTGCATTGCACTTTTATGTTCAAAATTATTACATGCGTAATTAGCATTTACTCTCTGATGGATTATTTCATTACGTGCAAAGGATTGGAACAAGTTTTATTTGCTGATTACTTTCCCTACTTTATGTATATCTTACGTGCATAACGGCAGAAAGATTTACAGGCTGTAAATACTTTGCTCATTGTGCATTGAATTTTCTTTGACAATCTGTTGTGCATCAACGTTTTCCAACACAATCTCAGTTAAGTGTTGTTGCTGACTATTATTTTAGAGTACATAACATACCCAATAGGGAATTATACCTCATGCAAACATTAATCTTCCAGTGTCAATGGAACAAGAGCCTCACTTATGATGCTGGTGCAATTTGAATAAGTTATAGATGAGCACATTAAGAAATAAAATTCCTGTAAATTGATAACACAAGCTAAGCCTAACCCAGCAATTAAATTTCAGTTAATTAGAGCTCCTTTTGATTTCGCTGTTCTGGTTTTGCAAAGAGCAGCTCCTAAAGGTTGTCCTGATGGTAGCATTGGACTGCTGAACAGGATGATAAGGAGTAGCCTTGGTCCATATAGAGAATGGACCAGTTATTTTGAATGTGAAATTCATTCAAGACTTCTCAAATGTATTTTCATGCAGTTTTTAATATGATTGATTTATATGCAAATTCATATAAGGAGATTTGCAAAGTCACTTCCTGTGTTGACTGAGCAATGGTGTCATGTGCTGGGGTGCCTGCTCTAAAGTGCTGTGCCTTGCAATATGTGAGAACAAACTAATGGTGATAAATCACATATGTAATATTAAACAGATCAAAGTACAGTAAATGTTTCTGACTAATTCTATTTATATTAGAGAGCTTATCTGCCTTATAAATAGCTGATTTTATTCAAAAACAAAATAATTTTCTGTAAACTGCTATTAAACACAAGAACACTTGGTTAGAATTTAGGATGCATAAAACCATTTATTTTTATATTTTTTATTATATGTTTCACCGCTTTATTTGGCGAAGAGGTAAAGCAGGCGAGGTGGCTCAGTGGCCTGCAGAGGATCTTTCCTGAAGTTGCATTTTAGTTGATCATGTGGAGTGTGCAAGGTTTGCATGAACTGGTTTATACTCTAGTCTCTCTCTCACCCTGTTTTTCTCCTGTCTATTTGTTCCTCTTTCTCAGAAGTACATGCATTATGTTCGGGATCTTGGCTGATGATGCCAATCATCATGATGATGATGATGATCTTGCCTGAGATGGGGAAATTCTCAAACCACTGAACCAGGATTAGAAACAGTAACCTTCTCACCCAGATGAGGAAAACACGAGAACAAAAAAAATAGAAAAACATCCCAAGGAAGGAATGCTTGAACTGACCCAGAAACAGCCACTACCACCCCACATCATCCGCAAACACAGAGAGGATACCAAGAATAATCCCTCTCAGCAAACCAACCATAGACTTGCCAACCTCATCACAGCGAGCACCATTACTAAATCTTCCCATTCCAATAGGTCCAAAGAGGAATAAAAAGAGAGATCCAAAGTAGAAACTCAACTTCAAGGAAGAGTCAAATGGACCCAGTCCTCTCCAGGATACAAAATCTGCCCAGGTCATTGAAGGAGAAAGGCACAAATTCTTAAATTGAAGTAACATTTAAAAAAAACAACAAAAATCACTCCGACTCTGATTAGCTCTAACTGAGGGGGGGGGGCTATCCTCAATCTCAGTGAAGACTGAACTAACCCTACCAATCCCAACCATCCATCCACTACCCTGCCCCAGCTCCACTCATCGCGAGATTGACTCCCTACTGAAGGACAAATCTGAGGCGTTCAAGTCAGACGACCCTGACCTATACAAGAAATCCAGGTACGACCTCCGCAAAAACATCCGAGATACCAAGAGAGAATATCAAACCAAGCTAGAGCCACAGACAGACTCTCGGCGGTTGTGGCAAGGACTAAACAACATAACAGGCTACAAAGCGAAGCCGAGCAGTATCTCTGGCAGCAGCGCACCTCCCCGATGAACTCAATCCATTCTATGCTCGGGTCAAGTAGGTAACCAACAATCCGCTGTCGAGTGCCCCAGCCGCCCATAACTCATCCATACCCACCATCACAGCTTCCGAAGTCAGATCGGCGTTCCTGAAAGTGAACCCTTGGAAGGCGAAGGGCCCTGACGGGATTCCTGGTCGCGCACTCAGAGCCTGCATGGACCAGCTGGTAGAGGTGTTCACGGACATCTTTGACCTGTCCCTACTCCACTCCGAGGTCCTCACCTGCTTCAAGAAGACCACCATCATACCGGTGCCAAAGAAGAACCAGGCAACATGTCTCAAGGACTACCATCCGGTGGCCCTGACTTCAGCCGTAATGAAGTGCTTTGACAGGTTGATCTTGAAGCGCATCACCTCCATCCTCCCAGAACACCTTGATCCACTGCAATCCGCATACCGTCGCAACTGGTCCACAGCAGATGCCATTTCCGTGGCCCTACACTCATCCCTAGAGCATCTTGACAAGAACTCCTACATCAGACTCCTATTTATTGACTACAGCTCCGCCTTCAACACCATAATCCCAGCGAAGATCATATCAAAGCTACAAAACCTAGGACTTGGCTCCCCACTCTGTAACTGTATCCTCGATTTTCTGACCAACAGACCACAATCAATAAGAGTGAACAACAACATCTCCTCCACAATAGTCCTCAATACCGGGGCCCCGCAAGGCTGCGCACTTAGCCCCCTACTCTACTCCCTGTAGACACACGACTGCGTGGCAAAATTTGGTTCCAACTCCATCTACAAGTTTGCTGACGATACGACCACAGTGGGCCGGACCTCGAATAACGACAAGTCAGAATACAGGAGGGAGATAGAGAACCTAGTGGAGTGGTGCAGCGTCCACAATCTCTCCCTCAATGCCAGCAAAACTAAAGAGCTGGTCATTGACTTCAGGAAGCAAAGTACTGTACACACCCCTGTCAGCATCAACGGGGCCGAGGTGGAGATGGTTAGCAGTTTCAAATTCCTAGGGGTGCACATCTCCAAAAATCTGTCCCGGTCCACCCACGTCGACACTACCACCAAGAAAGCACAACAGTGCCTATACTTCCTCAGGAAACTAAGGTAATTCGGCATGTCCACATTAATCCTTACCAACTTTTACAGATGCATCATAGAAAGCATCCTATGTGGCTGCATCACTGCCTGGTATGGCAACTACTCGGCCCAGGGCCACAAGGAACTGCAGAGAGTTTGTGAACACCGCCCAGTCCATCACAAGAACCTGCCTCCCATCCACTGACTCCATCTACACCTCCTGCTGTCTGGGAAAAGCTGGCAGCATAATCAAAGACCCCGCCCACCCGGCTTAATCACTCTTTCAAATTCTTCCATCAGGCAGGAGATACAGAAGTCTGAGAACACGCACGAACAGACTCAAAAACAGCTTCTTCCCCGCAGTTACCAGACTCCTAAATGACCCTCTTATGGACTGACCTCATTTACACTACACCCTGTATGCTTCGTCCGGTCGGTGCTTATGTAGTTACACAGGGGCTGTTTAGCACAGTGCTAAATCGCTGGCTTTGGAAGCACACCAAGGCAGGCCAGCAGCATGGTTCAATTCCTGTGCCAGCCTCCCCGAACAGGTGCCAGAATGTGGCAACTAGGGGCTTTTCACAGTAACTTCATTTGAAGCCTACTTGTGACAATAAGCTATTTTCATTTTCATTTTCATTGTACACCTTGTGTTTGCCCTATTATTTATTTTCTTTTATTTCCTGTTCTTCCCATGTTCTTTTTAAAAAATAAATTTAGAATATCCAATTCATTTTTTCCAATTAAGGGGCAATTTAACGTGGCCAATCCACCTAACCTGCACATCTTTGGGTTGTGGGGATGAAACCCATGCAGACACGGGGAGAATGTGCAAACGCCTCACAGACAGTGACCCAGGGCCGGGATTCAAACCCAGGTCCTCAGCGCCGTAGGCAGCAATGCTAACCACTGTGCCACCGTGCCGCCCCTTTCTTCCCATGTACTTAATGATCTGTTGAGCTGCTCGCAGAAAAATACTTTTCACTGTACCTCGGTACACGTGACAATGAACAAATCCAAATCTAAACCTGATTGAATGCCTTCATCGTCACCAAACCTGCCTCAGGGAAAGCATTAAATTCTGCTCTGTTTTTCCTTTGCTATTTTAATCGAGGCATTAACCTGTTTGAAATATACAAGTTAATGAATGTGTAATAATAACGGGCAAAGGAATGTTCTACATATACAATAACACAAATAACCAGAATTTCTAGGCTATTAAATCTTAGGCTAGTAAAATTATTATCCAGTTTACATCAAATGTACTTCAGTTGGGACATTTATTTTGGACTCCATGCTCCAAAAACATTTATTTTAAATTTACTCATGCTGTAAATTTTTTAAGTATTCGTAACGTTGAGATACCCCATTGATTGCCAGCCAATCTTTGAGACATTGAGACAGCTCATATGTCAGGTAAAGTTTCCCAACAGAAAACTTTGGTCTTGTTTATTTACATATTTAATTTCAGTTGCGTTTAACAGGATGACCAACAAAAGAGCAAGTACTCAGTGACAAAATGCACGCCACGGCCAGCACGAGTCCACGCATGCGCATGGGTTCCTGTCTCCACGCCGGCCCTCGGGTAATATAGCGGAGCCCTACAGGGGCCCGGCCCGGAGGAACGTAGGCCCCCCCATGGAACAAGCCCTCCGGTCGATCGGTAGGCCCCTATCGCGGGCCAGGTCACCATGGAGGCCCCCCCAGGGTCAAATCCCTCCCCACCCGAACCAGGATGGCCCCCGCAACCAGAACTCTGAGGTCCCGCTGGACCATACATAACCGCCGAACTCGGCGGGCACTCGGTCCATCGAGAACCGGGGAATCGCCGGGGGGCCGCTTTCAACGGTGAAACCCCGACCGGTGCAGTGGTGATCCCGTGGGTGCCCGAGAATCGCCGCCAGAGAATCGGCGAGCTGGCATCGGGGCGGCGTGGCGCGATTCACGTGCCCCCCCCCCCCCCGGTGATTCTCCGACCTGGCATGGGGTAGGAGAATCCCGGGCCAGTTGTCCGGAAATAATTTGAGCAGACCCTTAGCATTATCAGCATCATTTTACAAGAGTACTTTTGGAAGCGGAAATGGAAGATACTGTATTTAGATAAGTAAGACAATTTTTATTCCTGTGTTGTTGTGTCTCATCACTGTTTAATGTATCGGTTTATTTATATCCATGGTGTTTTCCGGTTCAAACACTTATGGTTTGGCATTCTAACATCATTTTATAATCCAGAAATTCCCAAAATCAAGAAATGACTTGGTCCCAAATTTGATGTTAGCCCCCAAGTTGAAATGTTTGTTACTGAAGTCAAGGCAAATCATATTTAGGGTGGCAATACGATTATGCCAAAATCAAGTGGAGAGTGTTCTCTGCTCGAGATTACTCAACAATCTTAACTCAAAATCAGTATATCTGAAACCCATTCGACCATAGGGAATTCAGAAGCCACAGTATTTATGTGTTTATATTTACCTTTATTATTGATGATCCTCAGGATGTGAAAGCTTTGGGATGTGCTGATGGTAATGGCATTGAATGTCAGGTAGCGATTGTTCGGCTTTCTCTTGTTGGATTTTGAATTCACTGCCTGATAGGGTGGTGGAAACATAGGACTGTTCAAACGTTGGACTTGAAGGAGATAATAATTGCAGTTACATGGTGAAAGAATGGGGATTAATTCTTCAAAAGAGCCAATGCAGACTCAATGGGCCAAATAGCTTTCTGGGCAGTACTAATGGCTCAACGTTCAGTTGCAAAATAATACATTGCTGGATTTAGATTGCCACTGCTCAGATACCAATGTCCGGATTGCCAGCATGTTACCTGAGAAAGAGGCCTGCACAGGTCAAACATTGCCCTACAGCAAAGGAAGGAAAATTGCCAAGCCATGTCTTTGCACAGCTTCACACAGTTGGCCTAGGAGAAGAACCCATTTCAGTTTAATTGTGAGCGAACGATGTATGTTTAGAGAATCATTAAACATTTAAAATTGGGAGTGAGGAAATGGAAAGAAAGATGGATTTTGCATAGCTGTGGCAACCATGTTAACTTCTTTACATTGCTGTTTGTGATTGTAATGTAGTGTGTTGTATTATGTGCCTGCATGCCATTGTAATGTAAAGGTGCTCAGTAGAGCAAGGATTAATGTGGGATTGGAGAATAGCATTGCCCAAGGTATGATGTATAGAGTCACATGGTAATGCTTATAGAACACTCTAGAAGCTGCCTGCATTGGAGAAGCAGCACAATGCATGCCATTAACTGGGATCTATATATAATTAAAGATTAACAATAAATAGCTCATGTTTAAACATAGCGGTCTCCAGATCTCATAATTGAGACACTATAGACTAATGGATAATACAACATGGTGCATAATAATATAACATGGTGGAAGTAATGAGTGATCACAGATAATTCTAGAATCCCTTTATCTCTGGGGATTCAGCATTTGCCAAGACAAAATGATGGGCAAAATTTTACGGCCCTGTATCAGTGGGTGTGGGGCCATAAAACGCAGCGAGATATTGAAAAGTCCATTGACTTCGGCAGCACTGAAAATCCTGCTGGCAGGAGGGGTTATAAAATTTCACCCAGTGTTTATTTCACTCATGATGGGAAGCTAGATCAAAGGCATGTGCTTTGACCCATGCTCACTGTGGTTCCCTGCCTCTTCTATTGGGGAGAAAATCATTTTGAAGGTTGTCTGACATAAAGTAATGAAAGAACAAGCAAAGACAGAGGAAGCCGGAAAACTCAGCATATCTGGCAGCATCCATAGGGAGAGAAAACAAGCCTAATATTTCAAGGCTGCATGAACCTTCTTCAGAGCTAAAGAGCAGGAAAATGAGTTGCTTCTCCTCCGGTTTGCGCTGGGTTTCACTGGAGCATTATAGCAGGCCAAAGATGGACATGTGGGCATGAGAGCAAGTGCTGAGTTTAAATTGCAAGCAGTGGGAAGGTTGGGGTCAAGCTTGCGTGCTGAGTGAAGGTGATCCACAAAGTGGTCACTCAGTTTGCATTCAGTCTCTCCAATGTAGAGGAGACCACATTTGGAGCTGTGAATACAATAGACCAAATTGAAGGAAATGCAAATATTTGTTCAGTAAGAAGTCTTACAACACCAGGTTAAAGTCCAACAGGTTTGTTTCAAACACGAGCTTTCGGAGCACGGCTCCTTCTTCAGGTGAATGGAGAAGATCACCATTCACCTGAAGAAGGAGCCGTGCTCCGAAAGCTCGTGTTTGAAACAAACCTGTTGGACTTTAACCTGGTGTTGTAAGACTTCTTACTGTGCTCACCCCAGTCCAACGCCGGCATCTCCACATCATGGCAAATATTTGTTGTTCACCTGAAAGGAGTGCTTGGGGCTCCTAAATAGTCAATAGGGTGGAAATAACGGGACAGGTGTTGTGCCTTCTGTGATTAACAAGGGAAGGAACCGTGGGAAGGGGATGAGGAGTTGGGCATGATGGAGGAGTGGCCAGGTTGTCAAGGAGGGAGTGGTTATATATAATCACATTTTTCCCTCTTTAGTTCTGAAGAAGGGTCTTGCGGACTCGAAACATTAACCCTGTTTTCTCTACAACTGAGTTTTTTCAACTTCCCCTGTTTTTGCTTTGGATTTCAACATCAGCATTCTTTTGTTATTTTAATGAAAGAACAGAGCTGGCTATTAATCTTTTTATCCACTTATTTCGCTATTTATCATCATTACAACCATTGGATTGAAGGTAATTACTCTTTTTCATTTGATGTCTGAAAATTCTTGACAAACAGCATTTTGTCTTAAATTTAATCCAGACTTTAGCTTATCAGCTCCGTAGTGAATTAATTGTTCTATGGTGGCTGATTATGATTGATCAAAGGCTATAAGTGACTTAACCTTTCAAAACTTGTTAAATACCTCGAAGTTCAACAAAGCAGAAACGAATGTGGATACAAGTGAATAAATGGTGATCAATGTAAATAAAACAAATGATTTAAATAGAAGCTTAAGCAACTCTTCTAGACGCTCATGACAGATGAAAGAAAAGTCAGTTTTACACTTGTTTTTCTTCTTTTCTTGATTGTTCAATTAACTCTTTAATGGTTTCTTAGCTTTTCCCTACTCCTTCACCGAACTATCACATCCCCGTTTCCAGACCATTTATTCATAGGGCTTGCTTGGGTGGAACTCTGCTTCGCAGTTGGAATGGGGGTAATGGCTTTCTTCGTTATCAGCTGATTTTTCTATTCAGGACATTTGTACAACCTTGCAACTTTTCCCTGGTACTGTTTCATTTCAGCAAGTCTGAAATCAAATGGGACATTTAAGAGATATGGACACACCACTGGATTTGGTACCAGAATTTTTACATCATTGCAGCTAGTTTTTGTACTATTGCTATGGGGAAATATTTTGCCCACCACCTGCTTGAGTAGAAAATACTATTAACAATTCATTTGATGACCTGAGCGGAATCATAACACAATTCCCATACTACAATATTTCTGTTATGAGTACTTTGATTAAAATCACCAACTTCAGCATTTTGCAATGTGTTTTGGATTTTACTGGTTCAGATTTTTTAATCGTCCAAATCTAAATTTAAATTCACCCACTCCCTTCCGCCCTAATTTTAGCATTGAAGATGACAGCACTGAAGACATTAACAGCCTGGTATTTCTAAGATATCAATAAGACTGTTAAATATTGTCCAGCCAACTGCTTACTGGGAAGATTTTGTTGTATTTGGAATCCATTTGCATTATTTTAATGTTTCAGAGAAGAAGTTCAATTATTATAAGACTCCCATGTGCCTGAAACATATTGAACTACTTGGGTGCTGTTCCAGATTTTAGGAGTGTATTACTTGCAATAAATGGACTGAATTGCCTCCAAAAAACAGAATATTGCAGATGCTGGAAATCTGAAATTAAAAACAGAAAATGTTGGAAATACTCTGCAGGTCAAGACAGCATCTATTGTGTAATGACAATGGATAATAGCCCCAAATTACATATGGATATATTGAACTTTTATTTAAGACATTTATTTTAAAAACAGGACATACAAGACAAAAATGGCTGAGAATGTAAATTCTGACAAAGTAATTCAGTGACTGTCTGGAATGTTCCTGTATGGATTATACTCAACCCGGAGACCATGGAATGTCGTACTTGGAGGGTGCCAAAGAATTTAAGACAGAGACACTTCAAAGGAAGAGTTGCATATTCAAAATCTGAACAGTAATGTCCTGCGGAGATAATGGAGGCTGATTACCATCTCATCACAAACCATCTTCTGAGAGTTATATCCAAGATGGGCGACATGATGTGAGTTGATCTCCCCGTGTCTGCGTGGGTTTCGCCCCCACAACCCAAAAATGTGCAGAGTAGGTGGATTGGCCCCGCTAAATTGCCCCTTAATTGGAAAAAATAATTGGGTAATCTAAATTTATATTAAAAAAAAAGTGATGTGAGTTGAAAGAAATCAGTTTCTGGGCAAAAGGCATGTTTGTTTTTCCCCTTCCATGGATGCACAAGAAACAGGATAAAAAGCAGTGTCTGCAGCCCTGACCTGTGTATGGTAGTATGATGTTCTGGTTCTATTGTGCTAATGTCTGATGTGAAGATCACAGCTGAAGAACATCCACTCAGCATCCCTGCACTTGCAGGTAAAAAGGTCTCTCTATCTCTGATTGTTGCAATCAAGTCACAAGTCAGCAAAGAAAAAGTCGGAAAGGAAACAGGAAAACTCTTTTCAGCTAACCAGCAGAACCAACGACACCCAAACTAACTGCTCAACTGCCAAATTCAACGCTACCAGAATCATCCAACTTAACGGCCACAGAGTTTCACCATTGACTCCTGGACAAGCCAAAAACTGATTCGTATATTGCTTTAACTTATATTTTTGGACTCAATTTTTATTTATACTGTGTGAGTTTGTGGGTGTGTTTTTATTATCTTTCTTATTATTATGTTTACAAAACTAATAAAATCACTTTTTAACTCATAAAAGCCTAGTTAAATTGGCTCCTTGATGGAACCATCAATTCACCAGACACGTGTTTCTGATATGAATCTAGGCTTTAATCGACTTACTTCAGAGCCAGCCTGTTACCCGTTGATGAACTCTTAGTGACTCAGGCTGACTCTGGACAAGGGTATTTATACAGCTGCACTAGGGGAAGGAGTCGTGGGCAGAGCCAAGGGTGGAGCCCAGTACAAGTTCCTGAGTACTCCCAGAGCTACTCCCCCTAGTGGTAGGATAGCGCTACTGTGCTTACAAAGACAGTGTGAATTATCATATATACATATATATTACATTCACCACACTCCTTTAAAAACATGAAATACATTTGGACTGGGAAATGGTACCCATGGGTGAAGGGATCCTTTTTAAATTAACTTTGTTGCAACCAACTGAAGGGGTTGAATAAAGAAGGGGAGCCAGTTCATCTCTCTTCGGCCGGGATCATAACAATTTGAGGGTATCTCATCCAGAATCATGACAAATTAGGGACTTTGTCCAGGGAACGGTCATAAAAGTGAAGAGAAACAAGATTAACTGGGGTGGGGGGGGGGGGGGGGCATCATGTTTCCTGGCTGTGAGAGACAGCCCGCTATTTGCCAGCGATGGGATATTCTGGTCCCCCCGCTGTCAATAGGATTTCTCATTGAATCCATCCCTTCATCCAAACATACACTACTTGTGCCAAGTCCATGCCAACTCATAGCGCTCAACCCATCCCTAATGGTCCTTCATACCCTTTATACCAAACAATGCCCCTCCATCCAACCCCAAAGGCCCCTAAAAACCCACCATGCCAACCTATGGAACTTCCATTGCCATACACCCAGTATAGACTCTATACAGAATCGCCATCCACCCAGTATACACTCTATACAAAATCCTATAGTACAATGCCATCCGTGGACAAGTTTAAAAACAAATGTCATTCATTCTTAACTTGTTTAAAAAGACTACCTTTACTGCAGCCTTAGAAAAGTATCAATCATCCAAACCTTCAATGTATCAACAGTTGAGATTGCAGACACTTGACACTTTTTTATCTTGTGTAAATAAACATTGTAGAAATGGCAAATAGATCTAAGAGAAAGAGCTGTCAATGAAACAAAGATTTCCCTTGGGTGTAGCTGTTTTAGAAGATTAATGGATGGCTGGGCTCTAGCCAATAATCCATAATGCGAACTGCCTTGAGATCCTGGACTTAATAAATAGGGGCATAGAGTACAAAGGCAAGACGGTTCTAATAAACCTATATAAAACACTGATTTGCCCTCACCTGGAATATTGTGTTCAATTCTAGGCACCACACTTTAGGAAGGATGTGATGGCTTAGAAAGGATGCAGGAAAGATTGACAAGAATGGTTCCAGGATGAGAAGCTTCAGCTTTCTGGATAGGTTTGAGAATCTTTGGCTGTTCTCCTTTGAGAAGAGTAAGAGAGATGTGATAGAGGTGTTCAAAATTATGAAAGGAAGGAAGAGTAAATAGGGAGAAACAGTCATGTTGGCAGAAGGGCCAAGAGCCAGAGGACACCGATTTAAGGTGATCAGCAAAAGAACCAACAATGACAGGAGGAACCACCTTTTTAATTAAGATCTGGAATCTCTGCCTGACAGTGTGGTGGAAAGTTTCAATCATGGCCTTCAAAGAAAATTAGATAATTATCTGAAGTGAAAGTCTTTGCAGGGCATTGTGAAATAATCAGGGGAGTGGGACTAGGTAAATTGCTGTTGCAGAGACACCAAGGACACAACAAGTTCAATGTCCTCTCTCCTCTAACCATTCTACGAGTGTGCGATCTGGTTGACAGCACGGTAGCATAGTGGTTAGCACAATTGCTTCACCGCTCCAGGGTCCCAGGTTCGATTCCCAGCTTGGGTCACTGTCTGTGCGGAGTCTGCACGTTCTCCCCATGTTTGCGTGGGTTTCCTCCAGGTGCTCCAGTTTCCTCCCACAGTCCAAAAATGTGCAGGTTAGGTGGATTGGCCATGATAAATTGCCCTTAGTGTCCAAAATTGCCCTTAGTGTTGTGTGGGGTTACTGGGTTATGGGGATAGGGTGGAGGTGTGGGCTTGGGTAGGGTGCTCTTTCCAAGAGCCTGTGCAGACCTGATGGGCCGAATGGCCTCCTTCTGCACTCTAAATTCTATGATATTTCTGTGTATACAGTGAATAGAAATTTCTGTTTTCAGCCTCTTTTGTGACATCTATTTTCATTTTATTCCTTTATGTATCGTGGGCTGCCAATGCCGTGTTCTCTGTGGACACTTGGGAATGCAATGGAACAGATCAGAGTGACATTCTGATCTCCAGTTTTCCCTTTCTTTGTGTGGGGAACAACTTTGACCACACTAAGTTTTCTTGTAACAATCAAGTTGAAATAGAATATTTATCATATGAGGAATCCTGGCTATGGAACTATGTCCCACCACTCCTTGGCATGAGAAACCAATGTGGTTTGCCACTTCAAGCCACAATGGACATACTTTAGAAATAAATACTTTTGCTTTGTGATGGGAAGCTGACAAAGCAAAGCTGTTGTTTACTGCTTAAATTGCACCTCTTTTGTAGACTATTTGCAGTAATCTTTAAATACTCTC
The DNA here is from genome assembly GCF_902713615.1 of Scyliorhinus canicula. Classification (NCBI taxonomy): domain Eukaryota; kingdom Metazoa; phylum Chordata; class Chondrichthyes; order Carcharhiniformes; family Scyliorhinidae; genus Scyliorhinus; species Scyliorhinus canicula. Next base: position 159,045,242 of record NC_052152.1, read on the forward strand.
GCATTTCTCTCACAGTAAGTTCATATATCCATTTTTGGAGCTAAGTGGTTCTGACAGAGCCTGAATTGAGTATAGATGAGTAGGTGTCACTTGGTAGCATTATTGATGACTCCTTCCATCATGTATTGTGTGAATGTAAGGAGTCTGTAAGGACATTCAAACAGAAAGTGCTGTAAAAACTCAGCCAGTCTGGCAGCATCTGTAGAGTGAGACAAGAGCTAATGGGCGCAACTTTTCTGGTCACGAATGTCCCAAAACCGGAAATTCTTGCCCAAGGTGGACAGTCCTTTCATTGGTTTGCCAGATTTTCCGTCCTGCCCGTGACAATTCCCGTGGTGGGCAAGACCAGAAAAATGATCCCAATGCTTCAAGCCTGTATGACTCTTCTTCAGAGATAAAACTAGAGTTCCACAGATGCTGCCAGACCTTCTTCGTTTTTCCAGCATTTGCTTTTATGTCAGGGCATTGACCGGTTGGGTTAGATGTATCCCTTTTTTGTGGATAGAACATACCTATGCAATCTTCCACATTATCAGGTCAATGCCAGTTGTACGAAACCAGCTTGGTCAAGGGTGCAGCTAGCTCTGTGTGCAGGCCCTCAGTACTGCAGTTGTAATGGTGCTGGTGAGTCCTTCACCTCTTAATGTTAACATGGAATGAATCAAATTGGCAATGCACTGCTTCTTATGCTTCAATTGGCAGTTGAGGTTCCCAGTATTTCTTCCCTTCCCAACCCCTTGTTCTTTGTCCCTATCAATGTTAATCTCCATGAATGTTGAAGCAAAATAAATCAGATATGAAGTCCAATTTATTAACCTCACAGGGTGGCTGTAGAGATTCTACAATTGGCTTACACTTCCTCGGGTTAGGAAGGGGAAAATCAATTTAGTTTCTTTACTTCTGACCACAATCCAGTGACTTTAGCTAGAAATGCGGATGATCAGGTGAAAACAGGATTGCATTTGGTACCTTCTACAGCTACTTGCTTTTGTAACCATGACTCAGCATTATGACACAAAAGAAGAAAATGTATATTTGGAGACATACAAACAGGAGAAATAGAAGGCTATTCAGCTCCCTGTTCAATTAAATAATGGTTAATCTATATCTTAACTCTACTCACCTGATTTGGCACCAGATTCTCTTATACGTTTGACTGGCAAAAATCTATCAGCACCAAATTTTAAATTATTAATTATGTTAGTTTCAACTACTTTCTGCGTATGGAGAAATGTTTCTTGACCTAACTTGTACTCTGAGCTTTAGGACCCTAACATTGGCATGAAAAGCAGGTCCAGAAGCCCGTATTTGCTGGGACCAGCTCTGCAATCTTACCACAGGCAGCCTTGTAGTCCAATTAAGGATGGCAGGTGGGCTCCTGATACTGCCAGCCACTGCCAGCCTGATCAGAGGGCACTGAGCATGCAGAAGATCCGAGGAGCTCTAAGGTAAGATTTTTTTTTAAAATTCAGAGCCAGGGTAAGTCTGGGAGTTAAATGTCACAGGAACTGCTTCCCTGTAAAGTGGCCCTTAATAAGGCAATTATGCAAATCAGTTGCCCACTTTCTTGAAGAAGGCAGCTGATGTGCATTTGGTCCTTTCGCTGGATAAGTGTCCTGGTGGCAAGGCGACATCAGGGAGTCATCCCGCGCGGTTCCCCACTATTGTACCATGTCCGCCATTACCACCCAGGCGTCCATTAAAATTTGCCTCTAAGTTCTCTTCTGATTGGCCTGTCTGTCCTCTTGTGGTTACGTCCATTTGTCCGAGAGTCATCCACTCGACATGAGAAAAGCAAAATACTTTGGAGTTTTAAAGACATTTTAAAGATAGAAATACTTAGCTTTTTTCTACCAATGAATAAATGTTTTGTGGAAAAACAACTTGTTCCTAACATTGTGCCTGGTATGACTGAGCAAGAAAGGCATCTTTCAAATGTCAACTCTGCTCTGCCAAAATAGTGTAAAGTTTTTGAACTTTACGATTTCCTCCTCTCATTTTCCCCGACTCCTTTGTGGCAAACTCACACATACAGCTCCCTGCAAACAAAATGATTTCCTTCTTTGTGGTGATTTAAAAAAAAAATGTTGTGCTGTGTAGAACGTCATTTGTGGCTTTTACTGACCCTTTAAATAAATAGGCCATTACAAAGTTATTTATCTGTCTTTGATAAACATTATTACTTGGCTTGACGCTGCCCGTTTTTGGGTTGCGGCTTGTATTTCCTGTCAAACCACAGTTCACTACTGACATCATTCAGCTGCTTGTTTGTGTTTATTTTTGACTGAAACAACCAAACTGCAATGTAGTGGGAAGTCGACCCTGAAATTTTAAATTCCCTGTCAGTGCTGTTTTGCATGTTATCAAAGGTAGCTTTATAATTGATTTTATTTCGATTTCTGTAGTTTAGCTTCAACAAAATGCCTCAATGCCAATGTTAAGCATTGGATTTATGCCAGAATAGATGACAGGAAAGCAAACCACATGGTGATTGAGGTACTTAATCCGAGCACACAAACCTCAGTTGATAGCATTTTTGCATTTGAATTCAAGGTTTCGAGTCTTACTCTGCAACTGGAGCACGAAACACAAATGCGACACTGTAATGTAGTACTGTCAGAGGTGCTGTCTTTCAGATGAGATATTAAACCAAGGCAACATCTGCCTTCTCAAGTGGATAAATAAGATTCCATGGTACTTATTTTGAAGAAAGCAAAGAAATTATCCCTCGGTGTTTCACCCAATATTCATTCCTTAACTAACATCACAAAAACAGATGATCTGGAGCAGGATTCTCTGTTTGGGAGAGGTTGTCGTTGGGACTGAATTGCGTGTGTTTTGCGTTCTGGTTGGCGGTGCTATTCAGGGAGTGAGTGAGGACATGCTAATGGGCCAACACACTACCCACGTGAATCTGGAGCAATTCCCACTCCCGCTGGCATCTGATTCGCTGGGGCCGGAATTGGTGCAGGACAACCTGACAAGCTGGAGCTGCTTATAAGCACTACACTCCCCACACATTCTCATTCCAGCCAAGAAAGTGGCTGCACGGAGACCTGTGTCCCGATTCACGGAGTCAGAGCTGGACAGAATTTTGGACAGGGTGGAGGAGAGGTGATTAATAAGGGGATCAAGAGTTATGGGGAGAGGGCAGGAGAATGGGGATGAGAAAAATATCAGCCATGATCACCATCAGACCATACCAGACCGGGCTGGGCCATCCGAGCTACCTCTTGAAAAGGTGCTTGACCTTTTCAATAATGCTCCTGCAGGGCCCATCTTGCAATGTCATGCTTGTTTTCTTGAGTAAATAATGGAGATACTGCCTGGATATTGTTGCCCACATTTGGGATCCTGGCTTCACATCAACTGAAGAGCTAAGTGAAGTTTGAATATTGCTATATCAGTGCCTTCTGATGTACAAACCGTCACACGATCACACAGTGAGTGGCTGTTGGTACGAGGAACACTGGTAGATTGGCATGAAGTCTCCATAGTGTCACTACAAGCAATAGGCAATTGAGGCAATTTCTCACCCTGAATCTTAATGTTGCAGAATTTTTGCAAATCCTGACCTAAGTACCTTGGACTTACTTCTAATGCACTCAGAAATAAATGAGACTATCCATCTCTTTCAACGGGCCATAAAATAGATTAAGCTTGTTGAGGATACCATAGGCAGAGGCATGATTTGGACAGGAATGCTTTCCTAAGAAGAGAAAAGCCTTTTGGGAACTAATTTATTACATCCATGTATTTCTGACATTTTCATTCATGTGTCAGGCTTTGTATACTGAATCTTATCTAGCTGCAGATTCTTGAGTTGAGTAAGAAGAAAATATGAAAATGCAATTGGCATATTTTACTCTTTTCAGGGTCACTCAGTAGTTCTTTTCGTACTGGATTGCTTTCAATGCTTACTTTTATCCAGCACTGACTAGCTCTACTGAACATGGAAGACATCATTTAACCTATTGGCTGCCATTTATTCTAAATCTGTGCAAACTGGCTGGTATATCCTACAAGCATGAGGGCTTGGTGTATGATAAGGTTACTCCAGTCCAGACAAGTATCAAGTCAGACTTCTTAATGCATATCTGGTGACACAGAGTGCCAGATTCTCCACACATACCTGTGCCTTGACTAGTAGCTCAATCTGAATAAATAAATGTTCTGTGATATTTTATTGACTTCTTAAAAATTCCTTCATACATTTCTTCTGCAGGCATTGTACATTTCAATATTTCTATACTAAAATTTTAGGAAACTATTTATCAACTGTTTAAGCATAAACTTAGATGTCCTGTCATGGATGAGTTAGTTGAAGAAACCTCATCACTTGAACTCAATTGACTACTTAGCAAAAAAAACGACAGCCGTCAAGGATGGAATCCCAGCTGAACTGCTCAAGCAAGGAAAGTTCCATCTATTGCCAAAACTTTATGATTTTCTCCTTCTCTGCTGAAAAGTAGGCACTATTCCACATGAGATGAATGATGCAAAAATCATCATGCTATACAAAAACAAAGGCAGCAGAAGACTACAACTACAGGGGCATCTCACTTCTTAATGTTACGGGGAAGGCCTCAATTGTTATGGTCAAACTTTAAAAACTTGGTTTACTTGTGGACCGAGCGGACCTGGAAACATGGTGGCAGATCTAGTGTGGGCATGATCATGGAATGGCGACATAATGGTTAAGTTACTGGGCTACTAATCCAGATACCTGGTCCAATGATCCTGAGGCATGAGTTCAAATCACCACCGCAGTGGGGAGTTTCATTCATTGATTTATGGTTGGGACCTGAAATCTGAGAGTGTGGGTACATCAGTGGGGAAGGAAGGTCCAATCATGGCATTCAAGGTTATTATCTGAAAAGGAAGAATTTGCAGGGCCATGGAGAGGAGATGGGGGAATGACACTAGGTAAATTGTTCCTTTGGGTGTATCCACTACAAAAGAAATGTAGGGAATATAGAACATAGGGAATCTTTACATAGATTTCACAAAGGCATCGGCACAGCAAGGCTCTACAAGATTTGGAGGGAAATTGCCTGTCCATCAAAGCTTCACACCTTAATCTGCTTCTTGCATGACAACATACACTGATTTGATGGCTCCAATTCTGACAATTTCCAGGACCCAACTCTGACATTTGTTTCAGGCTTCTGACCTTTGTCTTCCCAACATATTTGGAAGGAGTCTACTCACATAGATGACATGCTCTACAATCTGTCAAGACTGAAAGCAAAGTCAACAATGCATTGCATTCTTATCAGAGAACTCCTTTATGCTGATCACAGATCATAGAACTTACAGTGCAGAAGGAGGCCATTTGGCCCATCGAGTCTGCACCAGCTCCTGGAAAGAGCACCCTACCCAAGGTTAAGACCTCCACCCTATCCGCATAACCCAGTAACCCCACCCAACACTAATGGCAATTTTGGACACTAAGGGCAATTTATCATGTCCAATCCACCTAACTTGCACATCTTTGGACTGTGGGAGGAAACCGGAGCACCCGGAGGAAACCCACGCACACACGGGGAGGATGTGCCGACTCCGCACAGACAGTGACCCAAGCCGGAATTGAACCTGGGACCCTGGAGCTGTGAAGCGATTGTGCTATCCACAATGCTACCGTGCTGCCCGTGCTGATGATACTGTGTTAGTCACCCACATGGAAACTCGGCTACAAAGACTCATGGACTCGCTCTCACATGCCTGTAGCTTGTTCTTCTGACTTTAAATGTCAACAAAACTGGTTATAGGACAACGTTTTGCATCTCTGTCTTTGATCTGATTAAGTAGGATTGCCGTGGACTGCCCACCCCAGTCCAACGCCGACATCTCCACATTTTGATCAGATTAACACCTCACTGGAAATGGTTAACAAATTCTGTTACCTTGGATCCACACTGACAGGCAATGATCAGAGCTTCATGCACACATAGGGAAAGCAGCCACCAGCTTTGGCCAACTCACAAAACATGCATGGAAGAATGCCAAACTGACCCTTCAACACCTTGCTGTGTATGGCTGTGAAACGTTGGCGGCTTACAGCTATCAAGAAAAGAAATTCAACAATTTCCATCTTCGCTGTCTACAGAGCGTTTTGAGTATGTCCTGGCAGGACAAAATCACAAATAAGATAGAATGGAATAGAATCCCTTCAGTGCAGAAGGAGGCCATTTGGCCTATCGAGTGCAAACTCCACAGAGACAGTGCGAACAAATGTGCCACTCCTCTCAAATGCATTCTTCCTCTCGGTTGCATTCTTGGACACACTCATCTCCATCAAGGACGGTCACCTCAGCACTTTGCTTTACCGTAAGCCCACGGATAACCTCACGATGCTCCACTGCTCCAGCTTCCACCCTAAGCAGATTAAAGAAGCCATCTCCTATGGACAACCCTCCGTATACACAGGATCTGCTCAGACGAGGAGGAACGTAACAGACATTTACAGACGCTGAAAGATGCCCTCGTACGAACGGGATACGGCGCTCGACTCATCGAGCGACAGTTCCAACGTGCCGCAGCAAAAAAAACCACACCAACCTCCTCAGAAGGCAAACACGGGGCACAACCGACAGAGTACCCTTCGTCGTCCAGTACTTCCCTTGAGCGGAGAAACTATGACATCTTCTTCGCAGCCTTCAACATGCCATCGATGAAGATGAACATCTTGCCAAGGCCATCCCCACAACCCCACTACTTGCCTTCAAACAACCGCGCAACCTCAAACAAACCATTGTATGCAGCAAACTACCCAGCCTTCAGAACAGCGACCCCCAACACCACACAACCCTGCCATGGCAACCTCTGCAAGACGTGCCAGATCATCAACATGGGTACCGCCATTACACATGAGAACACCACCCACCAGGTACGCGGTACATATTCGTGCGACTCGGCCAACGTTGTCTACCTCATACGCTGCAGGAAAGGATGTCCCGAGGCGTGGTACGTTGGCGAGACCATGTAGATACTGCAACAACGGATGAACGGACATCGTGCGACAATCGCCAGGCAGGAATGTTCCCTTCTAATCGGGAACACTTCAACAGTCAAGGGCATTCAGCGTCTGATCTTCAGTTAAGCGTTCTCCAAGGCGGTGTTCAGGACGCGTGACAACGCAAAATCACCGAGCTGAAACTGATAGCCAAGTTCCGCACACATGAGTACGCCCTCAACTGGGACCTTGGATTCATGTTGCATTACATTCACCCCCCACCATCTGGCCTGGGCTTGCAAAATCCTACCAACTGTCCTGGATTGAGACAATTCACACCTCTTTAACCTGTGATTATTCCTCTCTTCAGTCACTCCATCTGGACCTGTAAAGACTTAATTACCTGCAAAGACTCACATTCAAAATATCGTCTTCCATCATTAACTTTGTCTATATATGTATTTCTGGAACCCACCTCTTCATTCACCTGAGGAAGGAGCTGCGCTCCGAAAGCTAGTGATTCAGAACAAACCTGTTGGACTTTAATCTGGTGTTGTAAGACTTCTTACACCTCTCAAAGGCAGAGCTTCCAAGTTCGTTAGCACTCGCCAAATTGGCTTTGTTGGCTTGGACACATTAGCAGGATAGAAGGTGGTTGCATATCCAAGGACTTTTACAACCAGTAGGATGTCCAAAGCTCTGCTTCAAGGGTGTTTGCAGGCATGACATGAAGAACCTAAATGCCAATTATTGGAATTCAAGCTGACATTAGAGGAAATTGGTAACACCTCCTGTGGACTGGCATGCACCAGGATGAAGAATAATGGCTACAGCAGCTTGGCTATCGATGCCAACACCAAAAACAACAACACACAATAAGACTTGGTAGCTTCATGTGCGGCACTTATGGCAGAACCTGCCTCTCAAGGATTGGCATCTCCAGCCATCAGCAACATTGTGTCATATGAAGACACCTCACTTAAAATGAATTTGCTTGGAGGGGGGAGGGGCAGCGTGGAAAAAAATGGAGATGGCGTCATGTAGAGGTACGAGCCTGGGTGCCATGGTAACGGCACCGTTGCCACTCTCCCCTAAGAGGTTTACCACGAGCCCGGTGGTGGCAGCGACCCTAAGAATCTGGGGACAGTGGAGATGGCATCGGGGGGAAACAGGGGGCTCGATGGAGGCTCCACTGGGTGGCAACCATCGGTTCATCCCGGGGAACAAGGATGGGGGATTTAGGGGGTGGCAAAGGGCGGGCATCAGCAAATTGAGGGACCTGTTTATTGGCGGGAGGTTTGCGGGCCTGGGGGAACTGGAAGATAAATTTGGCCTTCCCCAAGGGAACTTGTTCAGATACTTGCAGGTAAAGGCGTTTGCTAGGCGACAGGTAGAGGGATTCCCTCTGCTGCCGTCGCGGGGGATGATGGACAGAGTGCTTTCGGGGGTGTGGGTCGGAGAGGGGAAGATGTCTGACATCTACAGTAGTCCCCCTTTATAACGCGGGTGTTGGGGTCCAAGACAGCCACCCGCGTTGTATCCGAGCCGCGGATATCCATGATGGGGGTTTTAAATTTATTTAAAAATCTATGCTAGCGCTTCCCATTGTGAGTCTACGGGGGGCGGGGGGAGAGGTCAGACCCCCGTAGACTCACAATGGGAAGCGCTAGCATAGATTTTTAAATAAATTTAAAACCCCCATCGTGGATCCAATTAAAACAGTGTCAATTTCAGCGGCCGGCTCACTTTGATCCGGAGAGGGAAGCTGCTCTCACTGAAACAATCAGCCGGCCGCTGAAATTGACACTGCCCGCTGCTCTCTCCCTCCAATCCAACTTTTAAGTTTTAATGTTTCTGATTGGAGGGAGAGAGCAGCCGGCAGTGTCAATTTCAGCGGCCGGCTGATTGCTTCAGTGAGAGCAGCTTCCCTCTCCGGATCAAAGTGAGCCGGCCGCTGAAATTGACACAACTGACAGTTGGGGTCCATAAACCCCCCCGCGGTATATCGCGAACCGCGGTATTGCGGAGCGCGGTATAACGGGGGACTACTGTATAAGGTAATGCAGGAGGTGGAGGAGTCATCAATGGAGGAGCTGAAGCCTAAATGGGAGGAGGAACTTGGGGAGCAGATAGAGGACGGGACTTGGGCAGATGCCTTGGAGAGAGTCAACTCTTCCTCCTCATGTGCGAGGCTTAGTCTCATCCAATTTAAGGTGCTGCATCGGGCCCACATGTCCGGGACTAGGATGAGTAGGTTCTTTGGGGGTGAGGACAGGTGCACCAGATGTTCGGGGAGTCCAGCGAACCACGCCTATATGTTCTGGGCATGCCCAGCACTGGAAGAATTCTGGAAGGGGGTGGCGGGGACGGTGTCGAGGGTGGTTGGATCCAGGGTCAAACCAGGGTGGGGACTCGCGATTTTTGCAGTTGCGGTAGAGCCGGGAATGCAGGAGGCGAAAGAGGTCGGTGTCCTGGCCTTTGCGTCCCTAGTAGCCCGACGAAGGATTCTGCTACAGTGGAAGGATGCGAGGCCCCCAAGTGTGGAGACCTGGATCAGTGACATGGCAGGATTTATAAAATTGGAAAGGGTCAAATTTGCCCTGAGAGGATCAATACAAGGGTTCTATAAACAATGGCAGTCTTTTCTGGACTTCCTGGCTCAAAGATAGGTAACTTGGTCAATAGCAGCAGCAACCCGGGGGGGTTCCTTATTGTAGTGTCTATTCTGTAACTTTATATTGGGTTAATTTGCGTTGTTGTTAAAATACTGTGTTGTGCATGGAGGTGGGGCGAATGTTTATGATTGTTAATATTATTGTTATTTTTGGTATTTTACTATGGTGCGTCATTGTTGTATAAATTCAAAATTTTTCAATAAAAATTATTTTTAAAAAAAAATGAATTTGCTTGCAGCCTGTCCGTTTAAAAAAAAAATTGTTTATGGGATGTGGGCATCGCAGACTGAGCCAGCATTTATTTTCCATCCCTAATTACCCTTGAGGGGCAGTTAAGAGTTAATCTAGTTGCTGTGGATCTGAAGTCACATATAGGCCAGAGTAGATAAGGATGACAGATTCCCTTCCCTGAAGGACATTACTGAAGCAGATGGTTTTTACGAGAATCAACAATGGTTTCATGGTCATCATCAGACCTTTAATTCCAGATTTTCATTGAATTCAAGTATCATAATCTGCAGTGGAGGGATTTGAACCTGGGTCTTCAGAGCATTACTCTGGATCTCTGGTATTACTAGTCCAGTGAAAATACCACAATGCCACCGCTTTCACCTTTCATAGATGGAAGGATGCCAAAACGTTTCAGTGGTCATTTACATATCTGTATAATCAAGCCATTGTACATTTTGATTCTGGGGTGCTTGTAGGAGCATAGCAGGAGAGTTGAATGAATCACAGAATCCCTCAGTGCGTAAAATGCCCTTCAGCCCATCGAGTCTGCACCGACATGTGAAAAATACTGGACCTACCGACCTAATCCCATTTACCAGGCCGATAGCCTTGAATGTTATGACATGCTCCTCCAGGTACTTCTTAAAGGATGTGAGGCAACCCACCTCTACCTCGCTCCCAGGCAGTGCATTCCAGACCATCGCCACCCTCTGGGTAACAAAGGTTTTCCTCACATACCCCCTAAACCTCCTGTTCCTCACCTTGAACTTGAGTCCCCGCCTGTCTTACCCTTCAATTAAGGGGAACAGCTGTTTCCTAGCTGCCCCGTCCATGTTCCTCATAATTTTGTACAACTCGATCAGGTTGCCCCTCAGTTTTCTCTTCTCCAGCAAAAACAACCCAAGCCTGCTCAACCTCTCTTCATAACTCAAATGTTCCATCCCAGACAACATCTTGGTGAATCTCCTGTTCACCTCCTCCAGTGCAACCACAGCCTTCCTATAATGTGGCAACCAGAATTGCACACAGCCTCACTAAAGTTCTATACAACTCCAACATGATCTTGTTGTTTTTGTAATCTATGCCTTGGTTGATAAAGGCAAGTGTCCCATTTGCCATTTTCATCACCTACGTCATGCCTTTCATTGAATATTTCCATGTCAAATTACTCCTTCCAAAGTATATCACCTCATACTTTTCAGGGTTAAATTCTACCTGCCACTTATCTACCCATTTGACCATCCCGTCAATATCTTCCTGTAACCCACAACACTCAACCTCACTGGTAACCACCCAGCCAATCTTTGTGTCATCAGCAAACTTACTGATCCTACCGCCCCCCCCCCCCCTCCTCCCCCCGCCACATCATCATCTATGTGTTTATATAAATGACAAATAGGGGACCTAGCACAGATTCCTGTGGTACACCATTGGACACTGGCTTCCAGTTACTAAAGCAGCCATCTATCATCGTCTTCTGTCTCCTATAGCTCAGCCAATGTTGAATCCACCTTATCAAATTACTTTGAATCCCATAAGCATTTGCCTTCTTTATATGTCTTCCATGTGGGACCTTGTCAAAGGCTTTGTTGAAATCCATACAAAATGCATCAGCTGCACTACCCTCATTTATATACCTGGTCACCTCAAAATCAATCAAATTTGTTAGGTATGCCTTCCTCCTGACAAAGCCATGCTGAATATCCCTGTTCTCCCACGGCAGCCAGGGACACAATTCATCGGACCTGGAGATTTGTCCACTTTTAAGCCTCCAATACCTTGTCATTCCCTATGTCAATTTTCTCAAGAACCTCACAGTCTCTCTCCCTGAGTTCCATACCTACATCCTCATTCTCTTGGGTGAAGATGGATGGGAAGTATTCATTCAACATCCTACCAATGTCCTCTAGCTCCAGCCACAGATTGCCCCTTGGTCTCAAATGGGCCTTACTCTTTCCCTCGTTATCCTCTGCCATTGATATACGTCAAACATCTTGGGATCTTCCCTATTTTTACTAGCCAGAGCTTTCACATTTCCCCTATTTGCTCTCCTAATTGCTTTTTTAAACTCCACTCTGTACTTTCTGTACCCCACTAATGCTCCAATGATTTGCTCCCCTTATACCTACTAAAAGCCTCTCCTTTCCTTCTCATCGTATCTCTGATCATCCATGGTTCTCTGGGCTTGTTACTCCTTTCTGCCACCCGAGAAGGAACATTTTGGGCCTGTACCCTCTCCATTTCCTTTCTGAATACCCCCCACTGCTTTTCTGTAGACTTCACTACATGTAGATGTAATTGTGCTGTCTCTCTCACTTCTGCGTGGGTGAGATTAGCCCATTGAGTATAACCTTGCCATTGATCCTCTTGTGCGGAATGACAGTGTTGGTAACCCCAAATACGGAAATATCAAATTAAATTTAATGATCATGACAATGGTCCCATCACTAGCCAGAGAGCCAGTGCCTAACCCCACCACAGCCATCTCTGGAAGCTCCAATGAGATTAATCCAATCAGGCCTGCCTGCTTTTAGGGGTCTTCAGGATGAAGATCCTGCTCCCAAGAGCTGCAAGCCAATCAGAGACTGGCAATTTTTTTCTGACCCAGCAATAGTGGATACCCAGGAGGTACTGCAGGAGGCCTGGGCGAGGGACAATGGTGGAGGCCCCGGAGGTACTGCAGGAGGCCTGGGCGAGGGACAATGGTGGAGGCCCCGGAGGTACTGCAGGAGGCCTGGGCGAGGGACAATGGTGGAGGCCCCGGAGGTACTGCAGGCAACCTGGAGAGGAACAATGGTGGAAGCCCAGGAGATACTAAAGGAGACCCAGGAGAGAGACAGTGGTGGAGGCCCTGGAGGCGTTGCAGGAGGTTTGGAAGAGGGGTGGTGGTGGAGACCCGGGAGGCACTGCAGGCAACCTGCGAGGGACAATGGTGGAAGCCCAAGAGGTACTGCTGGATGCCCACTAGAGGCCTGGCAGGTACTGCAGGAAACTCAGGAGATAGATAGTGGTGGAGGCACTGGACATACCAGGAGGCCTAGGAGAGGGACAGTGGTGGGTGCCCTGGAGGAATTGCAGCAGGCCCGGGAGAGGGATAGTGATAGAGGCCCCAGAGGTGCTGCATGAGGCTCAGGAGAAGGACAAAGTTGGAGGCTCTGCAGGTATTGCAGGAAGCCCAGGAGAGGGATAGTGGTGAATGCTCTGGAGGTACTGCTGGAGACTCAGGTGAGGGATAGTGGTGGATGTTCTGAAAGTATTTCAGGAGACACAGGAGAGGGATACTGGTGGATGCTTTGAAAATACTTCAGGAGACATGTACCCCAGCAAGTGGGACATTCTGCTGAGACCCTCAGCCATAGCCGTCACCGACTGCGTGACACCTTGGACACCTTCACTCATGGTGCCGACGTCGTGCACCAGACCTTCCACTGCAGTCGCCACTCTAGTAGGGGTGGCCTCAGTGCCACGCATTGCCAGCGACATCTCCTGCGCCCATAGCCTCTGGGACTCCTCCAAGTGGCTATGGATCTGCTGGACGCAAACATCCCCCTCTGAATGTCCCGGCTGCTCCCTAACATCTCCATCAGCTCCGGGTAACTCTGTTCCAGAGGCTCAGCATCAGGCTGGGACCCAGCTGGGTCCTGGGATCTAGCAGCCCTCTGACAGTGTCCCCGAATCTTGGGGCTGGTCTCCTCATCACCATTATTGCGAACTGGCTGGGGTTGGCTGAGCAAGTGCAACTTTAGTGTTAGTGAGGGGCTAGTGAGCGCAGTACCAGCGAATCAGCTGGCGAGCCTTCATTTGCAGTGAGAAGCCCGTGAGGCCTCGTTAAGTGGATCAATTAATGTTGAATTGCGTTGTCGGCCTTGCTGTGCCGAGCATCCGGAAGCTCGCGGCATGTCCCGCTCGCTACAGCACTTCAGCACTTAAGAAGGGGTTAAACAGTGGGTTAAACAGCTGGTTTCTAATGCAGAACAAAACCAGCAGCGCGGGTTCAATTCCCGTACTGGCCTCCCAGAACAGGCGCCGGTATGTGGCGACTAGGGGCTTTTCACAGTAACTACATTAAAGCCCACTTGTGACAATAAGCGCTTATTATTATTATAATTATTTCCGGAGAACCGCGCCCTAAGTTTTGATGCCGACGCAGAATTCATGGAGTTCCACGACAGCAAGGCTGGCGCCGCACCTGGACCATTTCCGCTACTGCACAATCGATTCCAATAAGAAATGATGCAGGATTCGCCGGTTTTGCAATCGGCACTCAGGAGGCTGACAAGGTTCAGCTGCAAATATACACTTCACTCCCCACACAAACCATTCCAGTTAAGAAGATGGCAGTAAGACGCGCGACCCCAAGATTCACTGACGCTGAGCTAGGGACCCTCCTGGATACAGTGCAGGAGAGACGGATGACCCTGTACCCTGGCCCTGGGAGGAGGTTGCCAGCTGCTGCCATTCACCGTGCCTGGGCGCAGGTGACAGAGGCTGTCAGCGTCGTGGGCAACACCGTCCGGTCCGGCCAGCAGTGTCGAAAAAAACTGCACAACCTCTTCAGGACGGCCGGGGGAATAGACAGCAGTGTGCCCTGGCACTGACCCCCATCCCACACACTCGTAATCTGACACCCCCCCCCCACACCCAGAGGGTGACAGAGCCCCTCCATGCATCACATTCTGGCACCCATACTGGCCGTCATGCACGCCTCGATCTCTAAGTGAGCTTGTGGGTCCCCCTCACCCCCACCCATGGGCAATGTCACCCCCCACACACATGGAAACTGCCCCACACCCCCCCAAGTGCAAACACTCCGCTATGGGGTCCCTGGGGCCCCCCTTTTTCAGGCCTCCCAGCCCCCTTACAACAACCTCTCCCTTCCAGGACCCCCACCCATCAAGCCCTCAACTTCCCAGAGACCCCTAATTACCTGCCCTGCAGTCTCCCACCCTTCAACCCTCCCACCCTCATTTTATGGGCAAGGCCCTCCTTGCCCCCTGGCCCTTGGCAGTGCCACGCTGGCATTTGGGCACCCTGGCACTGCCATCCTGGAATCCAGGCAGTCCTCCTGCTGGATTGGCAGTGCCATCTGTGCACCTTGGCAGTGCCAAGGTGCCGACGTTCCAGGGGGAGGGCCTGGGAGCCACCGTGCACTGACCTGACCATCCTGGGGTCTCCAGTGGCCCAGGAGACCCCGGGTGCCGTTCCACCTGGTCCATGTTTGTCTGGACCAGCACTGATTGGTGCCCAGCTGCCGCCTCCCTGAATTGGCCGCGGAACCGAATGCTGGTGGATACTGCACATGGGAACTCATCGGCACAGCTGGCAGGAAACTCCCTGAAAAACCCGCCAAGAATGAACTTAGAAAGTTTTCCATTGAATTCCGCCCTATGTGTGATGGTGAGATTCCTGTTGGGCAGCAGGATGGAATTTTGTACCCTGATTTTTCACTTTTCAGTTAATTAATTACACATCAACGAGGAGTTAATCGAATCTTGTGGCAGTGTGGGCAGAAATTCAGCACTTTGTCCACTATCTCATGGGGTCGGAGGTCTCCGTCATATTTAAACAGCAACTGCTCAGACATTTAGTCACTACAAACCAGGAAATTGTGATCTTCTGCATTATCATGGCACTCGAAGGAAACAAACCCGTGTAGGAGCCCGTCTAGTCAATCACTAATTGTATTTTCTCTTTCTTCCAGCCAGTAGCAAGAATAGGCAGAGGACCTCAATGAGGAAGTAGATGAAGCAATTGAGGAAGACCCATCACTACGTTCACCTGCACCCTCCACCAGTGCACGTACACGCATTTGGTGGGCCACAGTTCTGGAATAGATTTGGGGTCACAGCCTGGTGATCACCTCATGGACCTGTGTCTGTAGGAGGTGGAGGCAGTGACAGCTGAGCTCTACACACTTGGGCAACTGCTGTAAACTATGCCACTGCTGAGTCCGAGTCCAATGATGAGCCTCTGGAAATGACCATGAGAGAATTGTTGAAGGTGCAAGGACATACATAAAAACATCAGGCAGAGCTGTCAGAGGTCATCACCAGACTGCAACAAAGGATGGAGGAATATGTTCATGCTCTGTCAAATGTAGTGGCTCCGGCATACAAGCACATCAAAGTATGACTACATTTTGTCTACTAATCAAATCCCATGCCTCGAGTCCAAGATAGAAGAACCATCTCAGAACAACAAACTGTTGCCAAAGAGAGATGATATCTGTACTTTCATGTGCTTCCAGCATCCATCTGGATCAATCTCATTAAATATATCTTCAGAACAGCACTCAAGACTGAACCTTGTTACCATACAGTGTTAAACCAGTAAGGGTGAAATTAGTCTTCAACAATCATGACGAAAAAAATTGCCAGGCTGTTTTATACATTACAATATATTCATTTCAATGCATGTCAATTTTAACCCCACCACTGGTGAATAGGAAAAAATTAAATTGGGTGATTATTACTCTGTTTCCAATTGGTGCCCTTTGCTCTTTGATTTTTTAAAATAAATGTTTTTTATAGGTTTTTGAATAAAGTATATTTACCGTTATGTACACAAATTAGAATACATATATATAAGAGAAGAGAACACGCACAAAAAACAAAACAAACAACAACAAACAAAAAAAAAGTTAGAATAAAATAACTGGTAGGGTATTATGTGCTGGCTCAACAACAGCAGCTCTGTACAATTGGCAGCATTGTTTTTAGCACATAAGTAGGTATCTGTTTGTGGGGGGCGGGGGGGGGGGGGGGCGGTGGGCGGAGGTACATATACATTTGGGCACCGGGGAAACAATTACAGAACAATTACAGAGGGCAATACGTGAATGGATCTGGTGTTGGTGTTGTTGCTTGCTTCTCCCGGACGGTTTTCACTATCGTTGTCATCTCGCGATCAGCTCCGCTTCAGCCGTTCGTTCCGTCTTTCGCCCGGATTTTCCCTGTTCTCTGCTGCTCTTTGATGACTTTTAACTTGGCAATATGCCATGGCCTTACTGAAATGCAAAATTCATGGCTCGATAATGTTCTCAATGCTGTTATGCTACTTTATTTAGAACTTGGTCGTAAGGCATGCCTCGTGGTAAGCCCACCAGAGAACACGAGGCTGTGATCACTCACGGGCAATGTCAATTTTGTGTTTTAATTTTTCAGGAGGATTACTGGAGGGCTGAGAGCAGTCCTATTGGCCCAAGCTGGAATGAATCCTTGGGCTGCTCCTGCCCCTGTCTTCCATTCTCCTCCTCACACCAGCACATATATACCAAAAAAAAAGCCCCTTGTATTGCCAGTAGCCTCTGACAACCGCCCCAATTGCTTCAACTGATCTGCCTTGATGTAATTTATGCCAACAGATACAATATTAGAATGCTGTTATGGGTTGGGCTTCAATTACTTTCCAGCCTCCAAGTATACCACCTACTCTGGAATCAAGTCGCACTGATCCACCACATGTTAAAAATTATTTCAATCCAATTCAATTAGGCTGGGTGCAAAGTGATTGGTGATTTGCCATCACCTGGTTTGCTCTGTGAAGATCAATTACACAGCTGTAGACTCAACAAAAGCTTGTTCAGTCCTTCTCAGATCTCTTCCTAAAAATATTTATTGACTTTTAAAAAGTTATTTTTGCACTATGATAAGAACATAAGAACGAG
The DNA here is from genome assembly GCF_902713615.1 of Scyliorhinus canicula. NCBI lineage: Eukaryota > Metazoa > Chordata > Chondrichthyes > Carcharhiniformes > Scyliorhinidae > Scyliorhinus > Scyliorhinus canicula. The sequence continues at coordinate 159,062,769 of NC_052152.1, forward strand.
GAGCAGGAGTAGCCTATTTGGCCCCTCAAGCCTGCTCCGCCGTTCAATAAGATCATGACTGATCTTTTTGTAGACTCAGCTCCACTTACCTGCCTGCTCACCTGAACCCTTACTTCCTTTACTGTTCAAAAATCTATCTATCTTTGCCTTAAAAACATTCAACGAGGTAGCCTCAACTGCTTCACTGGGCGGGGAATTCCAAAGATTCACAACCCTTTGGGTAAAGAAGTTCCTCCTCAACCCAGTCCTAAATCGGCTCCCCCTTATTTTGAGGCTATGCCCCCTAGTTCTCATTTCACCCGCTAGTGGAAACAACCTTCTTGCTTCTATCTTATCTATTCCCTCATAATTTTATTTATTTCTATAAGATCCCCCTCATTCTTCTGAATTCTAGTGAGTATAGTCCCAGTCTACTCAGTCTTTCCTCATAAGCCAATCTCTCAACTCCGGAATTAACCTAGTGAATCTTCTCTGCACCCTCTCCAGTGCCAGTGTATCATTCTCAAGTAAGGAGACCAAAACTGTGCACAATTCTCCAGGTGTGGCCTCACCAGCACCCTATACAGCAGCAACATAACCTCCCTGTTTTTGAACTCCATCCCTCAAGCAATGAAGGATAAAATTCCATTTGCCTTCTTAATTACCTGCTGCACCTGCAAACCAACTTTTTGAGATTCATGCACAAGGACTCCCAGGTCCCACATGCACAAGGACTCCCAGGTCCCTCTGCACAGCAGCATGCTGCAATTTTTTACCATTTAAATATTAGTCAATTTTGCAGTTATACCTACCAAAATGGATGACCTCACATTTACCAACATTGTACTCCATCTGCCAGACCGTTGCCTAATCACTTAAGCTATGTGTATCCCTCTGCAGACTTTCAGTGTCCTCTGCACACTTTGTTGTCCCACTCACCTTAGTGTCATCTGCAAACTTTGATACATTACAATTGGTAACTCCAAATCATCTATGTAAATCATAAACAATTGCCGTCTCAACACTGATCCCAGAGGCACATCGCAAGCCACTAATCGCCAACCAGATAAACACCCATTTATCCCACTCTTTTCTTTCTGTTCGTTAATCAACCCTTTATCTATGCTAATACATTACCCGTAACGCCGTGTACCTTTATCTTATGCCGCAGCCTTTTGTGTGGCAACTTGTCGAATGCATTCTGGAAATTTCTTAGCTGCTGTAATTAGTTTCCAAAGATTTACTTTTTCCCCTCAGGTATAGAATGTCCAGACATTATTCATGTCTCTCTGTCTCTTCTCTGCCTCTTCTTCTTCCACCTGCTGAAATCAAGAACTGAATGCCTTCTAAATTATGCTTGTGAACTGTATTTTACATGGAGTTTTCTGAACTGCCAGGAATTTGGCCATTTCCAATTAATTAAAAGAGATCTGAAATGTTCCCAATTTAAGTTTTTTACCCCTATTCTTTCATGGAACTTGGACAAGGCTAGTTCAGCCAACATTTATTGCCCATCACTAATAGCCTGAGAATACACCCACAGGTGCTCTTAGGAAGGGAATTTTACTGCTGCTGGGAGTTTGTTTAGATCTTTTGCTTTATAATCTTAAAAAAAGAACAACTCCATACTGCTTAATGTCCCAAAAACACAAGCCTGATATACTTTTCCTTAATTGCATAATGTTAGGAAAACAAAAGTAGTTTTAAGGGATTTATATTTATATTGGCAAACATTAGAAATAAGGTATAGTTTAAGTGGATTTAATGTAACGTTTCTGTGCCTGAAAGAGTAAAACCTAGAGTAATATTCAGCTGGACAAAGATAAATGTATGTGTGGGGGTTGGTTTGGTTCCTACTGCAATTCTATTGTGCTTAGAGACGTTACGACGTGAAGAAGAAATAGTAACAGCAGAGGTCGCTTAGCAATGGGACACCCTTGTCAAATTGGAAAGCTTTTACATTTTAGTTTTAACTGGATATTTTTCTGGCAACATTCTTCCCAAACTACATAACTCCTCATCTCTTACCATTAAAGATTGACTAGCCCCTGTATCTCTTAAAATTGTGACTTCTTTACCTGCTCCTCCTGATACACATGAGTAAACTTTACCCACACAAGTAAATTATTTAAAGACATCTGGCACCTTCTTAACAATTACTTCTTGAACTGGCTGTACAATTTTTCTTTGTTCTTCTTCCTCCAACAGAAAACCTTCTCGATTGACAGTCTCTTTGAACAAGAAAGTCTCTGCACGATCCATCCATTCCTCTACTCCTCGGCATTTCTCTTTAGAATCAGATACTTTAGTTCAATCTGACCACAGAGCCCCTTGCAATTCTCCAATACAGGAGCATTGGTGATCACAGCTTTCAGGCAGTCAAATGCCTGTTGAAAGCCCCCTGTCCATTGAAATGTTTTACTTTTTTTCAGCAATTCCATCAGTGGAGCAACCACACTACAAATCTTTTCAAAGTTTCGATCAAATTCATTCATGCTAAGAGATCGCATTATTTCCCTTCGTCTTGAGCGACACGGAAACTCCGCAAGGAAAGTGATTCGGGCTTCTCCAAATTCACTTTCGACTAGGTAAATCACCAAACCCGCCTCCTGAAGTCGATCGAAGAACTCCATACGATGTTTTAAATATTCTTTCCACATCTGGAAGGTCAGTAGCATGGTTCAATGCCCGTAACAGCCTCCCTGAACAGGTGTCGGAATGTGGCGACTAGGGGCTTTTCACAGTAACTTCATTGAAGCCTACTCATGACAATAAGCGGTTTTCATTTCATTTCATTTCAAAAGGGGGTAATATGTGGAATTCAGGGTGAGAAGAGTAGTGTTCCATTATATAGGTTAAGGTTCGAAAGTCCAATGAAGAGTGGTGAAGTGGTAGTAGGAGTAATAGATAAACTATTTTGTCCTAGAATCCAGTTTATCTTGGGTAATGATATAGCTGGATCGCAGGTGGGAGTGATGCCTACTGTGGTTAATAAGCCTGTGGAAAATCAGACAACTGAAGTGTTGAAGGACGAATACCCTAGGATTTTTCCGGATTGTGTAGTAACAAGGTCGCAAAGTCACAGGTTAAGACAAAGGAGAAATCAAAGAGTGAAGATGAAGCTGAAGTGCAATTATCAGAAACGATTTTTGATCAGGTGGTTGAAAAAGAAAAAGAACAGGTGGAGGATGAGGTGGATATTTTTAGCTCAGGAAAATTGACGGAGTTACAACAGAAAGATGTAGAAATAAAATGGATATATCAGAAAGCATATACGGAAGAGGAATCTGAGAGTATACCAGAGTGTTATTACCGTAAAACTGATGTCTTGATGAGAAAATGGAGACCTGTACATATGCAGGCAGATGAAAGGTGGGCAGAAGTTCATCAAGTAGTATTGCCGGTGGGGTATAGAAAGGAGGTGTTGCGAGTTGCACATGAGGTACCAGTGGGAGGTCATTTAGGAATCAGGAAAACTCAAGCTAAAATCCAGAAACATTTTTATTGGCCTGGAGTACATAAAGATGTAGTTAAATTTTGTCAATGATGTTATACATTTCAAGTGATAGGGAAACCTCAAGCAGTGATACAAACAGCGCGCTTAATACCCATTCCAGCATTTGAGGAACCTTTTACGAGGGTCCTAATGATTGTGTAGGACCGCTTCCTAAAACAAAAATTGGGAATCAATATCTTTTGACGATAATGGATGTATCTACTAGATTTCCAGAGGCCATTCCAGTACGTAATAAAAATGGACTATATTATTATGCCTGTTTGCGTGTGTTGTTTCTTTTTAAACAAAAAAGTATTTTTACTGTGTGCATTTTTAAATTGATGGTGCAAGGCTAAAAATGAAACAATCTTGAAGTTGATGGGTTTTTTTTCTTGGGGGAGGTGTCATGTGAGAGTACCTTTAAGAAATAGATGTTTAAGTAATGTACCTTTAAGAAAATAGTGATGTCAGAGTGTGGGCGGAGCTGGGCTTCAGCTCGGCCATTTTGAAGTTTTTAGTTTCAGTTTGAGAGAGCAGCTGGGAGTGTCTGTGTTTTGCTGAGAGCTGCAGGAAGGAAAAGAGCTGGTCTGGTGATTTCTGCAAATCCAAAGACTATAAATATATTGAATGTAACCTGTTGTGTTCCTATTTTTGAAGGGTTGAAATCTTTTGGATGTTTAAAAGAACAGTTTGCAGGATTGGGTAGTGTTGTATTATTTTCGGGGTTATCTTTGAAGTAATGGGTGTTAAGAGATCCAATATTTATCTTAAAAGGTTAAATTGAGTTTATGGAATAAACATTGTTTTGTGTTTAAAAACCACGTGTCCATAATTGTAATACTACACCTGGGGAACAAGCCCTGTGCTTCAAAAACTACAATCCATTAAAGGTGGGGTTGGTTGAACTCCATGATACATTTTGGGGTTCTGTATACACCTCTCCCATAACACTAGTGCCTTGTATAGTTTTAGCTGGCCTTCCCTATTTTTGTACTCCATTCCCTTTGAAATAAAGGCAAATGTTCCATTTACCTTCCCAATCACTTGATGATCCTGCATGCTAACGTTTTGTGATTTATGCAGAAGGACTCCAAAATCCCTTTGTGCTGCAGTTTTCTGCAGTCTTTTTCCATTTATATTCAGCGCCTATATTCTTCCTACCATAATGCACAATTTCACCATTATATTCATCTGACAGTTTTTTGCCCACACATCTAACCTGTCTCTATCCCTCTGTAGACTCGTTGTATCATCCTCACCACTTGCCTTCCCACCTGTTTTTGTGTCATCCACAAACTTGGCAATAGTGCTTACTCATCTATGTCACTAATATATATTGTAAATAATTGTGGCCCCAGCATGGATCTCATTACCGTTCCAACAGTTACAGGTTGCTGTCCTGAAAATGTCCATCTTATCCCAACTCTTTGTCTTCTATCAGTTATCCAATCCTCTATCCATGTTAATATACTACCCCAACATCACGGACTCTTATCCTATTAAGTAGTGTGTGGTACCTTACTGAATGCTTTTTGGAAATCCAATTATATTGTATCTACTGGTTCCCCCTCATCTATCCTGCTTGCTACCACTTCAAAGAATTTGAATAAATTTTTCAGCCATGATTTCCCCTTCATGAAGCCATGCTGACTTTGCTTGATTATATTATTTATTTCTAAATGCTCTGCTATTATATCCTCTATAATGGACTCAATTTCTCCAATGACAGAAGTTAAGCTAATTGGCTTATAGTTACTTGGTTTTTGTCTTCCTCCTTTTTTGAATAAAGGTATCGCATTGTCAGTTTTCCAATCCTCTGGAATTTTTCCAGGATTTAAGGATTCTTAGATAATTACTATTGACGCATCCACTATTTCTGTAGCTACTTCCTTTTATATTGTGGGATGCAACCCATCAGGTCCAGTTTAAGTTGGCATTAAGTGCCATTAGTTTTCCTCGTTCTTTTTTCCTTGTGATAGTTATTGCATTTATTTCCTCCCTCTCCACTTCTACCACTTGATTATTTAGTATTTTTGGAATGGTATTAGTGTCTTCCACCATGAAGATTGACACAAGTATTTGTTTAACTCCTCTGTAATTTCCTGGTTCCCATTATTATTTTCCTGGTCACATTCTCTTAGAGGCCTACATTCACTTTGGTCTCTCTCTTCCGTTTTATATATTTAAAGAAGCGCTTACTGTCTTTATGTTGTTTGCTAATTTATCCTCTTAATTTATCTTCTCCCTCGTTATTATTCTTTGGTTATTCTTTTATTGTTTTTTAAAACTATCCCAATCCTCTGGCTTACCACTAATCTTTGCCACATTATGGGTGGAATTCTCCGACACCGGGTCGGGCCGGGGCGGGGGGGGGCGGGGGGGCGGGGGGCAGGGGGGGGGGGGGGGCGCAATTCACATGACGCTGCTCCGACGCCGGTCTGCTGATTCTCCAGTCAGTGGAGAATTGGCGCTGGCACGGTGCCAGTCAGGGGCCGCTCTACGTGGACCCCCCCCCGGCGATTCTCCACGTGTGATGGCACAAGTGGCCGCCGAGATAGGCCGAGTCCCACCGACGCCGTTCACATGCGGTCCTACCTGGCGGGACCTCGGCGTTCATCCTTTGGGGGGGCGACCTGGTGGGGGGAAGGGGGCATCTGACCACAGTGGCCTGGCTAGTGAACAGGGCCTACCGATCGGCGGGCTGGCTTGTCCTGGTGGGGGCCTATGTTCCTCCGCGCCGGGCCCTGTAGTTCTCCGCCATGTTGCGTCAGGGCTGGCGCGGAAAAGGAAACCCATGCGCGCGCGTGAATTTGAGCCAGCCATAGCGCTCATGCGCAAACTTGCGTCGGCCATAGCGCGCATGCACAGACCCGTGGCGCCCGTTCTGATGCCGGTATCGGCAGCTGGAGCTGGGTGAGTTGCTCCAGTGCTGTGCTGATCCCCTGTGCGGCGCAGGATCGCTGCTCCTAGGGGAATACGACGGCGTCAACACTTAGCCTCAGAATCAGAGAATCCCGCCCTCTATGTTTTTTCTTTATGTTTAATGCTATCCTTCACTTTCTTGGTTAACCATGGTTGAGTTATCCCCTTCCTAGAATCCTTCTTCCTCACTAGGATATATCTTTGTTGTGAGTCATGAACTATTTTCAGAAACTGCTGTCATTGGTGATCAACTGTCCTTCTTGCTAATCCTTTCCCATTCCACTTCTGCCAACTCTGCCCTTATTCCTTTATAATTACCCTTATTTAAGTGTAGCACAGTTGTTTCTGACTAAAGTTTCTTTACTCTCAAATTTAATGCTATGGTCACTACTTCTAGGCAATCTTTTACTCTGAGACTGTTTATTAACCTGCCTCATTATACATTACCAAATCCAAAATAGCTTGATCCCCCGTTGGATCCAAAACATTTTGTTCTCGGAAATTGTCCCGAATCCAAAACATATTGTTCTAGGAAATTGTCCCGAATGCACTCTCCGAATTCGTCCTTATGGCTACCTCGGCCAATTTGATTTTCTCAATCTACATGAAGATTAAAGCCACCCATAATTAAAGTACTGCCATTTTTACATTCCTTTATTATCTCCTGATGTATTCGCCATCCTACAGTATATTATTGTTTGGAGGCCTATAGACTACTCCCACCAGTGTCTTCTTCCCCTTGTTACATCTTACCTCCACCCATATGGATTCTCTATCTTCCGATCCAAGATCATTTCTTGCTGTTATACTTATTTAATCTCAAAGCTACCCTACCACCCTTTACTTCCTTCCTGTCCTTATGAATAGTCACATATCCCTGAATATTTTGTTCCCAGTTCTGATCTCCTTGTAACCATGTCTCTGGCATGGCTGTAAGATCAGACCTATTAACCTCAATTCGAGCCGTTAAGTCATTTCATTTTGTGCCAAATGTTATGTGCATTTAAGTAAAGAGCCATTAATGTTGCCTTGTTACAATTTCTCCTCCCCCCCCCCCATTTGACCCTATTTATTGCTGTTTATTTTTTGTTTGTGCACCCTGTCCCTTTCTGTCACACTTTGGGTATCATGACCTAAATAGCTGCCTTCTAATACTGTCATATCCTTTTGTTTTGTAAGCTTATATAGCCCTTCTACAGAACCAACCGCCCCCTCTCCCATTTATTTTAAACAAAGTATTCAGAGTTAAAGAGACAATTGCAGTAACCACATTTAAAGTGGGACAGTATTCTTCAGAGGTAAATCAAAGGTTTGATGCCGTTTTACTCAAATCTGGGAATCGAGATTTAAAGCAACTGTGAACAGTTTGTACTGCAGTCAAGACAAATAAATCCTAAAGGGGGAGTTGAATATCCTGGACTGGAGTTACTGTTAAATGTGGAACAGAACTTTGTTTATAAGTGTCATTTGGAAAACATGGACTGGAGTTTTGAATGAAAACTGCTAAGGAAAGGCATTATTGCGAGAGAAATTTTTTTAAAAATTAATTTTTTTTTTTAAATTTAGAGTACCCAATTCATTTTTTCCAATTAAGGGGCAATTAAGCGTGACCAATCCATCTAGTCTGCACATTTTTGGGTTGTGGGGGCAAAACCCAAGGAAACACGGGGAGAATGTGCAAACTCCACATGGACAGTGACCCAAAGCCAAGATCGAACCTGGGACCTCGGCGTCCTGAGGCAACAGGGCTAACCCACTGCACACCGTGCTGCCCGTGAGAGAAGAATTTAAAGTATGTTTCTGGGAGTGAAGTTTGGAAACTCTCATGTGACAATCATCTGGGGGAATTCTGAAGAGAAATCCGCAGGTAGTAACTTATGTTCAGACAGAGTGTGTGTATTTGACCCAGTCAATCCATGTGCTTAAAGGGACTTTGTGTCACTGAGACCATTGTAGCTTAATACTACAAGGAGTACTTTGTAATCCATGTTAATCGTAAAATCATGTGTATTTGTTTAGTTAAGGGGAAGTAAATGGGTATAGTATCAAATTCCAATATTTTTCACGTTTAATAAATGTTCTTTTCCTTGTTTAAACTAATTCATGTTCCTGGACTTTTTTCCTCCACATTTTTCAAAAGAAAAATAAAAGTTACGGTCTTTTGAGCTGGAGTTCCATTCTAGGATCTTCCCATCCAGCTACAACACCAACTGAGATCTTAATAATAATAATGATACTGAAAGCACAGTGGTTAGCACTGCTGCCTAATAGCGCCAGGGACCCTGGTTCAATTCTGGCCTTGCGTGACAGTCTGTGTGGAGTTTGCACTTTCTTGTCGTGTCTGCGTGGGTTTCCTCCGGGTACTCCAGCTTGCTCCCATAGTCCAGAAATATGCAGGTTAGGTGGATTAGCCATGCTATAATTGCCCCTTAGTGCCCAAAGATATATAGGTTAGGATGGGTTACGGAGGTAGAGGTAGGGTTTTCTTTCAGAGGGTCAGTGCAGACTCGATGGGCTGAATGGCCTCCTTCTGGATTGTAGAAAATCTATGATTATATTCTATTAATATTTTTATGCAACCAATGTGATCAGCATCCTTGGGGTTACCATTTACTAGAAATTGAACTACACTAGCCATATAAACACTGTGGCTGCAAGAGCAAGTCAAAGACTGGGAATCCTGTGGTAAGTAACCCAACTTGTGATGCCCCAAAGCCTATCCCAACGTACAAGGTGCAAGTCAGGAGTGTAATGTAATACTCTCCATTTGCCTCGCTGAGTGCAACTCATTTGCCGTCATGAAACTCAACATACAGGTCAAAACAGCCCATTTGATTGCTACCCCTTCCACAAACATTCAATCCCTCCACCGCCAATGAACAGTGGTTTTTTCTTGAGTCTGTGCCATCCTTGTGCTGAAATTCTGTCAGACAAAGAGCTCTCGGATTTTGATTCAGTGACCATAAAGAAATGGTGGTAAATGTCAAGCCAGGTTGGTGTCTGATTGGAATGGAACCTTGGACGTAATGATCTTGCTGTTGAATTACTTTAATGGTATTCCACCATTATCGATAAAACAGAAAATAAACAATACCACAAATTGCAGACAATGCGAACATCAACATTAACATATGCAAGCAATTTATGCATATGGACATATTCAGCTATATAGTGTACGTTTGTGGAAAAGAAAATCAGCCCATTGATGATTTACCATTAATTGATTTCTGCAAATATGTGCCATACAAGACGGAGAATTAATAGAATCTCTGAGAAATAAAAGTGGTGGTCATTTTATGAATGTGTATTTTTTTTAAGAAGTATGTATTTTCTGGTTTAAAATACATTTGCTGTATATGGTATTTATACATGCCTAATGATTAAATGTACCTTGGCTGCATTATTTTGAAGAACACTATCCAGACTAGTCCCGTCAAGCACTTGAATACCATGCCAAAACATCTGTTTTTCTTTCCATAGATACTCCTTGGGAAAACATGCAATAGCGTCATTAGCCATTGCCTGCCTATGAGTGCTTGTTAAATATTATTGCTTGTGGTTTTGATGAGTAATATGTTACAGTAACTATTGTTTGAACTGCTTCTGTATTTACTGGTATCCATACATAGTTGATATCACGAGTATAAGTTTTACATCAGTGAATTCCTAATACTTAATCTCAAGTGGGCAAATGGAGTCAGCAAGCAATTACTTCCCTAGCAGAGTCTTATTTTGTTAAATTGTGAGTTAAGTGGAATTGGCACTTCATTGAAAGAGAAAGTATGAAATAAATAACCAGATCATTTGATTTAATTGTTAGTTAAGGGATAAATGTAGACACGATCAATGCAAAAATTCCATTTCTCTTTAAATATCATTGTCCGCCCTCTTATTTTTATCTGGCAGGTTTAATGCCTTATCTGAAAGATAACACCTGTGATAATGTAACTCGCACCATTGGCAGACTAAGCTATGAGCTCAAGTCTTGGGCATGCAGCTTGAACTCACAACTTCTTGATTAATAGGCTAGAATTTTGTGCTTTGCCCCCGGTGAGTTCTGAGGTGGGTGGGGGGCTTGGAGCAGGAGCGTAAATTTGCATGGATAGGGTTCCCTCTGGGATTCTATCCCCCTAATCCTGACATGTTTTTACAATGGGGCAGGCAGGGAATCGGACAGGAAGCCTGCCCATGCACCCATTAAGGTTCTTGAGTGCCCACTTAAAGGTCACTTGAGAGCTTTTCCCCATCCGGCTTTAATTTGTATGCTGGAGGATACCCAATGAGCGAGGGTGGGAAAATCTTTTCACCCTCAATCACATATGGGAAGAGTGCAGCTACTTCTCATTTGGAAGGTCTCTTCAGAGTGGGGGAACCCTCCCCTCCGGGACCTGGGAACTACAGCTCTCCCTCCCACTCCTGGCCAACTCCACTGACACCGTTATCACCACCCTCACGGCCTCCTTGAGCAGCCCCACCCCTCTCCAAGACCCCTGGTACTTATCTGAAGCGCGGTCCTGGGATTTAGGCTCAGGCACGGCACTACAGTATCTCTTCCAACATGATACCTGGAGAGACTGGAGAGCTGTCGGCCAATCTGTTTGGCCAACAGCGCTCCAAGGCGAGACTTCCATCATATGCAGCCAGAGCCCCTGCCTGCTGCCAATTGAGTGTAAAAGGGCGACGGGTCTGTCACAATTGCTGGGGATGCATTCTCTGTCGATTCTCAGGAATGTGGGCACCGAGCCATGAGAACCACGAGTGATCACTCGTTGATCTCCCCATGGGGCTCATGGAATACAAGTTCCATGGTAATGGGCGGGGCCCATCCAGTTGGGATTCATTATCAAGCCTTTTAAATACCGTCCCAGTCCCGGAATGGGAGGTACTGTTAGTCCCTGGCTGGGACACTTGTGTTGTATGCCGTAGGTACGGCTTTATTTTTGAGTCAAAATAAATTTGGCTTAACCTTAATCTTCGTGTCTCCTGGATTACTACACTGGCAATGAGGAGCAAGAACAGGATTCTGCTTTAAAAAATGTCTCTGGTAAGAAGTGTACGAAAGGAACCTGGAAATGTCCCAGCGGCCCTGGACTCAGAGACTTTTACTGAGCTGGTAGACTTAGTGGCGAACCACTGTGACCAAGGCCATCAGTTATCCTCCAGAGCTACAGGTTTGATACAGCCAGGTTAATCTGTAACAGAGTTCCTGACCAGGCTCATGAAATTGACTGAGCACTGTGAGTATGGGAGATGCTATGGGACTACTATGCGGGATAAACAACATCGCGACACAGAAAAAGCTGCTTACAAAACCCGCTCTTGATCTTAAAAGAGTCATTGAACTGGCACTGTTCCTGGAAAATGCCAAAAAAAGGGGCCCATGAAGTCCAAGGTTCAATGGACTACAGTGTGTTCAGTGTCGGATGCCCCCCCATATCGGAAAACCGCAGCACTTATGCCCCACCCACCACCTGTTCACTACTCAGCCATGGCACACAAGGACAAGAGCTGCCAATTGCAAAAGTCCAGGACTGTGAGAGAAACTTCCCAGAAGTATTTGGAGGCAGTCTGGATTACTACACTGGCAGCAAGGGTTGTACCTGCAGCTGAAGGATACACCCAAGGCAAGGCTACCAGAATCGTCAGTATGCGTATCGCCCATGTCGGAAGCCAAAGCCACCTCAGGCCCAGGACGGACCTGCAAATCTATCAGCCAGAATAGGATGAGCTAATGTAATTTGCCCCTATCAAAATTAAGCTCCGGGTCAACGATCACCCGGAGTCAACGATCAACGATTAGGTGTACCTAAATGATGTGTTAATTGCAGGAGCCACCAGCAAAGGACACCTGGCACACTTGGAGGAAGTTCTGCAACAATTCTCAGATGCAGGCGTTCACCTCAAGCAGGAAAAGTGGGTGTTTCAGTCGAGCAAGGTGACATACTTTGGTTACCGCGTTGACAGAGACGGCCTGCACCCGGTAGAGAACAAGGTGGACGCCATAAATGAGGCACCGACCCCGTGGAACACAAAGTTGTTCCTAGGCCTCATCAATTATTATGGGGAATGTATCCCTAACTGGCCACCTCACTGGTCTCCCGGTAGAGCATGTGGAGTATGAGTTCCAATGGTAATGGGTAGAGGTCCTTCCAACTGGACTCATTATCAAGCATTTTAAATGCCGTCTCACATCTGGAAGGGGAGTTCCTGTTAGTCCTGAGCTGGGACACTTGCATTGTATGCCGTGGGTGTGGCTTTACTTTTGAGTTAAAATAAATTTGGTTTAATCTTTATCCTCGTGTCTGCCGGATTTTTTAAATAAATACTTAAATGTAAGGAAAGAATAGGTTTCCATAGAGCACTTGGAAGGGAAAAACAATGTAATTGACTGACTTATTTTGACCACACATTTCATTGAGAGCTAAAATTTGGTTCCATTCAAAACTGTGTTTATCCACATGGGACTAAATTTTATGCTGTGGGCAGGGTCCTTGCAACCCCCCCCCCCCCCCCCCCCTCCCCCCCCACCCCGCACCCCCAGCATAAAAGTCAGATGAGCATTCCCCTGCTTTGGTGGCTTTCCCTCAAGCCATTTATTGGCTGTTCTGCCAGCCCGGTGAGGTGAGGTGGGGTGAGGGGAGGTGGGCCGGTGAGCAGAGAGAAAATTCACGGGTGGGAAGATATTGGGGTGGGGTCTCCAACGAGCATAGAGGGGCCCAAAAAGAAGCTACACCCTTCCCGTGATGAGTCCGGGCAGTGGAAGCTGCTGGACTGTACACTTGGTGTGGTGTTACAACTGCAGGTAAAATCTCAGCAGCAGGGAGAGGAGTCCCTTAAGGGCCGGGCCTCAGCTGACTCATGAGCTAGCAGGTAGGCACTTCAATTGGTGCCTAATTTTATGGACCCCAAATATCTGCCAACCTGCCCCCGTAAGGTTGTCAAATCCCAGCCATGGTGACATATTTTATGGAAACATTTAAAAATTATTATTCTCTGTTTACCCTAAGACACACTTGCTGGAACAGATAAGAAAAGACTTCCAAAATGTTGATGACAATATTTCTTCCTGACTAATAGGTTGAAATATCATGACCCTCTGACTTCCTCTCCGTTTCTCCCTGGTGTCCTGTATAATAGTTATCCCTCAACCAATGTAACTAGAGCAGGTTATCTAGTTATTATCACAATGTTTTGGGGAGCTTGCTGTGTATGTGTTTGCTGTTGCAATTTCCACATTGCACACTGACTACACTTCAAAAGCACTCCATTGTCTGTAAGCTGCTTTGGGGTGCCCTGCTGTGGTCAAAGGCACTACATAAATGCCAGTTTTTGTTTTTATTCCTTTTCTTGGATTGAGTGCCTCAAGGCTTTACATGAGGCAACCAGCCAATGACTTACAAAATATTTTATGTGTGTGAATGCTAGCAGTCCCTGGAGCTACACAGGGAATCGATTGTGCCAGGATGTTGTCATGCCAATGTCTCAATGAAGAGTTCATGCAAATTCTGAGGATAAATTTCCTGAGCTTGAACTGGCAGCAAGATACCTTGCACACTGCTGGCATGTAGTAAAACGCTACGGGGTAGTGTTCACTATTTTCCAGACCCAATAGTAAAACTTAAATTCTGTAAAAGATTGAGAAGCATGATCCAAATCTTTAAAATACTGAGGCCAAGTTGATATATGTTTCAGGTAAAGTGTTCAGATCTGGGCTGGCAAAATAGAATATACGGCTGGGATATCATTACAAATCTGGAATTTCTACACTTGGCAGCTCACCAGTTGTGTTCCCCCAGCACAACCTACATTTCTGTTTTCCTGCAGGTAGCATGTTAAGTACAAAACAAACTGGAAAATGGAGAATTTGGTGTCTTGGGTGAGAGGGTCAGAAAACTGGTTTAATACTTTTTAAAAAATTATTTAAAGTAAATGTTCCCAACCTAAATGTGACTGGCACGTTCAAATCCTATGGTAGTGAGGAAATCACCTTGAAGGCAGTGCTTCCTGAATTAACCCAGCTCAAATGTTGGATTTTGTGGTCACTGGGTCCTGGATACAAGTATTGGAAGGAGCTTTGGGATTTCAATTGAAGGAGGAACCTGTGCAGAAACTCTGGGCCATTGGAACACAGTGCTACCAATATAGAAAATAGCTCTCGGCTGATTCTCTTTCCCTCATTGGCGAAGGCTCCCAAGGCCTGTTGTAGCAAGTTTCTGCCTCAGTCTAGTGTAACTCCCCAGCAGAGACCAAGGAGCTCACCTTCCGTCTGCAGATTGCCTCAGGGAGAAAAACATGGTTAGTGTTGGGGGGGGGGGGGGGGGGGGGTAGACCGAATTCCTCCCCAATTGACAAGTTAATGCCTCTGTTAAAACAGCAGATAAAACCATGACATAAAAATGGATTATAGCTTCTGTGCCAATATTTACAGTTGTAATTGTAAAACCTATGTTTTTGGTTTAATGTTTGTACCAATAATTAACTCTTGGTTTTCGACAGCATGTAATTTAAAATCATTTCACATTGTAAATGTGTTAGGTTCCCGAATCACAGACAACAAAGACGAATAACGAAGAGTGTAGTTCATTCACGAGCTTAGCAACTAATTCATGCTTGTATTCTACCCGCGCACTCTGGGATTACTCTCGTGCTCCCGATATGTGATCTCTTTTGTAGCCGTGTCATCACATTCTCTTTCTTTATAAAAAAATATTTTATTGATATAAACAAGCACATAAATAAGAGCAAAAGCAAACTTGTACACCATAATAAATAACCAACCCTCCCCGCCCGTCCCCTCCTCCCACCCTGCCATCCCCATTTTAACCCTCTGATAACCCCTCTCCCCCACCTCCCCCCCCCCCCCCCCCCCCCCATCTCTGCTGACACCTCAATCCTCCTTAAAGAAGTCAATGAACGACTTCCACTTCTGGGCGAACCCATCAATCGACCCTCTGAAGATAAACGTAACCTTTTCCAACCTCAGGAATTCCGCCAGATCGCCCACCCACACCCTTGCTTTCGGTGGCTCCGAGTCCTTCCACCCAAGCAAAATCCATCTCCGGGTTATCAGGGAGCCAAAGACCAAGCCACCTGCCTCTTTCACCCACTGGGCTCCTGGGTCTTCTGACACCCCAAATATTGCTACCTCTGGGCTCTGGCCCACCTTTACCCCCAACACCTCAGACATTACATCCGCAAACCCTTGCCAGAACCCCTTCCCGCCCAAAACATGTGTACATGGTTCGCAGACCTCCCCACACACCGGCCACACAATCCTCTACTCCCTCAAAGAACTTACTCATCCTCACCACCGCCATATGTGCCCTGTGAACTATTTTGAACTGAATAAGGCTGAGCCTTATACACCATGAGGACCCCTTCACCCTCAGCAGGGCCTCTTCCCACATCCCAGCCTCCACCTCACTTCACCCCCCTCCCAGCTCCTCCTCCCATTTCCGCTTAACATCTCCTATTAGGGATCCCTCCCAGTCCATCAGCTCCTTATGAACCTCGGACACCCTCTCTTGACCGCACCTTATCCGACAGCCCCGGTGGTGGCAACCTGGGAAAGGCAGGCACCTGCCTCCTCACAAATTCCCGGACCTGTAAGTATCTAAACCCATTCCCGCTGGGCAGTTCATTTTCTCCTCCAGATCCTCTAAGCTCGCAAAGCTGCCCCCTACGAAGAGGTCCACAAACAGCTCAATCCCCCTCTGCCACCATCCCCAAAACCTCGCGTCCAGTATCCCTGGTGCTAACTATGGTTGTGACAAATCGGTGCCCACACCAAGGCACCCTTCAATCTCAGTTGCTGCCTCCACTGCCCCCATACTCTCAGGCTGACACCACCACTGGGCTCACGGAGTACCTGGCCAGGGAGAACAGCAGAGGCGCCGTCAACAGTGCACCTAAACTCGTTCCCCTCCAAGAAGCCGTCTCCATCCGCCCCCATAACGACCCCTCCACCACTACCCGTTTCCTAACCATAGTGATTTTACCTCCCAGTAATAATTCATTATCTTCGGCAATGTCTATCCCCCTTCGCTCCTTGCCACCATTCCAAAAATGCTCTCTTGATCCGTGGGTCCTTCCCCGCCCACACAAACCCCAAAATCAACGCATTGACCTTTTTAAAAAAATGACTTTGGTATGAGGATCGGGAGATTCTGAAATACAAACAAAGGTGTTGGCAGCACCGTCATCATCATGTCTGCACCCGTCCTGCCAACGACAATGGAAGCACATCCCACCTCTTAAAATCCCCCTTCATCTGCTCCACCATCTGCTCCATCTGCTGGTTTAGCACAGGGCTAAATCATTGGCTTTGAAAGCAGACCAAGGCAGGTCAGTAGCATGGTTCAATCCCCGTACCAGCCTCCCCGAACAGGCACCAGAATGTGGCGACTAGGGGCTTTTCGCAGTTATTTCATTTGAAGCCTACTTGTGACAATAAGCGATTTTCATTTTCATTTTTCATTTCACCAACTGAGCCAAATTCAACTTGTGCAGCTGCGCCCAACCCCGCCTCACCTGGATGCCCAAGTATCTGAAACTCGCCCCCACCACCTTGAACGGCAGCTATTCTAACCTCCACTCCTGCCCCCTGGTCTCATTCGGAAACACCTCACTCTTTCCCATGTTCAGCTTGTATGCGGAAAATCGGCCAAAGTCCTCCCAAATCCCGATTATGCTGCCGATGCCCCCCTGTGGGTCCGAAATATATAGCACTAGGTCATCCGCGTACAACAATACCCTGTGCCCGCCCCCCGCACAATCCCTTTCCAACCCCTCGGCGATCAATCACGAAGGCAAAAAGCAACAGGGAGAGCGGGAATCCCTGCCTTGTCTCAAGGTGCAACCCAAAATATCTCGAGCTTACCTGGTTCGTCCGCACGCTTGCTACTGGCACCTTATACAGCAACGGAACCTAATCCACAAAGCCCTGCCCAAACACAAACCGTCCCAACACCTCCCACAGATACTCCCACTCCACCCAGTCAAAAGCCTTCTCTGCATTCATTGCCACTTCCACCTCCACTTCCTGTTCCTCTGGGGGCATCACAATCACGTTAAGTAACCTCCTTCCATTACTGACAATTGCCTCCCCTTCACAAACCCTGTCTGATCCTCACCTATCACCCCCGGGACACAGTCCTCGATTCGCGAGGCCAGCACCTTCACCAGCAGCTTGGCATCCACATTTAGCAATGATGTTGGACTGTAGGACCCGCACTGCTCCGGATCCTTATCTTTCTTCAGTGTCAGGGAAATAGACGCCTGCAATAGTGCAGGGGGAGCTCCCACTCTCCCCAGCCTCATTATATGTCCTCACCAGCAGAGGCCCGAAATCCCTCCCAAACATCCGGACCAGGGGTCTTCCCAGCCAGCATCGCCCCCATACTCTCCATCACCTCCGTCAACCCAATGAGGGCCACAGCCCCTCCACCTGGTCCTCATCAACTTTGGGAAACTCCAACCCATCCAGAAACCGTTGCATTTCCTTGCCCCCTAGCCAGGGGCTCCGACTCCTATAGCTTACAATAAAACTCCTCGAAGACTCCATTCAATCCCAACGGGTCCAGTCCCATCCATCCTGTCCATCCTTCATCTTCCAATCTCCCTCGCCGCCTCCTGCTTTCCAGGTTGGTATGCCAGCATCCTACTCATCTTCTCCCTGTACTTGTATATTGCCCCCTAGTCCTCTGCAACAGCCCTACTGTCTTCCCTGTGGGCACCAGCACATACTCCATCAGGAGCCTCTGCCTCTCCTTCAACAACCCTGCCTCTGGGGCTACCTCCTATCGACCTTCAAAACCTCTTTCACCAATCTTGCCATCTCTGCTCATTCCTCCTTTTTCCTGTGCACCCGAATTGAAATAAACTCCCCCTGACCAATGCCTTGAATGCCTCCCACAGCGTGGCGGCCATAACCTCCCCGTATTGTTGCCCCCCCAGTCCACTCGCAAATCCACCCAATGCAGCATTTGGTCCTAAACCACAATCGCCGAATACCCTGAATCAACCACTCCCGCCAGCTACGCCTTGTCCACCACAAATAAATCAATTTGGGAGCACATGGAAAAGTACAAAAACACTTTCACTCTCAGCCTCCCAAATCTCATGTCAGCCTTCAGACTCCTCAGTTGCGCGAATACATGTGACTGTTTGACCAGCCCATTCATGTTCCATGTGACCAGCCTGGTTGGGAAGCTCCCCACCCCCCTCCCCTGCCGATCAACCATATCCCTTTGTGGGCCAGCCCCCAGTCCGTGTCACGCGACCTTCCAGGTCCATCCTCGGATATCCACCATCATCACTCCCTTTCCCACTGCTCCACAACAACCACACCCTTGTCAGCAGCGCCCCCCCCCCCCGCCTTCCCCCTCCCTTAAACAAAATAACAACCCCATCCTCCTCCCCTGCACCAACCACATGAACGCCCCACACTGTGCTCCCGTTAACTAGCCAGCCCAGCTAGCCTGACGGCCCCCCGCCCAAGGCGTCCAAGCTTCCTCCCCCCCCTACAGATTCCCCTGCCCCCCTTCGCACTCCCCCACGAATCAAACAAACAGAAAAAAGGCGCACTCACCCTTGATGCTCCCCAAGCATACCGACACCAAGCCCAACAAAACATCTCAAAGGAGAAGAGCTCTCCAACAACCATCAAAAGACAAGAAACACCTCCTCAAAAGATCAATGTCCTCCCTCTCCTGCCAGTCCATTGTTCCTCAAAAATTCCGTTACTTTCCCTGGCGTTCCAAAATAATATACCCGATTCTGAAAGGTCACCCAGAGGTGGGCTGAGTACAACATCCTGAACTTCACCCCCTTCTTAAAGAGGGCAGCCTTGACCCGGTTAAACCCCTCTTCGCCAGTTCTGCGCCCAGGTCCTGGTACACCCACAGTTCATTCCTTTCCCAGGTGCAATTCCTCGTTTGCCTCGCCCTTCACAAAATCTTTTCCTTGTACAGCCGCACCCCCATCGCTTTCGGTGGCTCACCCGCCTGAGGCCTCCTCATCAGCACCCTCCAGGGGCCGGTCGAAGGCACTCTTCCCCCAGCAGCTTTTCCAACATCTTGGCCATACACGTGCTGACGTCTGCTCCCTCAATGCCCTCGGGTATCCCGTGATCTGCAGGTTTTGTCTTCTGGAGCAGTTCTCCAGATCCCCCACCTCCTCCTTCAGCCGCTTTTGGGTCTTGCATCACTCCCATCTCGGCCACCAATGAGACGTGCTGCTCCTGTACTCCTCCACCATCTCCTCCACTTTCTGAATCGCCTGGCCCTGGGACTCCAGCCTCTGCTCCATACGGTCAGTCCCCGTTTTCAGCGGCTCTACCACCCTGGCTAGATCCTCATGGGCTTCCCTCCTCGGCTTGTGAACTTCTCATTTAAAAAGTCCACCAGCTGCTCTGTCGACCTCAGGATGGGCAGGACAGGCCCTTTGCCCTCTGCCATCTTGACCTGTGGTACACAAAGATTCTCTTGCTCCACCAGCTCCTTTCTTCTCGCCCCACGTCCATGGATCCATCCACCAATCACACCAGTGGAATCCCACTCTCTCCTATCACTCCTGCACCTTTTTCCATCCAAACCTCCACCCTATGAATGGGGAAAATGTGCAGAAAATCCACCTTGAGCGGCTGCTAAATGTGCGACCATCACTCCATGGCCGCCACTGGAAGTTGTGTCATCATATTCTCACGTGACTACGTGATCTACATCTTCCCCGTTTAGCTTGAACACTGGGTAACATGAATATAACAATGTGCACAATAGGAAACTATGTACAGACCATTTTATAACATACAAGTTAAACAGGGATAACTATTTCCATGTAGAGTGACGTGCAGGTTAAGTTGTTGGAGCTAGTGCATAGCTCAACGCGTCTCCTTTTCCCCCGCCACTTTTTGTTGCAGAAAGATGAGATTCAAAAGCCAGTTCTGGACTAGGTGGTAATAATGTCCTTGAACCTTGTGTTTGGTTTGTTCAGGCACCCTCAGCATGTGGTTATGCTGGTTGGTGGTATTGTAGTATTTTTCTGGCCAGTGTGCTCATTGTGAAGGACCTGGAGCATTTTGTCGGTGCATTCTTTGTCTTTCTCAAGCCGGCATCCTCAGTGTGGGCATTCTGGGGTGTTCCATCAGTGTGTTCGGTGGGTGTGGGACTTGCTGCACTGGCCTCTGGAGGAGTCTGCATGTCCACTGGTGTAGGGGCCTTTGTCATAGGTCGGATGACTGAAGTGCTGTGT
The DNA here is from genome assembly GCF_902713615.1 of Scyliorhinus canicula. NCBI lineage: Eukaryota > Metazoa > Chordata > Chondrichthyes > Carcharhiniformes > Scyliorhinidae > Scyliorhinus > Scyliorhinus canicula. Next base: position 159,083,416 of record NC_052152.1, read on the forward strand.
TAACTTTTGGTGCTGGTTCTGATACCTGCTGGTGGTGATGTGATTGCGTACTTAGTGGGCACCATCTGAGGCTACTACGTAACTGTTCGGTTGCAGATATGGCTGATCATGCCACGTGAGGTCTGAATCCTGACTGTTTGACCAGGTATTAGAGGGCCGACTCTCGGCATTCCGATCATAGTGTGTTTGCTTCTCAGTGTGCATTGCATGAAGGCATCATTCACATTGGTTTCAGCAGGGCCTTAGCAGTAGGAATGCTGGTCCTGGTGTGCTTGGAAAAGAGTCATACTGACGACGGCAGGCCCTGTTAAGGTAGATTTCACAGTGCAGCATAGCAGCCTGTTTGATCCCATGCCATTTCTCTGGAAGATGTTTGGCTGAGTGTACCGCCCATTCCACCATAGGGGGCTGTTCACCATATGCTCAAAATTCCATATCTGTGCAAAATTCTAGAATAGAATAGAATAGAATTCCTACATGCAGCATGAGGCCATTCAGCCCATCGAATCTGCACTGACCCTTTCAAATGAGCTACCCATTTACACTCCCCCGTTCACCCCGCCCTATCCCTGTAACCCAATAATCTAGCCTGCACACCTCTGGACACTAGGGGCAATCCACCTAACCCGCATATCTTGGGACTGCAGGAGGAAACCGGAGGAAACCCACGCAGATACGAGGAGAACATAGAAACTCCACACAGACAATGACCCAGTGCCAGAATTGAACCCTGTGGTACTGTGAGACAGCACTGTGCCACCCACAAAATTCTATGGATATGAATTGGTGAGGGTTGTCTGTCATGAGTCTCTGAGGGATGCTGTGTGGAGTGAAATGTCTCTTGAGCTCGATGATGATTGCAACACTCGTCCTGTTTGGCAGGTAGTTGAATTCAAACCTAGAATACGAATCAGCGAAGACTAAATGTGGATTACCATTCCATTCAAAGAGGTCAACTGCTGTGAATGACCTCGGGAGGCCGGACCTCATGTAAATGCAACAGTTCATTTGCTTGGTTTGGCTTATGCATTGCATGTGCACAACTGGAAACTTCCCTTTCTATGTCTGCATATGTGGAGGGCCAGTACCCTAGATTCTTTTCCCTGTAACTGGTTGCTTGCAACTCAGGGTGAAGTTGTTGGGTGCAGTAGCGATGAAGAGAACTATGGATGATGAATTAGTCCATCCTGTTCGGTTAGTTAATTTCTGATGGCAAAGCATGTGGGGAAGCTCCCTTGAGGACTTTGACCAGCCCCTCAAATTGTTGTGCAATTGTCTCTATGTGATGCCTGCCTCGATGGCATCTTTGAGTTCCTGAATTCAATGAGAGGATAAAGCCTCTATTGTCCTAATGTCAGTCCTTCCTCACGATCTTCCTGGTCTACAGTAGGGGATAAGGCTCTGGAGAGGGCATCAGCCTAGTACAGCCCCTTACCACATTTGTAGGCAACCCTGTGATGTTGCAGCTTTAGCATCATGCATAGCAGCTGTGCAGACGCAATGTGGAGAAGTTTTTTTATGATAGTTATTAATGGCTGATGATCTGTTTCAGCAGTTGCGGGTTGACAAAGTCATGAAACTTTGACAGGTGAAAACTAAAGCAAGGAGATCCTTTTCAATTTGTGCATAACATGCCTCAGTGTCAGTGAGGGTCCTTGAAGCAAAGATGATTGGTCTGCCATTCTGGATGCAGATTGCACCAAATCCTTGTTGGGTGGCATCTGCTGATATAAGTACAGTTGCTCAAACGTCAAAGCACTGTAGCACTGGTGGGTCTGAGAGTGCTTGTTTTAGTCTGTTAAAGACCGCTGTCTGGTGTCCTTGCCAGCGCCATTCAACATTCTGGTGGAGGAGTTGACAAAGAGGTTCTGTGACCTCACTATAATACAGGATAAAGTTAGACAGTTAATTCATCATACCAAGGAAGTGCAACAAAGTGTGCTTATCCATAGGCATGGCCATCTGTCGTATAGCCATTATCTTGTCTAGGTTGGGATTTACACCATTGGCTGTGAGTAGGTGATCCATGTAAGGAACCTGATCAATCCTGAACCTGCACTTTGCAGGATTAAGCTTGAGCTGTATGGTTCTGACTCTATTGAGGACGAGACAAAGACTTGCATCGTTTCTCATCTAATGGGGTCTGCCAGAACCTGCATTTCACATCGAGGATACTTAGCATTTGGCATGTCTGCTATCACTTGTTCCACTGTCTTCATAGGGTGATGAGGGCAGAACAGCACCCTGTTTAGGTGGACTGTGCCAATACATATCGTGACCATGCCACCTTTCTTTACTGCGGCCACCACTGCTGAAACCCATTCTGTGGCCTCGTCTGTAGGAGTTATGACACCCAGTACTGTCATCCGATGTAGCTCATTGACTACTTACTGTTTCACGGCTACAAGTACTCTTCTTGGAGGACAGACTGTTGGTGGTACTGAATCATCTAGTCTCATGTGGTATACAATTGGTAGCTTATCAATGATATCACAGGGGAAAAGTCTTTATATGTTATCATTTCTAAGGCCTGGTGTTATAAAACATGCACTTCTGGACCAAGTTGAATGACCCCCAATGTAATGTTGTCCCAAGGTGGCCTTACATTCTAGTGAACTATAGTCATAGAATTTCTACAGTGCAGATGGAGGCCATTTTGCCCATCGGGTCTGCACCGCTCCTCTGAAAGAGAACCCTACCTCGGCCCACTCCCCTGCCCTAGCCCTGTAACCCTATCCCCGTAACCCTATCTAACCTGCACGTCCTTGGGCACTAAAAGGCAATTTAGCATGGCCAATCCACCTAACCTGCACATCCATGAAACTTGAAGCTACCCTGTGTGCCTTCGGTGCGGATGGTTTGTCCACTGTAAGCCATGAGGTCCATCTGGGTGCACAGATCTGGTGCTGCATATGGGTCTAATTTCTGTAACATTTTGCTGGACAATAGGTTATACTTTGCTCCAGTGTTAATCTTTACCTTCAGTTTTACGCTACTGCAAATCATGTTGAGAGTGGTGAAGGTCTCACCCTTTCCTGTGATTGTGTCAACGCTCTTGCAATAGAACCATAGAATCATAGAATCCTCACAATAAAGTGTTTCTGGAGGCTCTGTAGCTGTGCTGCTTTGGCTGAGCTCCCGTTCAATCACCTTACTGACACTCTTACTCCTGGGGGACATACCAGCTCCCAATTTTCTGATGGCAGAGGAGGGCTGTTGTGATTTTGATCTGCAGCGAAGCGATTCCATTTCCAACATTTGTTGTATCTTTTAATATCTGCAAAACAATGTGTTCTGAGGCCATGGCAGTTGGAGCAGGGTGTGCCCCGTACAGTGAATATTTCTGTTTCGTGCATAAAATCTCTGCTCTTTTCTGATTGTTTGTTTAACCTGCAGATACTAATAGCTGATTGTAACCTTAGACCTTTCTCATATAACAGCTGCTTGCAGACTAAATCGCTGCGATTTCCACAAATTACTCAATCCCGGATTAGCTCGTCGGTGAGTCCCAAACGCACTTTTCTTTGCCAATATTTTTAACTGTGTAAGATTGTATTGATTCATCTGCTTTTTGATTTGTTGAATAGATGTCTGTTGAGGATTATATTTTTTACCGGAAGACAGATATCCTCAAACTTTTGTAGAATGATTCTTTTCCTCCTCCATTTGGAAAACAAACAACTCGAATTTTTCAAGGGCCTTGGGGCCACAACATTTAACAAGGTATAAGCCTATACATTTTTTGACTTATAAGACAATGCAGTGCTGCAGTAAATATGGCACACCTCAAACTTTTCCCAACGATCTGCAATTTTTTCATCAAAGACAAGCGGGTCCCTGCGGCAAAGACCTTGTGCCATACAAACACCATTTCACGATGTGAATGTGCTGGGTTCCAGAATCACAGACAACAAGGACTTGTAACAAAGAGTAGTTTATTCACTAGCTTAACAGCTATTTCATGCCTGTACTCTGCCTGTGTTGGGGATAACTCCCATGATCCCGGCGCGTGACCTCTTATGTAGCTGTGCCATCACTTTCTCACATGACCACTCGGTTTACACATATTGGGTGGGATTTACTGGCTATTCACGGCGGCGGGAAATTCCGGTCCCATGCCAGTGCATGGGTTTCCCGGCGATGAGGGACGCTGCCAGCAGTAAATCCGGTAGATCCCGCTGGAGGGCCATCTCCCCACCGAGAAACACGCGGCGGGTGATTAGTAAATTCCGCCCCCTATTTATAAATTCTGGAGCATTTTGAAAGAAGTTGACACATTTATCCATTCTGCAAATTTAAATAGCAGGATTAATAATTTCCCCTTTCACCTTGAGGTTTCTCACCAATGGTGCCCAATGAACAGCCCTGGTCACTCCAAAAGGTGAAAAACAGCGCACCCTCAGTCTATATCTCTCAGGCTGAAAATAATACATTTACTTATGTCATATTTAATCACAAGATTAAGAAGCAACCTAATAGTGATGATATAGAAAAGACATTTCCACTTGGTGGGGGTGACCAATACTAGGGACCATAAATATAAGATAGTCATCAATAAATACAATCGAAAATTCAGGTCACTTTTCAGAGTGGTTAGAATGTGAAATTCAGTACCACATGAAATAGTTGAGGTGTACATGGTATTGGCACATTAAGGGGCAGCTACACAAGGGTACATGGTATTGGCACATTAAGGGGAAGCACGGTAGCATGGTGGTTAGCATAAATGCTTCACAGCTCCAGGGTCCCAGGTTCGATTCCCGGCTGGGTCACTGTCTGTGCGGAGTCTGCACGTCCTCCCCGTGTGTGCGTGGGTTTCCTCCGGGTGCTCCGGTTTCCTCCCACAGTCCAAAGATGTGCGGGTTAGGTGGATTGGCCATGCTAAATTGCCCGCAGTGTCCTAAAAAGTAAGGTTAAGGGGGGGGTGGGGGTTGTTGGGTTACGGGTATAGGGTGGATACGTGGGTTTGAGTAGGGTGATCATGGCTCGGCACAACATCGAGGGCCGAAGGGCCTGTTCTGTGCTGTACTGTTCTATGTTCTATGTACACAAAGGAGAAAGCAATAGGAGGGTTTTCTGATAGCGTTAGATAAAAAAGGATGGGGACTTCCGGTGGCAGCCATGGAGTGAGTGGTCGCACATTTGGTGGCTCCTGCTCAAGGTGGATTGTTTTGGTCCTTACCCACCAGAATGTTGTGCTCTTTGAGGGCAAAATGTGTATGAGTGCTGAGGACCTCGAGAACCACTCCAGGGGACAGAATTTGAGGATTGTTGTGATGCCTGAAGGCATCGAAGGTGCAGAAGTCACCAAGTTTGGGCAAGAATGCTGGAGAAGCTGATGGGGGAAAGGATCTTTGGCCGGGCCCCTCAAGGTGGGTAGGGTGCACATGGAACTGATGAGGAGGCCGCAGGTGGGGGAAATGCCGAGGACGATGGTGATGAGGCTGCATTGGTTCCTGGATAAAGAAAAGATCCTGAGGGAGGCGAGGCAGACCAAGAAATGCACCTGGGAGGGGAGTGAGCTGCGGATTTATCAAGACCTGGGCTCCGAGTTTGCTAAGCAGAGGGCCGGGTATAATCGGATCAAGGCCACTCTCTAAAAGAAGGGGATGATGTTCGAGGTTTTGTACCCTGTCCACTTGTGGGTGATTCATCAAAAACAGTAATTTTATTTTGACTCGCCAAAGGAGGCAATGGACTTTATGAGGGACCGTGGGCAGGGAGGAGTATGAGGACATTGAACTTTGGAGAGGAGTTCTGTGTAAATTGTGGGGCACATTAGGTGGTTGAATTGGGGTAGGTCCAACGGGGCAGTGGTGATGGTCAGGTTTATTTTTGTTTGTTGGTGGTTGGGAGGGTTGAGAGGGCAGGTGTGGATTGGAGGGGTGAGGGGAAGACGGAGGCCTTGGCTGGGGGCCACTATGCTAGTTGGTGGGCTAGTTACGGGACTGAAGTGGAGGGTTGTGGGATAGGGGATTGAGTTGGTTTTTTGTTTTATTGTGGGGGTGGAGGGTTTATGACATGATGTGGCGCAGTTGGGAAGGGAGAGATGGCAGCGGACATTTGGGGCGGGCCTGGATATGGGCAGGGGCTGGCTTAAAAACAAGTATTGCTGATAGACAGGGGAGGGGGGGCGGGGCGAAATGTGCGAGGGTTGAATGGGCCGGTTAAACGGTCGCATGTTTTCACACATTTGAGAAGCTTGAAGGCGGACGTACATAAATTCTGAGAGAGGATCGGAGGTACTCGGCCTCAGAGGAGGGGTTGTTAAAAGCGAGGCAGAGGCTCCAGATGGCATTTGGTTTAGTGTGCACGGGGAAGGTGGGAGGGCAGTGTACGAGTATGGGGAAAAGACAAGTAGAATGCTGGTGCACCAGCTAGGAAAGCAGGCAGCGGCAAGCGAGATTGGCAGGGTGAGGGATGAGAATGGTAAGGTGGCCGTGGATCCAGAGGGGGTAAATGGGGTATTTGAGGCCTTTACAGGAGATTGTACGTGTTGGAGCCCCCGCATGGGGAGGAGGGGATGAGACGGTTCATGGGTAGGTTGGAATTACCCAAGGTGAAGGAAGAGAGGGTGCAAGGACTGGGGCCCCAACTGGGTTGAGGGAAGTGATGGAAGCATGGTGGGATACGGGCAGGGAAGGCCCTGGGTCCAGACAGGTTCCCAGTAGTTTTCTAAGAAGTTTGATGCGGAGCTGGGGCTTTGTTAGTGAGGGCGTACAATGAGGAGAGGGACTGAGGAAAGCTCCCATCCACATTGTCACAGGCTTCCATCTCCCTTATCTTAAAGAAAGATAAAGACCCGGAGCAGTGTGGGTCGTAATGCCCGATATTGCTGCTGAATGTTGATGCAAAGTTGTTGGCGAAGGTTTTGGCATCACGAATAGAGGTCTGTGTGCCGGGTGATCGGCGGGATTTGTGAAGGGGGGGGTCAGTTGTCGGCGAATGTACGCAGGCTGCTTAATGTAATTATGATGCCCTTGGAGGGGCAGGAGGTAGAAATAGCAGTGGCTATGTACGTAGAGAAGGCCTTTGATCAGGTGCAGTGGGGCATATATGTTGGAGGTGCTGGGCCACTTCGGGTTTAGGCAGATTGTCATGGAGTGCGTTCGGCTGTTGTACAGGGTGCCAGTGGTGAGCGTTCGGATGAACAGAACAATTTCCGGGTATTTTGGGTTATATCATAGGATGATAGCCATGATGTGGAGATGCCGGCGTTGGACTGGGGTGAGCACAGTAAGAAGTCTTACAACACCAGGTTAAAGTCCAACAGGTTTGTTTCAAACACGAGGAAGGAGCAGTGCTCCGAAAGCTCGTGTTTGAACCAAACCTGTTGGACTTTAACCTGGTGTTGTAAGACTTCTTATCATAGGATGAGACAGGGGTGCCCTCTCTCCCCATTGCTTTTCACTTTGGCAGTAGAGACGTTGGAAGTGGTGCTTAGGGCATCGAGGGTCTGGAAAGGGATTGAGCAGGGAAGGTGCTAAGCATAGAGTTTGGCTATGTGCAGACGATTTATTATAAAATTCGGACCCGATGGGCAGCATTGGAGGGATCATGGAGATTTTGAGGGAATTCGCTGGTTTTGGGGTACAAATTGAACTTGGGAAAGAGTGAGATGTCCCCAGTTGCCCTTGCAACATCCTTTTTACTAACATCAGGGGATTGTGCTAAAACTGGGAGAGTTGTGCCATATGTTAGTCAGGCACCAACCTGACATAATCATACACACTGAATAAAACCATACAACCGTACAAACCTGACGACCTTACAAAGGGCGGCACAGTTGTTTAGCACTGCTGTCTCATAGCATCGGGGACCGGAGTTCAATTCCAGCCTTCGGTGACTGTGTGGAATTTGCACGTTCTGGTGGGAGAGGGGGTGTGGACCTAGGTAGAATGCCCTTTCAGAGGATCAATGCAGACTCCATGGGCCAAATGGCCTCCTTCGGCGCTGGAGGGATTCCATTTTAAAAAATGACCCACTCCTCCATCACCATTCCTGAGTATATCCTGTGGTGGGTCCTTCAGCAAGAACGCATTCAACTTAAAAGAAGCCAACACTTAAAAAGAAAAAGAATGTACTCCAAAAACCGGTCTGTTTGTCACGGACAATTTTCAGAAATTGGCAAATCTCTGTATTCCCAGCATTCCACAGGACATTGAAAGCTGGACGTTGAGTGACACTTTTAATGTACTAGTCCAAAACAACTAACAAAACCTCAGACCACACAATGGGCATGTGTACAAACTGTAGAACTGTAAAAAGAACTATAGATTTTGAGCCACTGCATCTGAACATGCCCCAACATTCCTTGCAAATGTTAATCTCAGAAAATATTTCAATTATAGTGAAACCTACTGGATATCATAACCAGGATCTTCCCTATCAAAACCACCATCACATGGAGTTGATGGGCCATTCATTAAATTGTAAGAAGACGCAGATCTGGGGAAGTGTTTTTACGGCCAGCTTTTCATGGGTATGCTTTTTGGGAGTTTAAGAAATGTGTGATTTAGTAGTGTTTCTACCACAGTATGTCTTAACCCATATACGGTGGACAAATGACTACAAGTCTAGTTGTTTAAATCAAACATTATTTATTCGCATTCATAGAATATTAGAGTTACAAAATCACACTATCAACATAAGTTACACTACAGAGTATGATAAGTTCATACTAGACCTTTACTTCACTTCAGAGTAACTAGCAAGTACCATACAGATATTGGCTTTTATCTGTGTGCTGAATCCTGTAGTCCTCAGTGTCCGGCCCTTGGTCTGGGAACTCACCAAGGCTCCTTAGATAGCACCTTCCAAACCCGCGACTGCTACCATCTAGAAGGGCGATGGCAGCATATGCATCACCAGTTCTTCAGCAGGAGGTGAGTGTAGTGATCTGCATATCTGTGTATATATCAGGGGTCAATGTAGATGCACTACAACTAAGCAATCACTAGAGGGAGCACGGGAGATGTATGAATACAGACAGACAGGAAGTCTGTGCACTCTTCACAGGAACGGCAGTTGGTGAGAAGAACACAGACAGGCAACACAGATGTAACATAGTATGAGCGCTGGAGAGAGAACAAACTCAAAATAAAGCATCTGTTTCAACTCTAAGACTACGAGCTTTATTCAGACACAGGGAACAACACATGGTACCAGGAGACTTCAGAATGCTTACTAGAAGATGAAGACAAAGAAAGATCGAAATGACAAGAAAACCCGTACCGGACATTCGACGTGGAAAGACTTCGCTGATTTAATGAAATTTGTTGGAATCCACCGCAGCTGAACACAACCAGTAATTTTAGTCGTAGCTGGAAAAGTTTTAAACAAGTGTTTGACATATATATCATAGCTAATGGTTTGAAAGCAGCCTCAGAAGAAATGAAAATAGCACTGCTCCTCACAGGACATGAAATTAGAGAAATATATAATGGTTTTAAATACTTGAAAGGTGAAGACAACACCAAATTAGAGGTAATACTGAAAAAATTTGAAGATTACTGTAACACCAGTAACAATGCTGCTTTAAGACAAACAATGCTCGGAGACCAAATTGCATACGGAATGAGTGATGCAAAACTCAACCAATCATTACCAGAACAGAAAGGTTTAATGCTGGAAATCACGAAAAGTGCAGATTGTAAGAAAAAGATAACTTTTAAATGCATACCTAGAAAAACACCAATAAAGTTCTTTTCCACAGGCCTGAAGCAGTTAAAATGGCATCTAAGCACATTTTAAACTGCCCGGGGAACAAAAGACGCAAATCTGGGTCTGTGCATGTGCAGGAAACCGCAACCGCGCATGCACAGTTGAAAACAGTCATTTTGGATTCAGATCGCTCTGCGCATGCGCAATGAGCGCATGAGCAATTGAAAAAAAAAGTTTTTGGCGCAGATTGTTCTGCGCATGTGCAAGCCACGCATGCGCAGTTTACAAAAGAGCGCACAGTAAAGAAACATCGATTTGCGCATGCACAATCAATTCCTACGCTTTGCATCATGAGCGTCATGATGTCAAATGACTCAGACCACGCCCACGAAAAGGGGAAATGCCCAACAATCACAAACAAGACGTTTAAAGGCACAAAACCAACAAATGTAACCTCAAAAGGCAGAACAATGCCTGAACTTCTACCAGCAGTTGAAAATAACTTTCGTAGCACCCTGGAACAAGCAGTTTGCACCACCCAAAGTGAAGAGCACAATGACAACTCCGAAACCAAAAAGATGATTTGTTCATTGAACATGAAGAGAACAACTCTGAAACAAAAAGATATGATTTGTTTATCGAAAAATACTACTCATACATGGCTGAGTTATTCGGATATGTTGATCACTGCATCAGCAACACGGTTGCAAAGCTCAACATGACTCTACTCATGGTAGATGAATCCCATACCATGATGAATGGCAGATCGGCGATACATTGGATGACAGAAACCCAAGAAGAACACAACGCCACACAGCGAGTACTGACCGACTTCGTTGAGAGAGCACAGATCGACTCCACAGAGAGAACACTGCACAACTCCACACAGAGAGCAATGAAAGACTCCACAGAGAGAGCAACGCAAGCCTCCACAGAGAGCTCGTTCACAGACTCCAAAATGGAAGCAATTAAACACTCCATAGCTAACGCTATGCATGATCAAGACCATGAAGGTCTACCCACCGTATCTGAGCAACCAGAAGCAGACTATGAAAGTCTACCAAGCTCACATAATCAACAAGAAGACAATGTAAGTCTACCCACTGTATGTGAAAACAGTGACAATGTGATCACAATCGACATACAGGATGTGCAGGATCACAGCGAGACTGACAGATCTGAGCTTGTCTGCACAGAAGCACTCAATAATCAGAGTAGGGCTACTCATGAGTCCAGAGAGGCCACGTCGATTGAAACGTCATCCACTCTAAACGACTCACAGGAAAATGGAATCTTGAAGATTTTGACTCCAGAAGAGGAGCACCATGAAACCAAAGATGATTCAAATGTACCAGAAATGACTCCAGAAGAGGAGCACCAAGGAAGCAAAGAAGAGGAATCAAATCCACTACAGATGACTGATGTCACCAAGATCAATGCAACATCAGATCATTCTCACAATCCTCAAGAAGAAATGCTCAATGAAACAGCAGATACCACAGAGGACGCTGACACCAATAACTTGGAGAATGACTCAAATTATCCCCACGGAGCAGTCATTGAGCGCAACAAAAACAATAAAAACCACAAGAAGCATAACAGAAACAAGAACAACAACAGCAACAACAAAAACAAGAAGCATAACAAGAACAAGAACAACAACAAAAACTACAAGCGCAACTACAAGAACAACAACAAAAACAATAAGAAGCATAACAAAGACAACAACAGCAACAACAACACCAACAAGCATGACAAAAACAACAACAATGAAAACAACAAAGACAGAAACGACAGAAACAACAATGAAACAAGGACCTGTACAACATGGTACAACTCTGCACATGAAGGACAATGTAACATTACACTCAAAAACAATGACAAGAGTACAAACATACCATGGCATGACAATGAATCTCACAAATTCACATTTGCTCCAGAACAAACAATCAGACCCAAGCTCTGCAATTCTGCTACGTCTAGTTGTGAATGGTGTTGTACAACTAACCAACTAATTGCAGGAGGAGCTCCTATGGACATTCACATCCTCAATGGGCCCAGTGCTTAATTGCAAAAGGCAAGGTGGAAGCATCTTCAGCCAGAAGCGCTGAGTGGACGATCCATTGCAGCCTATGTCTGAAGTTCCCAGCATCACTGATGCCTGTCTTCAGCCGATTCAATTCACTCCATGTGATATTAAAGAAAGGCTAAAGACACTGGACACAACAAAGGCCACGGGCCCTGACAATATCTCTGCTGTAGTAGTGAGCACTTGTGCTCCAGAACTAGCCGCACCCCTGGCCAAACTGATGAATGGAACGCCACTACCTGCAAGTTGTCTTAAAGACATGCACCACCCTGACTTGTAATTATATCACCATTCCTTCCCTGTCCCTGGGTCAAATTCCTGGAACTCCCCCACTAACAGCACTGTAGGTGTGCCTACACTACTTGGATTGCAGTGGTTTAAGTAGTCAGTTCATCGTCATCTTCATTAGAGATTAGGGATATGCAACAAATGCTGACGTTGCTTGTGCTTGTGCATTGCTTGTGTTGGTCACATCCCACAAATGATTGAAATATAAACTTTGTCCCTGGGGTATGGGATATGATCTCTAGTTTGAGGCTGTGGTGATGTAGAAGTATTGCATTTGTGGTTGGGCCCCCAGAACTTTCAGGGCTGCAGGTTACCATACCCTCCTTCAACAAAGTAATAATATATGGAGACCAAATTCAAAGTTAAGTGAGTTGACATAATCAAGAGCTGTTAAATATTAGGACATACAATTGAGGCTTTAATATTGCCCAAACTGATGAAATATTCAATGGTTATTGTGCCACTGGGGCTTGGGGGTTTTATCATCTGCAGGGACCAGTTGGATTGGGTTGAACATAGTACTGGAAAGTTTCTCTCGGGTTCAGTTAATTACTTTTATGGAATAAGGGATATTTCAGGAAATGAAATAGCTGGAATAGAATCCACAATATAGCAGATTGGATTTGGATTTGGATTTTGTTTATCGTCATGTCTATCGAGGTACAGTGAAAAGTATTTTTCTGCGAGCAGCTCAACAGATCATTAAGTACATGAAAAGAAAAGGCAATAAAAGAAAATACCTAATAGGGAAACACAAGGTACACAATGTAACTACATAACACCAGCATCGGGTGAAGCATACAGGGGTGTAGTGTTAATGAGGTCAGTCCATAAGAGGGTCGTTTAGGAGTCCGGTAGCAGCGGGGAAGGAGCTGTTTTTGAGTCTGTTCGTGCGTGTTCTCAGAATTTTTCAGAATTGTACCTCGTGCCCGATGGAAGAAGTTGGAAGAGTGAGTAAGCCAGGTGGGAGGGGTCTTTGATCATGGTGCCCACTTTTCCCAGGCAGCGGGAGATGTAGATGCAGTCCTCTCTGCAAGACATGCCAGATCATTGACATGGGTACCACCATTACACGTGAGAACACCACCCACCAGGTACGCGGTACATATTTGTGCGACTTGGCCAACGTTGTCTACCTTACTCTCAGGCCCACTGAAATAGTCCCACCAGATCTTGTGCTAGTGTTGCAAAATTGCTCAGCTCCAAGATAAATAGGGCTGAATTCTACACAGGATTTGGGACCCCGACATCACGGTGAAGAATGCCTGCTGAGTCGCCAGCTGCCGGCAGCAGTACCCGCTTGCCGATTTTACCGCGGGCCATACAATTAAGGACTGGGGCTAGGTTCCCGGAACTACCAACCTAATCAGAAGACCGACAGCTCGGAAGCATCAGGAATGTTGCTGGGAGAGGTGGGCATTGCTGAGGCTTGCCAAAAAATTTGGGGCGCACCAGGTAAATAAAATAGAAATAGTAAATTCAGAAAGTCAGAGGGTCCAAAGGAAATCACTTCTCGGCCAGATTGCTGGATGGGTGCTGCCTATCCTGCCCACCTCTGTCTCCAATGGCCCCCTCAGCCCTCCACATGGTGGTTGACTCCATGAAGCTGACAACATCCCATGCAATGGGGGTGGGGCGTTGGTCCCAACGCTGACAAATTGTTAACAGCTCGCTAATGGCCCTAATTGGAGTCTTAATAATAGATATCATGGAGGTGAACAGACTGTCCCATACCAGACAGACTCTTGTCCACAGCTGGGGAACGTGTCCAGCAGCAGAACAGCATCAGTGAGCAATCCAGGGTCAGGTAAGATTCAGCTGTGTGAGTGAATCCGTACAACATGTCAGAACCTTTATTACAAGACAATATCTAAGTGTCAGAATACATGTTGAAATAGGGTATTGTGGCAGAGTGAAAGGATAACCCAAGAAAATAATTGCACACTCTGCATCTCTCCATCATGCACGTTGCACTGAGAATTCACCCGTCTTTCTTCGGAAAAGTCCCAACCTTCACCCCACAAAACAAAGATTTAAAAAAACACTTTTTCCTGATATTTATTAAGTTATAAAAGAGAGAAACAAAGACTTCACTAAGGCACTTGGCAAAACATTATGTTCAGTTTTATTGTTCCCCGTGTGAGGACAAATTCATGCTCCATTTGTTTCAATAATTGGAAAATGTCACATTGACATTTTGCTATTAGAAATGTTTTTTTTAATGGATGTTGGCCCCGAAGGCCTAAGGAGGTATACTTTACAATGAAAGCATCCATTATATGATGCACACCCAATGTCAATATAGAGCACAATAAATGAATTGATTGCCTGTTTTTATGTTTATTACTTCTTACTGTGAAAGTCTGATCTTCACTTTCTAAATGAAGGGTGGAAACATAAACAGTATACAACAGTCAAGAATTTATTTCTTCGTGAGGAAGGGGTTGGGTGGACAAGGCTATTTTCTTGTTTCTTTCTATATGCAGTTGGAGGTCAGAAAGGAACGACGTGGATTTACTTCTAGGCTTTTGCTTGACGGTCATTTTCTGATTCACGACATGCTGCATATCTTTATACAATGGGTACCATTTCCCAAAAATTGCAGAGTGCTGGATCAGGTGAGGAAAGCAGTGTGAAACTCATTGATTTCGCAGATGTCATTTCTAGTGAGATCAAACAGCACTCTTTGCAATTTCAAAGTGCTGGCGAGAATCACACAGACAGCATGGGAGAGTATGGTCTAAACTCACTGGCCGAGCCAGGAATCAGATATCGGGGCCCCCTTTGTAAAGGACACCTGATCTCAAATTGAAGTTAAAGACTCTCATGCACATCATCGCCAGTATCAGGGCATTAGACCCCTTCCACCCTGATGCACGATCAATTACACAAAGACGAGAGTTGGATACAATCGAGGCTTTAATATACTAAGATGTGTGGCCTCCTACAGCAGCTGGCGAAATGGCTGCTGTACGGGCAGCAAACATATTTACACTCCGCCTACTGGGCGGAGCCAGCAGGCAGGGAACTACCCCCGTACCTATAGTACAGGGCCTTACTACAAATCGCCAAATATATACATCAGTGTTGACTACCACATTCACCCTCCATTAAAATTGAGTCCGGTGGGGTTGGTGAAGAACTATATACACGTACATGTTTTAAAATACAGAGAGATAAAAATTGAGTCCAGCAAGGTGGAGGTGAATTATACAGAAGGATGATGTTTCAAGAGTTCCGATCGAGTTACAGGTTCAGTCGGTCCGGAGCCTTGATCTGCTGCTGGGAGCGCAGCAGTGGTGGCAGCGATTCCGGTGTTGGTCTGGTCCTCGGTGACTCCGGGAGCGTGCCGAAATCCTCATCATCCTCGGGCGTGGGCAGGGGGAGGACGGGTTGTCCTGGAGCGGGAGTTGCGGCTGGGTGCGCTGGGGAAGGGCAGGGTGGCGCAGGGCCGGAGGGGTGTGTGTGTGTGTGGAACCTGCTGGTGCCAGGTCCCTGAGGGAGACAGTATCTTGGCGACCGTCGGGAGACAGTATCTTGGCGACCGTCGGGATACGCTACGTAGGCGTACTGTGGGTTGGCGTGGAGTAGCTGTACCCTTTCAACCAACGGACCGCCTTGTGGAGTCGAACGTGCTTACGGAGGAGTACAGGTCGTGGAGCTGCAAGCCAAGTCGGGAGTGACACCCCGGTGGTGGACTTCCTGGGGAAGGCAAAGAGGCGTTCATGGAGTGTGTCATTAGTCGCAGTGCATAGGAGCGACCGAATGGAGTGCAGTGCGTCGGGGAGGACTTCCTGTCAGCGGGAAGCCAGGAGATTTCTGGACCATAGGGTCAACTGGACGGCCCTCCAGACCGTCCCATTCTCCCTCTCCACCTGCCCGTTTCCCCAGGGGTTATAGCTGGTCTTCCTGCTTGAGGCGATACCCTTGTTGAGCAGGGACTGGCACAGCTCATCGCTCATGAATGAGGATCCCCTGTCGCTGTGGACGTAGGCGGGGAAGCCAAACAGAGCGAAGATGGTGTTGCGGGCTTTGATGACGGTGGCAGACGTCATATCAGGGCATGGGATGGCGAAGGGGAATCTGGAGTACTCAACGACGGCTTGGCCTCTTTTTCGACGGAGGAGTGAAAAGAATGCCACGGGTCTGCCTGCCTGGTTGAGGGTGGCGGCTAGAGCGACGTCTGATGCGTTGCTCTCTACTTGAAATGGTAACGTCTCGTCGACTGCTTGCATCGCGGCCTTGGCGATGTCGGCCTTAATACGGTTTAAGGCCTGGTGAGCCTCGGCCGTTAGGGGAAAAAGAGTGGATTGGATGAGTGGACGGGCCTTGTCCGCATAATGTGGGACCCACTGGGCGTAGTAAGAAAAGAACCCCAGGCAACGTTTGAAGGACTTGGGGCAGTGGGGTAGGGGGGAGTTCCATGAGGGGGCGCATGCGGTCGGGATCGGGCGCCAGAACTCCGTTCTGGACCACATAGCCGAGGATGGCTAAGCGGGTCGTGCTGAACACACACTTCTCCTTGTTGTAAGTTAGGTTGAGGAGAGTGGTGGTGCAGAGACAATTGACAAGGTTGGCGTCATGGTCCTGCTGATCGTGGCCGCAGATGGTGACACTGTCAAGGTACGTGAAGGTGGCCCGCAGCCCGTGCCGGTTGACCATTTGGTCCATTTTCCGTTGGAAAACCGAGACCCCATTGGTGATGCCGAAGGGAACCCTAAGAAAGTGGTAGAGGCAGCCATCTGCTTCAAAGGCAGTGTGTGGGCGGTCCGCCTTACGGTTGGGGAGCTGGTGGTAGGCGGATTTTGGGTCCACAGTTGAGAAGACCCGGTACTGTGCAATCTGATTGACCATATCAGATATGAGTGGGAGGGGGTACGCATCGAGCTGCATGTACCTATTGATGGTCTGGCTGTAGTCCACGACCATTCTGTATTTCTCCCCAGTTTTCACTGTCATAATATACACCAGTATACCATGGTGCAGACGCACACACTGATGGACACACAGTAGGACTAATCAACGCGCACAACACCACAGCCAATCACCAGTTAGAGCACACTCACTATAAAGACAGAGGGCATCAGTTTTCCCGCTCATTCGGGATGCAGCCTTTCAGAAGGACAGAGCTTACAGCTTACAGCACAGATCTTCACCATGTGCTGAGTGCATAGACTGGTTAGGATAGGCATAGGTCTTTAGTTTAATCTAACATCGTGTTAACCCACAGTGAAAGTATGTTCAACAGTTTCTAGCTTAATAAAATAGTGTTGTACTATGTTAAGTGTTGGTAGCCTGTATGTGTTCCACGGATCCAGAGCATCATTCACCACTACCACTTGGGCTCTCCATGGGCTGTTGCTGGCCTCGATGATGCCTTCCCGGAGCAGTCGCTGGACTTCGGACCTGATGAAGGTCCTGTCCTGGTCGCTGCATCGTCTGCTCCTGGTGGCGACGGGTTTGCAATCTGGGGTTAAGTTTGCAAATAGGGAAGGTGGGTCGACCTTTAGGGTCGCGAGGCCGCACACAGTGAGGGGTGGTAGGAGCCGGCTGAATTTCAATGTTAGGCTCTGGAGGTTGCACTGGAAGTTTAGGCCGAGTAGTAAGGCAGCGCAGAGGTTGGAGAGGACGTAGAGGTGGAAACAGGTAAACTCCACGCCCTGGACAGTGAGAGTGGCTATGCAGTACCCCCGGATCGCTACGGAGTGGGACCTGGAGGCCAGGGAGATTCTCTGATTGGCGGGGTGTACCGCGAGGGAGCAGTGCCTTACCGTATCGGGATAAGAACATAAGAACATAAGAACTAGGAGCAGGAGTAGGCCATCTGGCCCCTCGAGCCTGCTCCGCCATTCAATTAGATCATGGCTGATCTTTTGTGGACTCAGCTCCACTTTCCGGCCCGAACACCATAACCCTTAATCCCTTTATTCTTCAAAAAACTATCTATCTTTACCTTAAAAACATGTAATGAAGGAGCCTCAACTGCTTCACTGGGCAAGGAATTCCATAGATTCACAACCCTTTGGGTGAAGAAGTTCCTCCTATACTCAGTCCTAAATCTACTTCCCCTTATTTTGAGGCTATGCCCCCTAGTTCTGCTGTCACCCGCCAGTGGAAACAACCTGCCCGCATCTATCCTATCTATTCCCTTCATAATTTTAAATGTTTCTATAAGATCCCCCCTCATCCTTCTAAATTCCAACGAGTACAGTCCCAGTCTACTCAACCTCTCCTCATAATCCAACCCCTTCAGCTCTGGGATTAACCTAGTGAATCTCCTCTGCACACCCTCCAGCGCCAGTACGTCCTTTCTCAAGTAAGGAGACCAAAACTGAACACAATACTCCAGGTGTGGCCGCACTAACACCTTATACAATTGCAACATAACCTCCCTAGTCTTAAACTCCATCCCTCTAGCAATGAAGGACAAAATTCCATTTGCCTTCTTAATCACCTGTTGCACTTGTAAACCAACCTTCTGTGACTCATGCATTAGCACACCCAAGTCTCTCTGAACAGCGGCATGCTTTAATATTTTATCGTTTAAATAATAATCCCGTTTGCTGTTATTCCTATGAATGAAGCTCTCAGTGCTCCTGGAGTCCAGCACACAGGAGATCTCGTGCCCATCGATTTTCACATTCGTGGAGGCGGTTGCTAGGTTGTGTGGGCGAGACAGGTCAATCGTGGCCGTACGATGGGGGGGGGGGGGTCGGAACAATAGCGACGACTGAGCGGGCCTGGCACACCGCAGCGAAGTGGCCCTTCTTGCCGCAGGCCTTACAAAGGGCGCTCCGGGCCGGGCAGCATTGTCGGGGGTGTTTTGGCTGCCCATAGAAGTAACATCTGGGGCCCCCGGGGTTGGTTGGCGGGCGCGCGGCACAGGCGTGGGGTTGGCTGAGTGGGGTCCCCAATGGGGCGGCCATCTGCTGAGTCCATGATGCGTAGGAGGGAGCCACGCGGCCGGGGTTGTGCGAGGCGATCGTCAGTGAGAGCGCAAGCTTTTTGGTTGCTGCGAGGTCGAGCGTGGTCCCTTCTCAAAGGCGCTGGCGGATGTAATCTGACCCTATCCCTGTAACAAAAGCGACCCTCATAAGCAAGTTCGAGTGTTCCGTGGCTGTGACGGCCTGACAGTCACAGTCTCTGACTAGGAGGATTAGAGCACGCCAGATATCTTCTACTGACTCACCAGGGAGTTGACTATGAGTGGAGAGGATGTATGACTATGAGTGGAGAGGACGTATCTGCCGTAAAGCGTGTTAGTCCACTGAGCGTAGTTTTCTTTCAGTAGCGCCATGGCGTCGTCGTAGATCGGCGCGTCCTGGATAAGCGGAAAGACGTTGGAACTCAGCCGCGTGTAGAGGATCTGAATCTTCTGAGTTCCGGAATATGGTCTGGTGCAGACCTGATGTAAGCTTTGAAACAGGCTAGCCAATGTTCAAAGTCCTTTTTGGCATTGCCTGATTGCGGATCCAGCTGCATGCGATCCGGCTTGATGCGGAGGACCATCTTCTGAAAACTTTAGTGTACTAATTTGATGCACGATCAATTACACAAAGACGAGAGTTGAATACAACTGAGGCTTTAATACACTAAGATGTGTGGCTTCCTCCAGCAGCTGACGAAATGGCTGCTGTACAGGCAGCACACATATTTATACTCTGCCTACTGGGCGAAGCCAGCAGGCAGGGAATTACCCCCGTACCTATAGTACAGGGCCTTACCACAAATCACCTAATATATACATCAGTGGTGACTACCACACACCCCCACCCACAAATGCAGGCAATCCCCTTCCTCATCCCTGGCAATGCTAGCATACCCTCTTTTACTCCCCCCATCTTTGTTGCCTCTCTCCCCCAACGTAATGGGAAGCCCCAGTGCGATTCCCTGATGGCCCTCCCCCTGCTGCCAGGTTGGCACTGCCAGACTGGCACTGTTAGACTGCCGAGGGCTGTACCAGGACTGGATCCAGTAGTGATTCCCGCTGGTGGGAAATATTTGGCGAACACGGAAGCAATGGCATAAAGCTGTTTTTGAATGTTAAAATATATTTAAATACATGATGATCAGTTTCACGCCATCGCTGGACATGAACCTGATTATGTCACCGGTGTGGGGGGTGGGGGGAGAGATCTGCAAGTTAAATCTCCCAGCCACAAATCCCATTCTGGCCCTCTTGTGAGAATTAGCGGCCATGACAAAAGGGGACGGATAATCTCTCCAACGTCTTTGCTTTCACGATCCGGCTTGATGCGGAGGACCATCTTCTGAAAACTTTAGTGTACTAATTTGATGCACGATCAATTACACAAAGACGAGAGTTGAATACAACTGAGGCTTTAATACACTAAGATGTGTGGCTTCCTCCAGCAGCTGAATACTTTTTCGAGAGTTGTAAAGCACTGAGATCAGTAGTCTCAATGTGGTGGCACTACTATACATTTTGAAATAATATCTGGTAGCCAGCATGCCGTGCTGCTGTAATTTTAAGTTATGGAAAGTCTTTTTAAATTTGCAGTGTAGATTGTGACTGTGGGTACATTTTTCAGTAATCACCTTGCTGAGTGCTTCTCCCCCATTGCCTAATACTGAGACTAGCAAGTTGCAGGCAGAAAAATGATCAGCCCAGGGGTAGTCTGCTAGCTCTTCGGGGCATCCGTGGCCAGCTTGTTTTTGTGGAGTAGGGGGAGCATTTCTGTCCACGCAGACCAAAAAATGTATTTATCTTGCCCTCTTTGACTGGACCACTTACTGACACTTGTATTATCCTAAAATAGCAGTTAGGATCATGTCATTGCATGACCCTGCTATAGGGCTTTGGTCAACTGGCAATACATCCTGTGGAAGATGGGGAAAACCACACTGTCAGGAACAGGATGGAAAGTCATTCCCAGATCTATTTTCAGGGCAATACTACTGGGTTTCCACTAGGCAGGAGGTTTCAAATAGCCTCCATGGTTTAGCAATTGTGACTATGGTTTACCAATAAAATAAATTCCTTACATTAATCTTTCATTTAAAAACAAATTAAACAAAGTGGATAGGAATAAAAACAATGTATAAATTCAAAAATGCTGGCAGGCATTTTGCTTCAGTGTACAGTTTTCAAAGAAGGTTTAATATAATGACTCATGATTCCAATAATAAAGCATGTTTGGCAGGAATATTCTCCAGAATGGCACCAAGAATGGTGTGGGATGAGAAAGAACCTCGTTGTATGATCAAGTGTACATATTGCAAAATTATGGAAGCTTTGCTTAAATATAATACCCGTTTTCTGTGCGTAAGATATTTATTAAATGCATGCCATACTAATTCTTTACTACTTTCATTGTTTTGGAAAAATAGATTGAGGTGGACTGTAAAATGTAATGATTTTTTTCAGATTTGAATTGTTAGTGGTGCATTTGGAATTCAAATGTATATCATTAGTGTTTCCAATCTGTATAATGAACATTTCTGTTTAATGCAATATATTAAAATATGATGCTGGGAACTACTCAGTGGTAAAAATTATTCTGTGATAGAAAATTTCTGGGAATATTCTGCAGAATTGGTACTAATCTGATGTTCTCTGTGATGTTGAATTTCTGATAATTGGTATATTCTCGATGTGTGCTACGAAGAGAAAAGGTATGGAGGTGCACACACTCTGGATTCTTACAAACTGAATGAGAGGTTTTATTGGGGGATGTGATCTTACAGTACAAGATGGAGAACTAAAACCAGAACAAAACATTTTCTGCTGACGTCACTATAAATCACATGATGCTCGCCCAGCAGGGATGTATTCTCCGATATGTAACACCCCTCCACCTTTACTTTTATTGTATGGTGACAAGTTCTTAACATTTATGCAACAGACTCATTTATGCATTATCTCTATACGCATATATACAACTTAATAAGACGGTCTCTCAGATGGATTTGTATTCAACGTTCTGGAACCTGGCTTTTCGCGATCTTGGAAGTGTCCTCTGTTCCTTCAGTAGGAAGTTACTCCAGTGTCCATCACTGTAGGTATTGGGAAGTCCTCAGAAACAGAATCTGCACTTATCCCTGTGTTTGAATTCTGTTCTGAAGAATTGCTGTCTAAATGTTCCATAGAAAATACTTTTTAAGAAGTCTCAGTATGAAATCACCAAACTCTCATCATCTGTCTCTCCCATGTTTGATATTGGACCTGTCTTTGCTAGGATCACAGTAGGTACCCATTTCTCACTGGTGGTGTGGATTCTGGCTAGCACTCGCTCTCCTTGATTGAATACTCACTTTTTAGAGTTTTGTTGTCTCCGAACAATCTGTGCTTGTTGTTGTCATTTGACAATCTCAGAAGTATCAGGTTGTATTGACAAATCAAACTGTGTTTGTAGTTTCCTCCTGGTCAGCAGCATTACCAGTGAACTCTGTTTTTGCATGTGCGGTGTCCTGGAAAGACATCAAGAATTTTAAAATTCTTCCTGCCAATGTACCTTGGTCCTTCGATGCCTTGATGGAATGTTTCAATGATTGAACAAAACATTCTGTTAACCCATTTGTTTCAGGATGGTATGGAGCTGACTTGATGTGGTGTATATTGTTTCCCTTCAGGTAGTCCTCGAACTCCTCCAAAGTGAACTGAGGACCATTGTCATTCACCACTCTAGCTTCTCAATGGTTGGTTCTGTCATCATGAATTTCATGATCATGACTTCTAGCCACTTAGAGCAGGGTTTTTCAAACTGTGGGCTGGGTCGCAACTGGCTTTTAAATTGAGACTGCTGGCCGTGGCTGGCTATTAAATAGAATGATGCAGCCAGAAGCAGTGGCACAGAGCAGGTCACGCACCCGGCATGTACAGTGATGTCACGTATGTTGGTAATTTTGGTGTGAAATAACAGGGAAGAGGTTCCTCCATTTTCTAGCTGCGAGGAAGCAAGGCAACAGGGCTGTGAAGAACTAAAGATGGATCTTTTTTCAAGGATGCAGTGAGAGCATAAATCATCAGCTGAAGACCTTAGCAGAAATGTAACATTGAATGACAAAGCAGGTGAGATTGTGAGGACCAAGCAGGCTCACCTGTCGCATTAAAGGTAAGTGAAAATGGTATGTCACGAATGTCGGCCGGCATGGGTCGCGAAGGTCAGCTGGCATGGGACCCGAAGGTCGGTCGGTTTGTAAAAGTGGGTCCCGGGAAAAAAGTTTGAAAAACATTGACTTAGAGTGTGTATCGCCAATCACTAGGAACATGTGACCCTCCACTGAACCTGCATAGTCTATGTGTATTCTCTGCCATGGCTGTTCAACCATTCCCACTGATGCAATGGTTGCAATAGTGGAGTGTTTCTTAGATTTATCAGGATTGACATTACCCCACTTTCACTTTGATTTGAGGATCTAATGCTGACCACTAAAAATAGCTGCATGCCAGTTCTTCCATCCTCACCACACCAGGATATAGCTCGTGTAGTTGTCAAGGACTTTACTATGCAAGCATGGAGGAATTATCACTTGGATTCCCCATAATAAAACTCCATTTTGGACTGTCAACTCAAGTCTTCGTGTGATGTATGGCTTGACGTCTGGGTTTTTCTGATGAACGCCTGACAGCTTTCCTTTTTGGACCATGACCATCACCTTCCCCATCACTGGATCGGTTCTTTCTACCTCTTTATTTGAGATGAAGTCACAGGTACATTATCCACAAGTGAAAAATACAGAATGTTGACAGAATGTTCTTCTGAGTCATGCTTGACTTGTAACGGTAATCTTGACAAAGCATTAGCATCTGCATACTGCTCTGACTTGCGCTAATCGATATCATACATGTGTGCCGGCCATCTTTGTAACCTGCTAGCTGCTAAAGAAGGAATACCTTTTGTTATATCTGTCCAATTCAGATACTTCAACCAGCTCTTTAATTAAAGTTTACCTAGGTGTCTTTATTTATGAGAAGAACAAAGTAGGACACAGATATAATGCAACATACTTTATTAAATATAGTTAACCCATGAATTACCCACTATACATACAAGAAACACCCAGGATTCGACTATGCTTCCCGTAAAGATGATTTGGTAAGCTGCAGATCTGATCCCTGAGTCCTCCTGGTTCCTCTTTGTAAAGGTGATTCTCGCTGGCTGTTCCTTGCTTGCTCCCTTCCTTCTGGTCTGGTCAAGGTCACCTCACACACCAAGCTTTGAGTCTGCTTCAAGTTTTTGCTTCAAGTCTTTTACTTTGATTCTTTTGCTTCGAGTCTTTTGCCTTGAGTCTTTTGCTTCTAGCCTTAGCTTCCAGTCCTTTCTCTCCAGATGTCTTGAAAATGCCTATCTTTTTATCTCCCTGTCGCCATCCACCTCCTTTCTCCACCTGTCCTTGGCCTTCGGCCAATGGAGTCTCAGGAGGCAGGGTCTCAGTGCCCAATGGTCTGGTTGATGACCTGTTGACAGGGCACCAGAGCCCGTCTTGGGAGGAGCAATGATTGCTTGATGGGTTATAGGAACTGTGAACAATAGGCCAATGCATCTTACGTAGGAGCGACTATCAGTTGATGGGATATCAGGAACTGTGGACAATAGGCCAGTGAATCTCAAGTAGCAATGATAATTACTTGATGGGTTATTCAGGGACTGCTTCAGACAGACCCCGGCAGCTTGTCTTGAGTTCTGTATATTCGGATGCTGCAGGCTTCTGCAGACTGTGGTTTTTAAAGTGCCCAATTCTTTAATTTAAGATATCCAATTTAATCGGCCTTAAAACTAAGCCTTGATTATTACTACATTTTATATGGCATAATGATTGTCGTCAAGGGTTGATGATCCGTCAAGAGAGTAACATTAGAGGGGCGGCACGGTAGTGCAGTGGTAGCATTGCTGCTTCACGGCGACGAGGTCCTACGTTCGATCCTGGCCCTGGGTCACTGTCCGTGTGGAGTTTGCACATTCTCCCCGTGTTTGCGTGGGTTTCACCCTCACAACACAAAAGATGTGCAGGTTAGGTGGATTGGCCACATTAAATTGCCCTTTAATTGGAAAAATGAATTGGATACTCTAAATTTATTTTAAAATGACAGTAAAGTTATGTCTATAAAGATAATGGTGGGACCTTCTTACCCTGAAAATGAGCAAAGCCTTTTTTTCTAATTGAATGTATACCTTTTCTGCATTAGTAAGAGTTCATGAAGAAAATTCTATTGGTCATTCCTCTCCTGAATGCATATGTACAAGACAACTGCACCAACCCCATAGGGTAATGCATCGCAAGCAAGTTGTAACTTCAGCTTAGGATTGTAGTGAACCAACAGTTCTGACTTCTGAAAGGCATCTTTTACCTCATTGCATTCTTCTGTCCAGTGCCATACCTGTTTGACATATAGTAGTGTGTAAAAGATTCAATCGTGTTGCTAAATTCAGCATGCATTTTGCATAATAATTGACCAATCCTAAAAATTATCTTAGTTGTGTTA
The DNA here is from genome assembly GCF_902713615.1 of Scyliorhinus canicula. Lineage (NCBI taxonomy): Eukaryota > Metazoa > Chordata > Chondrichthyes > Carcharhiniformes > Scyliorhinidae > Scyliorhinus > Scyliorhinus canicula. The sequence continues at coordinate 159,108,903 of NC_052152.1, forward strand.
CATTTTGAGGACGTGGCGCTCCTAAGATTGCTGTCATCTTCTTCAGCTCTTTGTGTAAGCCATCTTAATCGATGATGTGCCCCATATAATTTATGTATGTCTTGTAAAAGTTACACTTTCCATTTTAACTTGGACATTATGGTATTACAGACGTATCAGAGAATCTTCCAAGTTCTTCAAGCGTTCCTGTTCATTCGAACTGGTGATGAGAATGCCATCTAAATAACATTGCAACCCATTTACACACTTAAATCTTGTTCCATGGGCCTCTGAAAAAGAGCAGGTGTATATGTTATTCCAAAAAGAAGTATTCTGAAATGTAACAGACCTCTGTGCATCACGTTAGTGAGAAGTGGCTGTGATTTCTCAGCCATTCATTTGAAAATTTGCCTGTGATAAATCAATTTTACTGAATTTATGACCTCCAGAAAGTCCGGCAAACTAGTCTTCAATGAATGGCAGTGGATCGTGATCTGCGGACAATACTGGGTTATGGGACGTGGAAATGTGTTCACGCTTGCTGGCGTAATAAGCCCTTTGCATTTGCATGCATACAAACTTAGGGGCTTTGACGTTGAAGCTCAAAATAACCGATGTGCAGCTCTCCTTGTATTGCCCTTGGACTATCTGGCAATGCCAATATGGTACATACATAAAATAACATAGTATGATCACAGCATGCTTTTGTTTATTAATAACTCAAACATTTCAATCGTACGCTTCATGGATCTTTTGGAATGCTTCTCCGCAATTACCAGCAATAAAACTTGCTGGGGTAAACATATTACTGTAGTGATTTTAACTTGAACAAAACCTTTTCCTTTTACTCAAGGTCACAAAATAGATGTAGGTGAGGAAGGCCCACCCTGTTATCATATATCCAAAATCCAAAGACTGCAATCCTCCCCAACCACAGTATACAGCGGTTTCTAAGTTTTTCCAGGATTTTTGCCTTCACCATTATGTTGTGAAGTTCATTCCATGTTGTTATGGAAGGACACATCATCAATAGATCTCTCCATGAGCTTCATGAAGTATGAACTTCCATGTTGAACGGGCGGGAGCTCATCCAATGGGAAACAAGCAGACAGAGTTTAAAAGCAAATTACTGTGGATGCTGGAATCTGAAACGAAAGGGAAAGTGCTGGAAAATCTCAGCAAGTCTGGCAGCATCTGTAGGGAGAGAAAAGAGCTAACGTTTCGAGTCCGATGACTCTTTGTCAAAGCTCAGGGAAAGCTCAGTTTTGACAAAGAGTCATCGGACTCGAAACGTTAGCTCTTTTCTCTCCCTACAAATGCTGCCAGACTTGCTGAGATTTTCCAGCTAGAGTTTAAATCTCGCTGCTTCAAACTTCGTTGGTGTTCTGTAGGTTGCCGGTTTTGGACTTGTGCGTTGTAAGCTATGACTGCGGCCTTTTCCATTATGTAAGTAAAAGGGTGTGGTGTTGAAAGACTGACCGTTCGAGATTATTACACATGTCTTATTCAATTTTTTCTGAAAATAAACTAGTCTTTTTTGAAAGTATTTCACTGCCCCACCCCAAGATGTTATTCTTCTGTCATTGAATGAATTTGAATTGGACCAGTGAATCAGTGTCTCTTTGAACCAGCTGGCAGTAAGTGTGTTAAGCACACACAATCTCTCAACAAATGTAAAGATCTGCTACTCGATACATTGACAGCCAGTTGCGAGACATTCCATTGGTGGTCTACAATGCATTTTGCGTCCTTATGTTAGGTTTCTGTGCACTATTGCATCAGGATTGGGTAACATTTAACAGAAATCCAGGAAGGGATTATTACATACATGGAAGGAAAATACTGTGCATGGAAAATAAGAGATCTAGGGCTCCTGACTGACAATTAACAATGCTCATTAGCAGTGAGATAAATTAATCTAAAGTGTTATGATGCACTAAAAAGTCACGGCTGAGCTGAATTACTAACATTTGTTCAACATCTCACTTTGTTGAAACCGGATTTAGGATTCTGTATGCATTTCTGGTCGTTGCAGTACATAAAGATTTTGCAACTGTTGACAGGAGACTGAAGACCACAACCAGAATAAGGAAAGATTAGAATTAGGAGAAATGATTGTGTGGTTTTATCATTTCTCTCTGGATAAGAAAAAGTTGAAAGATGATGGCGATGATTCGCCTGCTCCACAACTAAATGCTTTGAGATGATTCCCGCTGGCACTAGGAGCGAATCCGAGCAATGGCACTTGGAATTTATTTTAATCTGAATCACGCTTTCCAGGTGTAGGGGCAGCCCCTGCTCTTTCTAGGAAGCATTTGATAACAAGGAGGCAGCCTCATAAAAAATGCTGTAGTTAGGAAAACACCTGATCCCCTGATTTAATGGATCCCTGCAGAGCGATATAAATAAACAATCTGAATCTCCACATTGAAACTGCCTCGACCTGTCAATCAAAAAGCTTTCAGCAGGCAGTAGGGCACAAAATTGAATGTGAACAATGCAGTTCAAAACTTTCAGACTTCTAGGCGTACACACTTTATATGACATGAAATTGACTGTGTGAAAACCACTTCAAAGGTTTCCACCACTTGAAAGAGATTACTTTTACCTTCATTCCACAGACGTTTAAACTTGGCATGCTGACAGACTTTTTAAAGGGTTTAGGGGTACAGATGTGATCACTTTCACTTCATTATGAACAATGTGTACTTCTGACATACTCCATGACTGTTTAATGGTTTGAGGAGTACAGATAGGATCACTTTCACTTTATTATGACAGATGTGCGTTTCTGTGATACTCAGTGACTGTTTGATGGGTTTAGAGGTACAGATGGGATCACTTTCACTTTATTATGAGAAAACTTTCATTTTTACACACTGACTGACTGTTTAAAGGGTTTAAAGGTCGGAGATGGGCGGTGCAGCCAAACATGCCCATCCCAGGAAAGATCCCCAAACTGAGCCCCTCAAGCCCAGCACAAGCCCCCGTGACCCCACCTCCCATGAAGGAGCTATTGGCACCATGGAGGCAATTGTCGGGAGGGTACTTACCACCTTGCCACAACTTGGGATGCAAGCCATCAGGTCTACGTTCCTTAATACATACACCAATTTAAACCAGTGGGACTCTCGGCTGTGGGGCAGGGGGCGGGCCTGGAGCAACCCAGGTGGCAAGTGAATTGGGCTTCTTGCGATCAATGAGATGCAAAACAACTGAAATAAGTTATTTGCATGGCCCCACCGGGTCGGGTCAGGAAGATCAGCTGTGATGTCGGGAAACTTCTTGTGGCCGGTGGGGACTCGCAACCAGTTTGATGCCTGTCTTGGATCCTGATTTTGGCCTGTGTGGGATTCAGCAAGCCATTGCGACTAGCGGGCTGCCCCAGAGAATCCCGACTGATATGATTACTGTTTTTTAGGATTCTTTGAGACTATGATAGGCCATTTGATCTTGTCTAGGACAGCAGAACCAGAGGACTCAGCTTGTGCTTGAAGAGGAGTAAATGTGAAACTGAGCTAGGGAAATAGTAGTAGTAAATGATTGTTTTTTTGGACTGGAGGAATATATACAGTCAGGTTCTGTGTAGGTTGGTATGAGAACCATTGTTTTTGTTGTAATCTAGACTTGAATGTGTAGGACACAATTTCAAAATTTGCAGATGACACAAATTTGTGGGTATTCTGAACTATGAGGAAGACAGTGTTGGACTTCAAGAGGTTTGGGACGGACACGTGGCCAATGATATTTAATGCAGAGAAGTGTAAAGTGGTATATTTTGGCAAGAAGAATGAGGAGAAGCAAGACAAAATAAAGGGAACAATTCTAAAGCAGGTGCAGGAACAGAGAGACCTGAGGAAGGAGCTGCACTCCGAAAGAAAGTGATTTGAAACAAACCTGTTGGGCTTTAACCTGGTGTTATAAGACTTCTTACTGTGCTTCCCCAGTCCAACGCCAGCATCTCCACATCATGGCTAACTTCTGGTGATAGGCAATCTCCTCCTTCATTAATTTCACTCAGGTTCAAATAGCTCAGTCTGAGCCTGTAAACTCTATTAGCTTAGTAAGACTGATCGGAGTGTGCCCCCCGCCCCCTCCTTTCTGGACTCTCCAGTACGGCCTTGTTATCATCTTGGAAACTTTTTACTCTGTTGTTGCTGCTACTGTTTCATCTCCTCTTATAGCCAATAAGGAGATGGCCAGTAGCAGTGGTGCAAACACCTCTCTGTGCTAGCCAAATGGTTGAAATGACAAAAATTGCAAGAGGAAAAATGCACAATTTCAACTTTAAAACTTTCTTGATAAATCTCTAGAACTCTCCATGTAGTTGCCAGTGAACTAATTATTTGCTGATAAGTGCCCCTTTAAGTCCTGCCAGAAGTGTCTGTTTCTGACCTGTGCAGCTCATTGACGCTGGGTAGTTCATCCTGCTTAAATGCACGGTATAGCATTGGGGTCCTATTAACAAAGTTGGACCCTGATTTTCACACCAAGGAGGCTCCTACCAGTTCAATGTTAGTCGCTCCTGCTTCTGTGCCCAGATCACAATTAAAATGATGGATGGTGGCAGATAAGCTCTGTGTACTGATATTCAAAGTGCTACTTCTCCATTCTCCTTCAAAAAAGAATGGAAATTAGCTCCCTCATATGGAAATTTGGACTGAAAAATTCCTGCAACACTTAGTGGAAAAGTGCTCACAGCATTTTCATCTCAGAATTTTGTATGACATCATGTATGAAATTATGAGGTACCTTGGCCGGGTTTCTCCCAAAACACGGCTAAGTGTTGACACCAGCGTAAACACTGGAGTGTTTCATGCTGGCATCAACGGGCCTCTTGGCCCAGCGAATGTGTGGCTCACGGGGGGCCAGCATGGTGCCGGAGTGCTCCACGCAGCTCCGGCACTGATACGCAGCCCTGCACTGCTGGCTGTGGGTCTGCGCACTGGGCCAGCGCAACATGCGGAGCCACACAGCGGGCCGCCGCAGAAGAAGGTATGCGTCCTCCCGATCGCGTGCGCCCACTGATCGGTGGCCCCCGATCACGGGCCTGGCCGTCGTGGAGGCCCTCCCCGGAGACTGATAACCCCCGCCCTCCCCCAGGACGGCCACCGCAGCCGCGACGTCGAGCTCCCGCTGGGTGGAACTATGTTGGAAACATGCCGGCAGAACTCGGCGGGAACTCGGCTGGTCGACCGTGGAGAATCGTCGCGGGCGCCTCTTCCAACGGCCCTCGACCGCCGCCACATCGACTGTGCGTGTGCGACTGCTGCCGATTCTTGGTCGCCGGAGGTTCGCGTCACTGCCTCAGACCCGACCGCGGGCATTCTCCTCTCCCGTGCCGAGCGCAATTTCGGCACGGAGAATCCTGGCCCTTAATTTTACTGCTTACTACTTAATGGCTGCAGCGTACAGGCACAGGTTCAAGATCATATGGAAAATGGTATATGATTTTACATGGAATTAGTGATATGTTACGATCCCAAGTAACTGGGGTCTCTGATCCCCTGGGAGACCCCCACGAGTACCGTTCTGTCTAGTCCCCATTTGTGGAGACCAGCACTGAACGTCGCTCGGTTACATCCCATCGCCTTGGACAGATTGTGGGAATGCATATGTGAGAGAGACTAGCTGTCTCACTCTAATGTGTAGGCTTGCCAAAAAGTGATCCGCACACAGTGGGTAGGATTCACATCATGACATCTCTCGAGATCGCATTAGGTCTCACGAGGTGTGGCGAGCCGAGTAGATCCCGGATGAGGAATCCCCCAGCATCTACCGGTCGCATTGCGCCACGCTGCCTTTTGGGCGTAATGCGGCCGGTAGATTGCGCCCTATGGCACTACTGTCAAATCCAATACAGACACAGAGGGCGCAATCTAATGGAAAAGTTTCTAAATGTCATTTGTGGCGGGTTTTGCTGGGAGTTTCCCGCCTGCTCCGTCGGTGAGCTCTCCACTGCTATCTAAACACAATTAGACACTTTTTGCCCAATGGAGGGTTTCTGCCCGGTCAAGCCCAGACTTAGAATTATTTTCATCACTGGGAAGCTAAACTCGCTGGCCCGACTGGCTCCACAGAGATTGGGTCACCATTTTGAAAGGTTCACCTGGTGTCTCAGAGGGCTTGTGAGTCCCCTACAATCCCCATCCATGAGCAATGTCACCCCTACACATATGGACATTACCCCACATTCCCCCAAGTGATGACACCCCACCATGGGAGTGCTGAGGGCCACCGCCTTTCAGGCCTTGCCATGACCCCTTTCGGCCCCTATCCAAGACCCCCACCCTTCACCCCCAAAACTTCCAGAGGTCCCTTTGTACCTACCATGCACCCCCTCCCCACCCTCACATGCCTCCCAACCTTCCTTTCATGGGCATGGCCCCCCTCAGGCTCTGACTCTAGACAGTGAAACACAACATGGGAAAAATGCCACCATGGCACCTTGGCAGTGCCTGAGCACCCGGGCAGGGTTCCTGCTGACTTTGCAGTGCCATCCAGGCACCTTGGCATTGCCAGGGAGGCAGCGCCAAAGTACCAGGCTGGCAGTACCAAGACACCAACATTCATCGGCGAGGGTCAGGGGACTACCCTGCACTGTCTCTGACCACCCAAGTACCTCTGATGGCCAGGGGGACCCCTACTCACATCCCTGAGGTGCTGTTCCAACTTGTCCACATTTGTGTGGACCACTACTGAACGACGGCGCCCGGCTGGGGATTCCCTGGGGAGGCCGTTAGACTTAGGCGCGCAAGGCTTGGTCACGGTTATTGTGAGCGGGATCCTGATCGCAATTCCTCACAAATCTCATGAGGCATAATGGCTGTCGGGAATCCTGATGGAGGCTTCTCCCGATATCTTCCGGCTGTGTCACGATCGCGTTCGGGCACGACGCAGCCGGTAGATTATTTCAATAGCTATTACAAGCTTTAAAGCAATAAAAAGCAAGAAACTATAGCCCAAGTAAAGAGACTGAATACCTACAGATTGTAACCATTTTTCTCCTTAATCTATAACAAATATTTATGTGCGTGGCAGTGTGTGTAAATTGGATTGGATTTCTTTATTGTCACGTGTACCGGCGTACAGTGAAGAGTATTTTTCTGCGAGCAGCTCAACAGATCATTAAGTACATGGGAAGTAAAGGAATAAAAGAAAATACATAATAGGGCAACGCAGGGTATACAATGTAACTACATAAGCACCAGCATCGGATGAAGCATACAGGGTGTAGTGTTAATGAGGTCAGTCCATAAGAGAGTCATTTAGTCATTTAGGAGTCTGGTAACAGCGGGGAAGAAGCTGTTTTTGAGTCTGTGCGTGCGTGTTCTCAGACTTCTGTATCTCCTGCCTGATGGAAGAAGATGGAAGAGTGAGTAAGCCGGGTGGGAGGGATGTTTGATTATGCTGCCCGCTTTCCCCAGGCAGCGGGAGGTGTAGATGGAGTGAATGGATGGGAGGCAGGTCCGTATGATGGACTGGGCGGTGTTCACGACTCTCTGAAGTTTCTTGTGGTCCTGGGCCGAGCAGTTGCCATACCAGGCTGTGATGCAGCCAGATAGGATGCTTTCTATGGTGCATCTGTAAAAGTTGGTAAGAGTTAATGTGGACATGCCGAATTTCCTTAGTTTCCTGAGGAAGTATAGGCGCTGTTGTGCTTTCTTGGTGGTAGTGTCGACGTGGGTGGACCAGGACAGATTTTTGGAGATGTGCACCCCGAGGACTTTGAAACTGCTAACCATCTCCACCTCGGCCTCGTTGATGCTGACAGGAGTGTGTACAGTACTTTGCTTCCTGAAGTCAGTGACCATCTCTTTAGTTTTGCTGACATTGAGGGACAGATTGTTATCACTGCACCAATCCACTAGGTTCTCTATCTCCCTCCTGTATTCTGACTCGTCATTATTCGAGATCCGGCCCACAATGGTTGTATCATCAGCAAACTTGTAGATGGAGTTGGAACCAAATTTTGCCACGCAGTCGTGTGTGTACAGGGAGTAGAATGGGGGGCTAACTACGCAGTCTTGCGGGGCCCCGGTATTCAGGATTATTGTGGAGGAGGTCTTGTTATTCATTCTTACTGATTATGGTCTGTTGGTCAGAAAATCGAGGATCCAGTTGCAGAGTCGGGTGCCAAGTCCTAGGTTTTGGAGCTTGGATATGAGCTTGGCTGGGATTATGCTGTTGAAGGCAGAGCTGTAGTCAATAAATAGGAGTCTGATGTAGTTGCTCTAGGGATGAGTGTAGGGCCAGGGAAATGGCGTCTGATGTGGACCGGTTGCGACGGTATGCGAATTGCAGTGGATCAATGCGTTCTGGGAGTATGGAGGTGATGCACTTCATCATCAACCTCTCGAAGCACTTCATTACGACTGAAGTCACTGCCACCGGACAGTAGTCATTGAGGCACGTTGCCTGGTTCTTCTTTGGCACCGGTATGATGGTGGTCTTCTTGAAGCAGGTGAGGACCTTGGAGTGGAGTAGGGACAGGTTAAAGATGTCCACGAACACCTCTGCCAGCTGGTCCGCGCAGGCTCTGAATGCACAACCAGGGATCCCGTCCGGGCTCGTCACCTTCCGATGTTTAACTTTTAGGAAGGCCGATCTGACTTCGGAAGCTGTGATGGAGGGTATGGGTGAGTTATGGACTGCTAGGGCACTCGATAGCGGACTGTTGGTTACCTGCTCGAACCAAGCATAGAATGCATTGAGTTCATCGGGGAGGGGTGCACTGTTGCCGGAGGTACTGCTCGGCTTCGCTTTGTAGCCCGTTATGTTGTTTAGTCCTTGCCACAACCGCCGATAGTCTGTCTGTGACTCTAGCTTGGTTTGATATTCTCTCTTGGCATCTCGGATGGCTTTGCGGAGGTCCTTCCTGGATTTCTTGTATAGGTCAGGGTCGTCTGACTTGAACGTCTCAGATCTGTCCTTCAGTAGGGAGTCAATCTCGTGATTGAGCCATGGTTTCCGGTTGGGGAACGTATGTACTGGTTTCTTTGGCACGCAGTTGTCCACACATTTGCTGATGAGGTCTGTGACGGTGGTGGCACACTCATTTAAGTTGGTCACTGAGTTCTTAAATATGGACCTGTCCACTGTCTCTAAGCAGTCATGTAAGAGCTCTTCTGTTTCCTTGGACCAGCACTGCACCACCTTCTTAACTGGATTCTCCCGCTTGAGTTTCTGCTTGTATGCCAGGAGGAGAACCGTCTTATGGTCTGATTTCCCAAAGTGCGGTCGGGGGATGGAACGGTAAGCACCCTTGACTTTTGAGTAGCAGTGGTTAAGAGTGTTGTCGCCCCTGGTGGGACAGGAGATGTGCTGGTGGAATTTTGGCAGTACACCCTTGAGGTTGGCCTTGTTGAAGTCTCCGGCCACTATGAACAAGGCCTCCGGGTGATCTGTTTCGTAGTTGTTTATAGCTGTGTACAGTTCGTCCAGCGCCTTCCTCACTTCTGCCCGGGGTGGGATGTAGACCACTGTGATAATGGCTGAAGTACAGTAAGAAGTCTTACAACACCAGGTTAAAGTCCAACAGGTTTTTTTCAAACACGAGCTTTCGGAGCACTGCTCCTTCCTCAGGTGAATCTCCACATCATAATGGCTGAAGTGAACTCATGTGGGAGATAATATGAGTGGCACTTCATGGTCAGGTATTCCAGGTCCGGGGAGCAGTGGGATGCCACATTTAAACACTCAGGGCAAATGTGTGTTAATGAAAAATCTTCTTTATTTTTAAATTTGCAAAAGCTTGCTGCTGGGAATCATTTAAATTAGGATTATTCACTGTGAGGATGAGAAAACCTCACACATTGAAACACTTTGATCCCGAAAAACAATAAAACAGATAAATCTGTCCATGGAACTACTAAACATTTGCCATGTCAGTTGATATGGAAAGTTTCATGGGTAATAGAGAAGATGTTGCTTGAATAAAATAGGATTTGTTTTAACTGTTGGTGGTGATGTAAAGCAGGTGTCAAATGATGGACTACCTTCTGGAGCAGACACATGCCAGATAGCAACTGACCTGAAACAATCCAGAAGAGATTGGATCATGTGAGTAACAATATAGGCGGACTCTTGTCAAGTGGAAGAGATCAGATGTTGCAGCAAAGTTCTTATTTAAATGGCACTTTAATCATGTATTATGCAAAGACCCCGAAATATATGTGTACCATTGCAAAATATGAAAGAAAAGTAGAAAATTGCTGTTGCGGAATATTCTTAACTACCTAACGTTACAAGGATATCACTGGTGCAAATCATTAACCAGGCACTAATGCTAGCAAGGTTATGCAAATAATGCCATTGGAATTAGTGTTTCAAACCATTTCAGAGTTGGCCACCCTTGCTAGATTGTGAATAGTGAACTGTCCTTTATCAGATATTTGGGACTGGCTGCTTGTACCTCTGTAGGGGCTATTTTACAAAATGCAATCCTTTTATTGAACGCAATGTGCTTTGTTGCTATAAAATAGAATCACACAATATAGATTATAGGCAGAACATGCTTTCAGACCACATATGGGGACAGTATTTAGAATGTGAGGACGCGATCTTCCCAAAAGGGAACAAAGCCCCCTAGCGAGCGCTTTTGAAAATGAAAATTGCTTACTGTCACGAGTAGGCTTCAATGAAGTCACTGTGAAAAGCCCCTAGTCGCCACATTCCGGCGCCTGTCCGGGGAGGCTGGTACGGGAATGGAACCGTGCTGCTGGCCTGCTTGGTCTGCTTTAAAAGCCAGCGATTTAGCCGAGTGAGCTAAACCAGCCGCTTAGTGAGCTAAACCAGCCCCTTTTGCCACGTGTTTCCTGGCACTCACAGTGCCGAGAAATCCCTGACTATTCGTCGCTACTCTTGTTGAATAAGGGGCCTGAACGGAGAAAATTCACCAAGGCCGCACATAGCCCCGTTTTTAAAAATGGGGAGCTATGCTCTCTGGAACTGCCTGTTGTAGCGGGAGATCGGGACAATGGTGTCCCGTTCTCCGAGTCCCACAAATAAAATCCTCAACCTCTCCCCCAGCCCAGGCACAACATGCGAGGGTCCCCCAGCCGCCCCGTCCAAGATTGGGTCACTGTCTGTGTGGAGTTTGTACGTTCTCCCCCGTGTGCGTAGATTTCCTCCGGGTGCTCTGGTTTCCTACCACAATCCAAAGATATGCAAGTTAGGTGGGTTGGCCATGCTAAATTTCCCCTTAAAGACCACGAATGTGCAGGTTAGGCTATGGGACTAAGGGGATAGGTAGGATGGACACTTGTAAATGGGCAGAGTGCATATTCAAAAGGTTGGTGCAGACTCGATAGGCCGAATGCCTCCTTCTGCGCTGTAGGTGTTCTATGATTCTATGATTTTCAGTTCCAGTTGAGTTACAGGTGTCGTATCCACGAGTCGTATTTTTACAAAGGTTAATCAGGGTGCAGTTCTAGTTTATACAAGCGAGGTAAAAAAAAGATACATGAAATTGAGCATGGCCAATTCACCTAACCTGCACACCTTTGGACTGTGGCAGGAAACCGGAGCACCCGGCTGAAACCCATGCAGACACGGGGAGAACGTACAAATCGACACAGTAATGTAAAACTAATTGACAAATATAAGATGTGAAAATCCAATTAAAGCATTTTTAAAAAACATAGCAAAAGACTTCCAAGAGAAACAGGCTGCATCCAGAGCCATAAGAAGAACACAACTAGCAGTGAAGTATAAAATCCATCACATTTCTCCCTCTCTTTACCTCTGAAGAAGACATAAAAACGCGAAATGCTAACTCTCAGAGATTTTGCCAGACCTGTTGAGTTTTTTTTCAGCATTTTTCTGTTTTTATTGCAATACATAACCGGCATCTGCAAAAAATGTATCCAAACATAATACAAATGATTTACTACTACTTTAATAGAGTTTTGTCCTTTTTATTAAGTTTAGCTTTCTGAACCAAGTCTGCAGAGAGGTGGAAGCCAACACAAAATAGGGAAGAATAACAGGACAGATTAAAACTACATGTGAATGTTTCTTCAAAAATGCTATACACTATGAGTATGAAGATGCTAGATCATCAACACTGACGACCTTACTTAGGCATCAGAATGACTTTTGTTAATACGTGTCATTAGAGGCAATTTCAAATGAGCCCTTACACTCACAAGATTAGGGATACTGCAAATTTAGATTTGAAACAAAAGCAAAATAGTGCAGATGCTGGAAATCTGAAATAAAAACAGAAAATGCTGCAAATACTAAGCAGTTCAAGCAGCATCTGCGGAGAGAAAGACAGAGTTACTGCTTCAGGTGTCACAGACCTGAAAAGTTAACTTATTCTTGAAACATTTTGTTAATATTTAGGAAAACCTAAAAGTTCCAGTGTTTCTTCAGTATTTATAGAACGCAAGGTTATTTTTGCAATTCCGTGACATTCAGCTGTTGCTGCCAGTGGTGGTGCTGTAGTATAAGGTACTGAATGTGGGAAGTTCTCTCATAGCTGTGTTTACTTCATTCTGATGTGGTAGAAACATGACTGAAAACAAATTAAGGTGTGAGTAAATTGAATAAGAAAGTTCACGAAACACTATTTACTGAGGACTTCTTTTTGCTCGCTTCAAATCAGAAATAAGTCAAAGATCTTGATTTCTAGTCACGGACGTCGCACCAAATTCAAATAATCAGAGAAGAATGTTGTTCAATCTATCTTGCTTGTGCCAGTTTTAGCTCCTCATTTGGAGCTCACCTCTTTTCTGACCCTTTTTCATTGCTTTTTATATTCTTTTTCAAAAACTTATCTAATGTTCTCTTATTTATGTTATAATCTGTCCTCATTAGCCAGGTGGGTAAAGTATTTCATATTCCCATAATGAGTGCAATGAATTGCTAACTTCTCCCTTCAAAAATGTTGTGATCAGGGCTTCAAATCATATGTGCAGAATTATATTCCTTGGCAATCATTTGTTGATTATTGTTGGAATAAACTTAAATGAATTGCATTGTAATCATAAAACTTCAACATGGATTAACACATGTCAATTGAGTGGGATATTCTGATTTCTCTGGTCTCTGCCAAGCAGCATCAACTCTTGGCAACTTTATTGCTGGTAGGTGAAAATTAAAATACTCAGTAAACCATCTTTTGATGAACCCTGATGCTCCTCGTCTCTTCATTTATTAAAATGTGGTAAATCTATTACTGAACTAGAACATAGAACAGTACCACACAGAACAGGCCCTTCGGCCCTCAATGTTGTGCCGAGCCATGATCACCCCACTCAAACCCACGTATCCACCCTATACCCATAACCCAACAACCCCCCCTTAACCTTACTTTTATACTCTTTGGTATTCTATTACAGTTTTTCCTAAGATTCCTGCGCTCAGAGGAAACTGCAATGTTTATTGTATGTCTTTGTTGTGTGATCTTTTCTTCATTACCTTTATAACAAAAGCAAGTGAAGCTGCCGGAGCGATGCTCGTACAGTTTAGGATATCATCTGAACTCCTCCATGTGTATGCTATCATGTAATCACTGCTCAGTGTTCACGGAACACAGTATTGCTAAAGACAGAACATACCCTAAAATAAAGTTGTTTACCTTTCTTGTTGGATATGTGTATATAAGGTGGTAAAACAAGGCAGAGTCAAAGATGACTGTACCAAAGTTATTGATTTAACCTTAGAAAAACAGTGTTCAGATTGAATTTTATCTACAGTGCCGGAGGCCTCAGGACAACTCTAAGACTGGTATGCATAGTTTATTTTAAATTAAAATGGATGGGTTCCCAGATTACTTACTATTTGAAGACAGGGAAGCAATTAAATGATGTTTTTCTTGAATCTGATTAGGTTCCAGCATCTTAACCTGTGAGGTACAAAGCATGTACTGTTGCCGAAATGTGCTGATGTGGTAGCAGTTTCAGTTTATGGAATAGTCTGACTTTTTATTGATAAGTCACACCCATTTACTATCTAACTCATTTCATCATGCCCAGGAATATTTGTTCTATTTTATCAAACTATGTTGATGAAATCATTGCCAGTGTTAAGAGTTAGAAAAGCGGATGTAAACAGTTGTGTGGAAGAGTCTGCAACCACATCACCTAACAGTGTCGTTTTGCCTAACTATTTTCTCCCTGGCCGTCACTTGGTACAATAATCCACTCGACTTTGAATATGGCAGAACCAGTATGAAGTTCCTGGAACAGCTCATTTCATCCCCTTGTCCTCACGTTGGTGGGAAAACACTTTGGAAAATGGATGGTTGCCACAGCGCATCTGCTGTTCTGATCAACTGGGTGTCTTGTAGAAGAACACATTCTCTGTTAAAAACAGCAGCTGGATGGTCTATAGCCCTTGGGCTGCCCTGTTGCCTGAAATAAATGTCAAACTTGTCCTTCTGCAGTCCTGAAACTGCAGTTGCTTGCAGCCTATTTACAGATTCTGTAATCTAATGGGGCTAGCCACAAGTTCCAACGTTCACTTCCTTAGTGATTTTTTTTTCATTGGGTGACCATCAGACAAAATCAGAAAAATGATGCAACAATTGAATTTAAGGTCTTCCTCTAAGGGAACGCTTTTCCTGCACTTGGGAGATGTCCCAATAAATACAAAACGGTGCATATTTGAAAGGCGGCTCTAATTTCCTGTGCCTCGCAGAGCCGGGTACTGATGGTAGTACTTGGTAGCTACGCTGGTTCGGTGACAGATAATGACACAGATGTCGAGAATTCAAATATCAATAAGACTGGCAAGCGAATTAGTTGTAAAGTTGAGATAATTAAGACTGTTAAGGCTGGACAATAAATGTAACCTTGTCAGAGTTACCCACATCTCAAAGGCATTTTTTTTAAAAACTGCACCGCCACCCGCCCCCCCCCCCCCCCCCCTGCCCCCCCCCCCCCCCCCCCCCCCCCCGCCCCCCCCCCCCCCCCCCCCCACTCCAGGTCTCTGTCATCCTTCCCAGCCCTGTTTTTCTGGCCTACATACCGTGGAAAGAAGGATCAAATTGAATGGATTTTCACGAGACACTTCCTTCATGATTAATACAAAAGTCAGCTTCTGAATTGCTTCAATGATGTGAGATCTCATGCACAAAGTAATCTGCGACATCTTATCCTGAGTCCTGAGCAAACAATGGTGCCATTTACTGACTTTGGATTGCATACAAGATTTTCACTACCTAACCATGCATTTCAATAAACAGGATTAATATCTGCTATGCCAGTTTCTTTTGTAACAGAATAACTAAAAAAATAGGTTTATCCAAAGGTAAAGTTATTTACCACAGGGGTAACAGTCAGTCAGTTCTAACTACAGCAGCTTTGAAATTGTTCACAAAAATGTTAAATAATCAAACGTGCCAGTTGGATTTGCAGATCTTTCAGAGGATAACTGAACGCCTCCCAGAAGGAGAATTGCGATTTATTCTTGACAGACAGCTTGTATATTGCAATTATATACAGCAACTTTGTTTTTATACAATCCTCTGCGTATAGAATTCCAGAGACACAACCCTTTGAGTAAAGATGTTCCTCCCCATCTCAAGTCTTGAATGGTCAGCCTCCTCTCTTGAAACTATTTCCCCTACTTCTAGACTCTCCAACTAGGAGTAACAATCTCTCAGTATCTTCTTTTAAATTCATTTTTACGCGATGTGGCCGTCACTGGCTTGGCTGGCATTTATTGCCCATCCAGTGTTGCCCTTCAGAAGGTGGTGGTGAACTGCCTTCTTGAACAGTTGCAGTCCCTGAGGTGTAGGTACATCCACAACTTGCTGTTAGGGAGTGAATTTCAGGATTTTGACTCAGCGGCAGTGAAGGAATGGTGATATACTTCCAGGTTGAGATGGTGAGTGACTTGGAGGGGAACCTCTGCTGGTGGACTTCCCAGGTATCTGCTGCTCTTGTCCTTCTAGATGATAGTGGTCAACGGTTTGGAAGGTGTTGCCTAAGGAACCTTGGTGAGTTCCTACTGTTCATCGGTGGTGGAGGGAGTGAATGTTTGTGAATGGGGTAGCAATCAAGTGGGCTGCTTTGACCTGAATGGTGTCAAGCTTCTTGAGTGTTGTTGGAGCTCCATTCATCTAGGCAAGTGGACAGTATTCCATTACAATCCTGACTTGTGCCTTGTACATGGTTGACAGGCTTTGGGGGTCAGGAGGTGAGTTACTCACCGCAGGGGTCCTAGTCTTCGATCTGCTCTGGTAACCACATTATTTATATGGCTAGTGCAGTTCAGTTTCTGGTCAATGGTAAGCCCCATTAGGTTGATTGTGGGGGATTCAGCGATGGTAATGCCATTGAATGTCAAGGGACGATGGTTAGTGTAATATTCCGGATGGGACCTACGAGGTGGAAATGCTTGTCTTCCCGTGTTCCATGTGGAGTATGAGCTCCCCCGCTAGGGGCAGGGTATCTCAATTATCCAGTGTACAGAAAGTTGGCTAGTTAGGCACCGACCAAGCAAGAAATCGGTAGGAGTCTACTAGAAAGTGTATATATATTGTTTGTAAATAAAACTTTGTTCTTAGTTTGACTCTATTTAGGCCCCGTGTCCTTATCAAAGTTAAATCTTCTCTTGTTGGAGATGGTCTTTGCCCGGCACTTGTGTGACGTGAATTACTTGTCACTTGTCAGCCCAAGCCTGGATATTGGCCAGATTTTGCTGCATTTAAAACTTGTTTCTTATTTTGACTCGGTGTGGACTCTCCGTGCCCTTATTAATCTGGCAACGAGGAGTAAACTGGTTTGCTGTTGATGCTGCGACTTACTCAGTTGAGCCACCTCCTGATTTTCTGGACGCAGGTTTGGATTTCTTTGATTCGCCATGCCTCTGTTTGGGTGGTTATGTGCCAGTGTTGAAGACTGGAACCAATACGCTGAACGAATGCCTTATTTCTACCGGGTCAACAATACCATGGAAAACGAGTGTCAGACAGTCACACAGTTGATGGCCTGTGGACCGCATACAGTCAGAATGATCCAAAGTGTCACGTATCCGACAATGCCGGATATGCGAACATTCAACCAGCTTGTGATACTTGTGGTGCAACAATTTAACCCAATCCTGCCGATAATTGTTCAAAGATGTTGGTTTAATATGGTGGAGGGGTCCATCGGTGAGTCCTTTGCAGAGTTTGTGTCTCGGCTATGGAAGATAGCCAAGTTCTGTGAGTATGGAACTGGTTTGTCCGATATGCTCTGTGATCTGCGGTATCAATAATTTGGAAACTCAGAAAAAACTTTTGGATGAAGTCCCCCTAACTTTTCAGCAAAAGCTACTGATTTCCCTATCCCAAGAATCTGTATCTAAAAGATACAAGGGATGGAGCTGAACGCACTGGAGCGTCGTCCCTTACGTGGTATCTCCACGGCCCAGACCGAACCCAGAGGGTTATGGACGCCAGTCAGTGCACCTTCCTCTCATTGTTGTGCATGGAAATGCCCCTAGACTAGCTGCAGTTGGATTGCAAGCGTATTCTCCAAGTGGGGTCTGGTGGTTTGTGTACGGTACTGAGCAAATTCCTGGAGGTTTTCCAGCCTGCTTTGCATTAAAGGGGCCATCACTAAACTCCAGGTTGACCTGGAAGCCCAGCCCCGTTATTTTTGTGCCCGCCCAGTGCTATAGGGAAGAAGGTTGAGACCAAACGTCGCCATTTGGAAAGTTTGGGCATTATTGGCTGTGCGCTTCACTGATTGGGCGGCGCTGGTGGTCCCCATAATGAAGGCGGAAAAGATAATCCGCCTCTAGATGCATGGCATTAAGGGTAAAGTAGTAGCATGGATTGAGGATTGGTTAATTAATAGAAAGCAAAGAGTTGGGATAAATGGGTGTTTCTCTGGTTGGCAATCAGTAGCTAGTGGTGTCCCTCAGGGATCCGTGTTGGGCCCACAATTGTTCACAATTTACATAGATGATTTGGAGTTGGGGACCAAGGGCAATGTGTCCAAGTTTGCAGATGACACTAAGATGAGTGGTAAAGCGAAAAGTGCAGAGGATACTGGAAGTCTGCAGAGGGATTTGGATAGGTTAAGTGAATGGGCTCGGGTCTGGCAGATGGAATACAATGTTGACAAATGTGAGGTTATCCATTTTGGTAGGAATAACAGCAAACGGGATTATTATTTAAACAATAAAATATTAAAGCATGCCGCTGTTCAGAGAGACTTGGGTGTGCTAGTGCATGAGTCACAGAAGGTTGGTTTACAGGGTGCAACAGGTGATTAAGAAGGCAAATGGAATTTTGTCCTTCATTGCTAGAGGGATGGAGTTTAAGACTAGGGAGGTTATGTTGCAATTGTATAAGGTGTTAGTGCGGCCACACCTGGAGTATTGTGTTCAGTTTTGGTCTCCTTACTTGAGAAAGGACGTACTGGCGCTGGAGGGTGTGCAGAGGAGATTCACTAGGTTAACCCCAGAGATGAAGGGGTTGGATTATGAGGAGAGGTTGAGTAGACTGGGACTGTACTCATTGGAATTTAGAAGGATGAGGGGGGATCTTATAGAAACATTTAAAATTATGAAGGGAATAGATAGGATAGATGCGGGCAGGTTGTTTCCACTGGTGGGTGACAGCAGAACTAGGGGACATAGCCTCAAAATAAGGGGAAGTAGATTTAGGACTGAGTTTAGGAGGAACTTCTTCACCCAAAGGGTTGTGAATCTATGGAATTCCTTGCCCAGTGAAGCAGTTGAGGCTCCTTCATTACATGTTTTTAAGGTAAAGATAGATAGTTTTTTGAAGAATAAAGGGATTAAGGGTTATGGTGTTCGGGCCGGAAAGTGGAGCTGAGTCCACAAAAGATCAGCCATGATCTAATTGAATGGCGGAGCAGGCTCGAGGGGCCAGATGGCCGACTCCTGCTCCTAGTTCTTATTATGTTCTATGGACATTATAAATTGACAGTGAACACGGCATTGAGATTAGACCGTTACGCTTTACTGTCCATTGAGGATTTAAATGCAACATTGGCCAGTGACAGTATATTCACAAAATTGGACATGAACAACACTTATCCACAGCTGGAGCTCGATAAATCCTCACGGAGGTACGCCACAATTAATATGCACAACGGACTTTATGAGTGCACCTGGCTTCCGTTTCGAGTCTCCTTGGTGTGTCAAGTGCATCATGGAGAAACATCCTGTGTGGATTGCGGTTTACTTAGATGATGGGTTGGATTCTCCGCCCCGCCGTGCCACATTTCTGCCTCGACCTGCCGATGGGATTCTGCGTTACGCCGGCCGGTGAATGGGGTTTCTCATGGTGGGACAGCCTCGTGCCGTCGGGAAACCCCCAGGCACCGGCAAAGCGGAGCACCCTCCCAGTGGAGAATCCCGCCCGATGTGTTAGTCACAGGGGCCACGGAACAAGAACATTTGCAGAATCTCGAGGCAGTGTTTTTCCGAATATGGGGTTCGCCTGCACGAAGTGCGTGTTTCATGCAAAAGAAGTGCTATATCTGGTATATCGGGTGGACCAAGTCGGCCTACACATGGTCACCGAGAAGGTACGGGCAATCAACATGGCACCCACTCTGTAAGATGCCACAGAACTTTGCTCTTTCTTGGATTAGTAAATTGTCTTTGTGAACACTACAACATCCATCCTGAGAATAAGAATCACAAAGAACATCACATCTACCATCAAATCTGTTCATGTATTTTCCCAAGCCATCATAGCTAACTTGCTTCTCATCCCCTCATAATTTATTTTGTTCAGGTTTAGGACACTAATTTCAGAATGAATAATATCACTTTCAAACTTAATGTAAAACTCTATCATATTATTATGATTTTTGTTTTGAGTCTCCAATTAAGGGGGAATTTAACGTGGCCTTCCCTGCAATTATTGTGTTGTGGGGGTGAGACCCATGCAGACACAGGGATAAAATGCAAATCCCACACAGTCAGTGACCCGGGGCCAGGATCGAACCCGGGTCCTTGGCACCATGAGTCAGCAATGTTAACCACTGTGCCACAGTGCCACCCCAAACTCTATATTGTGATCACTTTCCCTAATAGTTTCTTTATAGAAAGGTTATTGAATTTTAATTAGATAATAGTAAATCAAAAATAGCCCAATCCCTATTTGGTTCCTCAGTGTATTGCCCCAGAAATCCAACTCACACACACTACAGGAGTTCATCCTCCATAGCATTAGTGCTAATTAGGTTTACATAGTCTATATATAAATTAAAGTCACCCATTACTACTATATTATGTATGTTACATGCAGCTCTACTTTCTGTATTTAACCATGCCATTTACCACTACACGTTGCTGGCCTATAAACAACTCCCACTAATATTTCCTGCCTCTTGCTGTTCTTAGTTGCACCCAAACTGACTCTATGTCTTGATCCTTCAATCTAAGATTCTCTCACTAATATGCTAATCTCATTCCTTATTAACAGTGCCACCACATCTCCTTTTCCTCTCTGCCTAACTTTCCTAAATGATGAATATTCAGTTCCCAGTCCTGGTCACTCTGTGACCACATTTCTGAAATCACAATTAAATCCTCCCAATTGACCTCTGTTTGCACCTTCAAACCATCTACCTTATAGTGAATGCTGCATTCATTAAGATAGAGTACCCTTAACTTTTTCTTTTTAACATTATTCCACATTCTGATCCTATCAGTCACCACTGACACTCACTCATCTTATTGCAACGTCATATCTCACAGCTGACAATCCACAAATCTTGCCCTTTCACACTCGCAAAATATTCCACAGCTCACACTCACCGAGGTCTCTTCTTTCTCTCCTGGCAGCAGAAAAGGGCACAAAAAACCAGAGAAAGTCAGAGAAGCGGAGGTAGTCATCCAATCACAGCCACTTTAACAGCTGCAGGGGAAGAGGGCTAGAGTTAAGCCTGGTGTTGACATGTCTGTCATTGGAGATGGAGAGTTGGGACCTTTTAGTTACAATATGACAGAATTAAATATCACCCAGCCACATGGCATCTCACTCTTGCTGACTTGATATCAGCAGGCAATGAAAAATGATAATGTGCGCAATGATAACTTAGAAATCTCTCACCTCGTCAGTTCTAATTAATCCTTTCTGCTCCCAGATGCCGTTCAAGTGCTCTTAAGGGGGCAGTGTATGAGGAGTGTAGCCACCTGGGTTGGCCACTTCCCGACTTAAAATGGAGTTTCGCAAAGAGCACAGGAAAAAATGGACAGCATTCGAAAACAAGCAGTTTTTCAGAGTTCCTTCGTGTATTCAGTCTGCAGAAAGCAGACAGCACTGAAACCAGTTGTAATCTGCATATTGATGAGCGATCCCTGGGAACAATTAGCTACATTTGAGATACTCAATAACAAGTCAGACTCCTCGGCGCCAGCAGGAGTCCAAGACAAAAGAGGCTAAAGAGCACCCAAGGACCGCCCAGCGATCAGGGAACAGCCCCAGTATTGGGGAATTCAAACCGATCAATTGGTACGTGATCCAATCGATTGGAGGCAGGAACGGGGACCGCCAAAAAGGGCGTGAAGCCCCTGGGGCCTATAAAAGACAGGTCCCAAGTTCAATTCAGTCTCTTAGCCGGCCCTCCCAGCAGAACATCTTAGCAGCTTGGAAGAACTCTTGACCGTGAGGAGAGGCCTAGCTAACAGCTACACCGACAAGTAAGTGTCCAGTCAACACACGCTACGAGATAGGCGCTCCTGACCCTTAGTCCGTACCAGTTGGAAGCCCGCAGCCTCAGGATTGAACAAGAGGCCATTGTTCCCTGACCCAGTGGGTTCTTTTCCAAAGATAAGTATTGGCCTGTAGTGGTAGAGATAGTCTAGTTTTGTAGCGTTTATGCATGAGTAGCAATTAACTGTGTATATAATAAACGCGTTTTGATTTGAACCTTACTAATTGGTGTACCGAGTTATTGATCAGCACTTGAACTTGAAACTCGTGGTGGTATCATAATACCTGGCAACTCTAGAGCGAGGTAATAAAACAGAGCCAATTGAGTGTAGAGCACACTCACCAGAACGAGCAACAGGAGAATGAAGTGTCTTCTGAGTAGCTTACTCTGAGGATGCGCTGTTATAAGACGCACGCACATAATCCATCAGCTCAGATATGCCCAACGTGGTGAGGCTGCCAAGACAGATAGTTGAGTTGTCACATGGTGAAACATAAACCACAACTGAACAGAAACAGATGTTGAAACAAGTGACAGCAATGGTGAGTCCCAGCTGTGAGAGGGTGTCGTACACAGCTAGCTCTGTTGTGAACAATTCTGGGCTGGTCGCAGAAAATGTGAGGTTCTGTCAGCATTTCTAGAGGCAATGTGCATGCCTGGAGAGAGATTGGAGTAATCTGTCTCTCCAACCATGATTGTCTCATGATTTCTCAAGTCTTTATGTTGATGTTCACCCCCATGGAAAGAGTGGCCATCGGCATGGTGCATCAGATGCAACAAACCACCAAGTGCATGCAATGTCCTGCATAGTCAATCTATCACGTTAAGCAGGATGGAGGAAAGCCTCACCATGCATCTTCAATGCTGAAGTTCTCTCTAGGTTTTGGCTGACAGGGAAATGAATGCAGTTGGGCCATGGGAGGGATGATAGAGAAAGCAGACATGTAAGTGGGGACAATGCTCAAAGTGCTTCCACTTCTGACCCCTTGAACCTGTCCCATCTCAATGAGAGCCCCACCTGCTGCCACCTGCACCTGTGGCTGAATCTGTCTGTTCAGATGCATTTGGGGCGGTCTTTGGAAGGCCCTCCCTGCCCCCAAAACTCAGAGAATATCAGCCGTGAGCATGCAAGAATTCCTCTAGCCCTGCTCAAGGCACAAAGGTTTCACCACATTGAAATAGCAAAGCGAGAAAGATAAAAGAGGCAATTCCCTGGCTGAGATGCACCCAGCGCCGATCCGGCTATGATGGGAGAATAGTGAGAGAGCACCAAAACGGGCGCCAAACAGTTTGCCATTCTCTCAGTCCATTAAAGCTCCCATGATCAGGACCAGGTACCTGATGATCACAGCTCTTTTGTATTCATTTTAATCTCATTAGCGAGATTCAAGTATAATGCAGTTGCAGCTCGGCAATTACTACCCCCCCCCCCCCCCCCCCTCCCCACCCCAAGTGGGAAGTTATGCAGGCATCATTTAGTATTCTCTACAAAAACAGGTGCCATAGGCACAGAGGGAGATCATGGAACCCTCTCCACCTCCCTCCATTCAGCTCAAGGGCACCATAGCTGCTGGCCAGGTGCTGTGGGAGGGGGGAGGGGGGGTTTCAAGGAAGCTGGGGGTTGGGGAATTGGAGGGGGCCAGGTCAGAGGTTGCCCCTGGGTTTGGGGGCAGATTTGGGTATGCAAAGCATTGAAGCCATCTTTATTTCTTGAGACCAGCCATAACAGGGGCAAACCACAGCTGCAGCCTGTCTGTCCTACAACATTCTTACAGGACAAAGGAGCAACTTCTCATGAAAGTCCGTTTTACCGCTTTGAACTTGCTTGTCTATTTCAGCCCCCTTGATGTTTCAATAGGCTCTGTGGTTTCAATGTTACAGTATTTCCTCTTTTCTACCTTTGTTTACATTCCATTTCACACCCCATTGACTGTGATTAGCCTCTCGTTTGACAGCTGAAGGCTATCTCACAGGAGAGATTAACCTTGTTAGCTGAAATCGCACTGGGACAGTCCTAGAACTCTAAAGTGCCTCCTTGAAAGATCAGGGTTTTAATTTCCCGGTCCCCAACGTCGAAATCGAGTTCGGCAATGGGGCGGAGAATCCGTTTTGGCGTTGAAATTGGAAACGGTGGCGGTTTTCAAATTCTTCCCCACCCCCCGGAAAATCGGCGTACTCATGGAGTAGGCCACGCCGAGTATCCACCGCTTCAGGCCATTGCCTGAAGCCCCCCCCCCCCCGCGATGCTCCGTTGCCGACCGGCGGAATTCACAACGGCGTGGTTCTAACATGGTCTCACCATCCGTGATCCTCATGTGGCGGCTGCGGACTTAGTCCAGGGCCGCCTCAGTCGGGGGAGGGCCGATCGATGGGCGGGGGGGGGGGGGGGTGCTTCATTCGAGGCTGGAGGCAATGTGTGCGGGCGGTCCGGGGAACGCAAGCGGCCAATGCGGGGCACTATTTTGCCGGTCCAGGTCCGCGGGCTGAGTCCGCCATGGAGCACGACACGGCCGCTGGAGGCCGCTGCCGTATGCATGCGCGGCCTCTAACCTGGATGTGCGGGGATCCATATCGGGCCAGCTTCCATCAGGCAGTGGAGGGTGCCAGAAGCATAAACTGATGATGATCTAGATCATACAATACTTGATGTGCTGCAGAAGACTGCGTCTTACCAAGATGGAGGCCAGTGCGGCACCTGTGCCACATCCTCTCATACCTGCCATCCAGTGGAGGAGGAGGACACCTACTTGTGGTGAGTGTGAAGGTCACAGCTGCCCTCAATTTCAACGTCACTGGGTCATTCCAGGGCTCGAGTGGAGACCTATGTGGCATCTTGCAGTTGTCAGACTACAGGTGCATCCGGGAGGTCACGGATGCACTGTAAGGGCAGCACGGTGGTGCAGTGGGTTAGCCCTGCAGCCTCACGGCGCTGAGGTCCCAGGTTCGATCCTGGCTCTGGGTCACTGTCCGTGTGGAGTTTGCACATTCTCCCCGTGTCTGTGTGGGTTTGCCCCCACAACCCAAAGATGTGCAGGGTAGGTGGATTGAACACGCTAAATTGCCCCTTAATTGGAAAAAAAAATGAATTGGGTACTCTAAATTTATTTTTAAAAAATAAATAAATAAATGGATGCACTGTATACCCGAGTATCTGACTACACCAACTTCAACCTGGCCCAACAAGATGCCTGGTCTGCAGAATTCGCCACCATCGCTGGGGTGCCCCAGGTGCAGGTAATCATCAATGTCGCCCTGCATGCACAGTAACATCAAGGAGTGCCCTTTAGTAACAGGAAAGCGTTCCACTCCCTGAATTTCCAAATGATATATCAGTGTGGAGGTCTCAGACTCAGGCAGGGTCCCATTACAATGAGGCCTACGCTGCCATCTGGACTGTCATTGAGTGGTGCATCGGACTGCTAAAAGTGCGCTTCTGATGACTGGAACCCACTGGTATTGCATGGCAGTACAACCCCAGAAGGCCTCTTGATTTGTTGTGGTCTGCTGTGTCCATCACCTGACTCAGCTGAGGGGCGACGTGCTGGACGAGGAGGAGGGGAAGGAGGGCCTTGTCTAAAGAGGAGGAAAATGATCAGGAGGGGGTGGGGGAAGAGTCTGAGGAGGACCCAGAGGATGGAGGACAATTGGACGCAAGGGCCCAATGTGCCAGGAGGTTCAAGGAGGCCCACATAGCCTCCAGATTCGCATGACAAAAGGCTCTGTGTCTGTTAGCACAACACCCCTCATCCCACTACCCCTTCCCTGGCCATCCTATTCCCCCTTCCCTCATTATCCTCTTCCCCCATCACCCCATCACCACTTCCCCAATTACCCTCTTACCCCTTCCCGACCACCCTGTTCTCCCGCCCTCCAAGGGTCTATGTGACATCACACCAGGGCTTGCGTTGGAACTGTCATCGGGTCACCATTCAAGGCAGGTGAGTGATGACCACTTGCTGTGAGGAAAGCTGTGGGGCTCCTCAGATTCTGTCTTTTTGCTGACAGTGCACTGACTCCCATTCTCATGTCTGAGTGTGAATCGGGGGCACTTCATTTTGGACCATAGTTGGACGGTGGGGGGGGGGGGGGGGGGGGGGGGGGGAAGGGGCATCTTTGTGTCCAATGAGTGATGTGGGTTGCATTCCAGCATGCCCATTACTGTGGGTTTCATGTTTTCTCACTGACAGCATATTTTGAAGGGCCTGTAGCAGGAAATAATTCCAGATGGGGAGAGAGCCTCACCCTACTATAAAGTTTTAAATGACACAGGCATTACATATATATTTTAATGGTGAACATTTAATGTGACACTTATCCATTCCCTAACTGCTGAAATGTCGCTGACATCCCACTCTGAATCTCATGATCGCACCCTATTGTCTGTATCAGCTCTGGGTAAACCTGTCCCAGAGGCTCAGCATCTGACTGGGACCCAGCTGGGTCCTGGGATTCAGCCGACCTCCGACTGCTGTCTCGCCTGGGCATTCCTGCCTCCACTTGATGCACATCAGCAACTGTGAGGTGCTGGGTAGACGTCATTGACCTTCTTGTGGCACTGGGTGCCGGTCCTCCTGGTCATGCTCCCTGACTTGGCTGCCGCTGCCAGTTCCTCCCAGGCGGCACTGGCTGCCTTGTGGCTGACCCTCAAAAACTTTGGGGGAACAAGGCATCCTGTCTGGCCTTGACCGCTTTAAGTAGTCTGCGCAGGTCTGCTTCCCCGAATTGTGGGACTGGTCGCCTTGGTGGCATGACTGCAAGCTGAGAGGGGTTCATTGTGTAGTAGCGGTTTAAGTGCTGCTCTCCCTTGTTAGCAGGTGGCTGGTGAGCATGGTCCCAGCGAATCAGCCGGCAGGACCATGCTTTGCAGCCAGAAACTCGTAGGGCCTCGTTAAGTGGACCAATTAATATTTTATTGTGGTGACGGCCTCGCTGTTGGGAAGCTTGCGGCAGTTCCTGCTCGCTACCATACTTAGAAACATTTCTGTTAAATTGCGCCCTAAGTGTGTTAGATAGCAGTGGGAAGTCACCAACAGAGCCAGCAGGAAACTCCCAGCAAAACCCGCCAAAAATAATTTAGAAACTTTTCCATCAGCTCGCACCCTTGGTGTTCTGTAGTGAGTACCATTCATGGCACTGTGCCCAGTCACTGACAGTGAGAAAATATTCTCTGGTGGGTAGCGTGGATGGAAGGTAATAATCTCAGGATTGAATGGGGATCAGGTTCCACATTTCATGAATGCACCAGTATCACAGGGTCTGAGACAATAGCCAAGAGTGGAAAAATGAGTTATGTCATGATTGATAATTAGAATAGATTATATTAAACATGACATTAAGTATTTGATCTGTATATAGTAATGGCACTAAGTTTGTTATTGAAGACTAGACCTTTTTCGTATTATTGTACTACAAACTAAATGTGTCTGCCACCAAATATCCACCTCTGGTCTTGAGGCTTACCTCTGTTTCTCATTGAGATCAATTCAGTTTGCTGAGTAAATGAAAAATTCAATCTCATTAGCTATGAAGAACTGAAGTGTGGCATAACTTCTGACCAAGGAGACCGTGTCCTTTTTTATCTCTTGCGTTATTGCAAACTAGTTTTGATGTGTTGGGTAAGCTGGGTCTGTGAGGACTGCGTTTACTGCAGTGGTGAGAGAGACAGGCTTCCAACACTTGAAGAAATGCAACTCGATTTTATTGAACTCTTAACTATCATACATGCTTTAACTGTGGGTCGACACTATGCTGACTTGACTGGAGACCTGAGGCTAACCTGACCAGACTACCTTACTACCACATGGTGTTTGTTCTAGTTGCTGCTCACGGGCTCTGACTGTCTCAGAGGCTGGATCCTGAGAGAGCGGGAGGACCCGTGCCCTCTGGCTTTATAGTGGTTGTGTCCTGTCTGGTGATTGGCTGTTGTGTTCTGAATGTTCACTGGTCATCCTGTGTGTCAATCACTGCCTGTCTGTGCACCATCATATATCTGTGTGTATATTATGACAAGTTTCACTGATAATATTGGTCTGCATCTTAATGAAGGGTGCGACCTAATAGCCACGTTATGCCTGAAAGGCAGCACAACACAGCCGATGAATACTGGGAGATCCCTTTTCCGGGATCTACCCGGCTCGCCACATCTTATGAGATCTAACGCGATCTCGCACGACGTCGCAATGTGAATTCTGCCCATTGTGAATCACATCCTAGCAAATCTGTTAGTCTCACTCTAATATGCATTCCCATGATCTAATCAAGGCATTGGGATCTAACCCCTTTGCCTTGGAGATCTCGGGTAGGCACCGTTCAATACGTCTCCACAAATGGGGTCCAGAGTGAATGGCACCCGTGGGGGTCTCCCAGGGCATAGGAGGCCGACAGGTGCTGCCCTCTGGGCATTTTGGCTTCCTGGCACTGCCAGTGCCACCTGGATACCTTGCCACTGCCAGCTTGACACATTGAGAATGCCACATGGATGCCAGCCAGGCACTGCCAAGCGTCTAGGTGGAACTGCCATTTGGCAGTGGCACCTGGGACTGGGACTTGTCCCGCATGCTGCTCTTGCATTTACAAAGAAAGATTTTGCACTTGCCTTCACCTATTCTTTCTTCAGATCAGTTGAATACATGATTGAATCTGGCCAGGATGCAGAGCTACTTAATTAGGCACTGTATTGTCTGGATCCTGGTTAGTTACATCTATGCTTTGGCAACATCCTGGAACCTACAGGCTAAAGTCAAAAATGGCACCCCCAGGGGTGCGCAGGTGCGGGGTGGCGGTGGGGGGTGGTTGCTGAGGACCTCTCATGGTTGAGTGGGAGCTTTTGGGGTTTCAGGGATCGCGTCAGGGGGGTCGAGAGATCGGGACGTCATTTTTCTCCTTTTGCACTGAGGTGCTCCGATTACTCAGTGCAGAAATGGGACTAAGTGCGGCCTCGTCAGGCACTGAGGCCCCAAATCTACCCAAATTGTCCCATTCAGTAGCATGTGGTTTCTCAACACTCCGAGCACTGGGGAACACCTGGCTAAACGCGCTCATTATGGGACTCTGTTCCCAGTCAGGTAGATCGCATCCATAATGTTCGTTACCATTATGGGAACTTTTCATGGAGGAAAGAGAATCAAATGGAAGAATGGTTCTTGATTGAATAGCACAATGTAGCAACATCTGTGACTTCTTATTACACTTATAATTCCTCTCTGCTTGTCAGGGGAGGTGTTAACACACTCTAGAATTTCAGGTGAACACATTCAGCATAGTATACTTTGGCATAATTTCCGTTTCCAACATGAAGACTTGTCAAATGGGTGCATGGGCTGAAAACAGAACTACAAAAGTATAGATCCATTCTGGGAACCATGCTCATATTTAATGAAATTTCATGGCAGGAGCTGAGCCTTACTAAATAACCCTTTGTAAGTTGAAATGAATGATGTGGTAGTGCAGAATTTCTGTGTGTGCCTCAGATCAATTAAACTGCATATCTGATGCCTCGATATTGTAATATATTGCTCATTATTCATTCTGGTGTATTAATTCTTTGGGTAGTGTGAAACTATAATACTTGGAAAGGGCAATAGGCCAAAAAGGTGTAAAGCCACCTTGGATCTCTAAAGAGTGTGCGCTTGGCTACAATAAAATGTTATTGAAGTAAATGGGAAGCTGTTTGCGTGTTAGGCTAAAAGTGTTTCGACTAAGTGCGTGTTATCTTGAAATTGAAAAATGACCACATTCCATTTAATGCGTTTTCAATTAAATATGTTTCGAAGATAAGTTTTGCTTTTCACATTAAAACTGAAACAATGACAAGTTAAATATTAAGAATAAAAGCAAAAATAGGAAGTTGCATCCTGAAAATTACGGTATAATTATAGCCCACTGCCAGTAACAAGATAAAAAAGTGCTGGTTTTGCTTTGTGTACAGATGCTTTCCAGTATATTATGGTCAGTTAAACTTCCTTGTTTCAGAATTTCTCAGTGAAAGTAATGCCAACAAAAATCCAGTATTTAT
This sequence comes from Scyliorhinus canicula, assembly GCF_902713615.1. NCBI lineage: Eukaryota > Metazoa > Chordata > Chondrichthyes > Carcharhiniformes > Scyliorhinidae > Scyliorhinus > Scyliorhinus canicula. Next base: position 159,138,534 of record NC_052152.1, read on the forward strand.
TTTATTATTCCGTTTCTAAAATACTGTGTGAAGCAATAGCTGCAAATATTCAACGCTTTGACCATGTGCTAACTTTATAAGACCTTCGCCAAACATGGGTGAATTATGGATTGTGCCTCCTTCTATTTAGACTAAACATTCCATAATTAATCTTTTCCTACAATATTTTTGGTGAATCAGTTCGTACTTGTTAAATATACTGAAAAAATTAATATTTTCAGTTTGGGATCATTCATCTTGCAGATCGTATTGAATGGCCTCGGTGTAGTATATTTGAACCCCAACCCCCCCCCCCCCCCCCCCCCCCCATCTATATGCCTATCTAGGACTGGGACATGCCCCGCATGCTGTCCTTGCATTTATAAAGAAAGGTTTTGCACTTACCTTACTATTCTGTCTTCAGATCAGTTGCATACCTGATTCAATCTGGCCGGGAAGCAGTGCTATTTAATTAGGCACAGTATTGTCTGGACCCTGATGAGTTATATTTATGCTTTGGCACATCGTGAAACCTACAGGTTAAAATCAGAAATGGCAGTACAGGGTTAAGTTCCAAGCAGGCCTCTTCTTCCTTCGCACCAGCTGTTGGCCTGTTTCAATCTTGCTCTGGCCTCAGTTAACATGCAATTGAGGTCTTATTAAGGATGTAAAACTCCTGTTAGCATTTACACATGAATCTCCTGCCACAATCTATGAATGTTGTCTACATGGACTTCCAGAATGCATTTGATAAGATCCCCCACAAGATAGTTAGGAAAAATAAAAATGTACAGAATTGTAGGTAACCTTGTTACAAGGGTTGGTAATTAGTTGGGGTAGGAGACAGAGAATAGGGATAAAGGTACACATATCACTAAAACCAAGTGCACAGGTACGAAGAGTAATCTCATTGCCGAGTGGAATGTTGGCCTTTATCTGAATGGGACTGGAATACAACGAGAAATTACACTTCTGTTGTGCATTAGGTTTTGGGCACTGGTTCTCAAGAAGCATATATTGCACTTAAAGGTGTGAAGTGAAGAATTATCAAAATTATACAGAATTTGAAAGGATTGATTTCAGGAATCTTTAGGTTAAAAAAATATGGCGGGATTCTCCGGTCCGCCGTTTTCTGATGTGGCTTGCCCCTGCCGGCAGCAGGATTCTCCGTTCCCGCACCCCGCCAATGGGGTTTCCCATTGTGGCTACCTCACGCTGTTGGGAAATCCGTGGGTGTGGGTACACTGCCGGCGGACTGGAGGAGTCCACCGACGGAGAATTCCGCTGGTGGTCTATCTCTTAACTTCTACATTCCTTGTAGTCACATGGCACAAGGGCGGCACAGTGGCACTGTGGTTAGCACCGCTGCCTCACAGCGCCAGGGACCCGGGTTCAATTCTGGCCTTGGGTAGCTGTCTGCATGAAGTTTGCACAATCTCCCCGTGTCTGTGTGGATTTCCTCCAGGTTCTCTGGTTTCCTCCCAAAGTCCAAAGATGTGCAGGTTAGGTGGGTTGGCCATGCTAAATCGCCCCGAAAGTGTCCAAAGGTTATGTGGGGTTGCAGGGGTAGGCTGGGGAAATGGGCCTGGGTGGGGTGTTCTTTCAGAAGGTCAGTGCAGATTTGATGGGTCAAATGGCCGCCTTCTACATTTTCTATAATTTTCCCAAAAAATGGTCAAGTGTCAGCTTCTGACTGTAAACCAGTGTGGTTCTCTCCAGAAACTCCCTACCACTCTCCTCCCCATGGCAATGGAAGACCCCCTCCAGAAGCTTTGGGATGGTGGTATCGGGGGAGTATTGGGGGGGGGGGGGGGCACTCCCCGCCTGCTCATTCTCTGATGCGTACCCCTCTATCCCACATCACATATCAGGGGAAACCACCCTGACATGTCCACCTCAGTGCCCCGATACTTCCTCCTGGCACTGCCACTGTGCCAGGGTCAATGGCAATCCTCCAGGCACCTCTGCACCCCAGCGTTGTCATCATGACTGGAATTTATTTTTGCAAACCAGTAGTGATTTGCGCCAGCCTGATGCTACACCGCTGGGGGAGCGGTCTACGGGGTTGGACGCTATGGCGTAAAGCCATTTAATGCTATTTAAATACATGCAAATTCATGTTAATCAGGTTTACGTCTTCACTGGGCATGAACCTGATCATGTCACTGGCAGAGGGCGGGGATGATCTCAAACTGAGATCTCCTCAGCGCAAATCCCGCCATTGTCCTCGCGTGAGATTTTGCTGCCATAATGGGATTTGCGCTCATGGGGAACAGACCTGAAAAACGCGCCCAATAATGACGGACTTGTTGGCGAACCAGCTTTGTTGAATAGTTTACAACAGACCTGGAACTGAGGCAAAGAAAGCCACCAATGTTGAAAAGCTTTGGAAACTAGGGGTCCAATGTCACCTGTTTCTCCCAAGCGTGCTACACTGTACAGATATCAAGCTATAAATTACTCTCACCGCATCTTTTTGAAATCCACTTCCATCGCTGTCATTGGCAGCAGGTTCAAGGCCATTATCACTCGCTTTATTAAAAGTTCCTCACATCTGTCTACATTTCTTGCCCAAAATCTTAAATCTATTTCCCCAACTCCCATCAGTTAATTGGAATAATTTTCTTTCACTACTTTATCTTAACCGGTCATAATCTTGTACAAATCTATCCTCAACCTCCTTTATTCAGAGGACAACTCTTGCTTTTCCAACGAAACCTTGTAGCTAAAATCCCTCATCGTGGAACCATTCTGGTAAATCTCTTCTACACCTGCACAGGGACTGCCACTTTCTATCTCTTCTCCCAAAACGTTTTGCCTGCCTCCTTGCTGCATTAAATTCCATTTGCCTTTTTGCAACAGTAGCAGAAGGAGGGAGAATTTGGTTTTTACCAACTCAAATAGTGCCAGAGGGTCAAGCACAGGAGCCACAAGAGGAAAAGAAGGAAGTCAAGGGGAGCAGAGGGAACAACAGAGGGTTCCCGAAGGATGGCTCATAAGGGAGAGGGGCGAGGGGGGTGATGGTGCAGGGAATGATCATTGCCACTTGATTGAAGACTGCTTTTGAGAGAGGTCTGTATCTTCTATCAAAAAGTCCATCATCTTCATTCAATCCTTTCAAACTGTTCCACCTGAAGAACACAAAAGCATAACAAATTACTGAAATCAGTATTCACCTACGACAAAAATAAACAATGAACTGATCATCGGCACTGTCTTATCAAGGTTATTGTCTTGTGCAGTTGTGCTTCCCCTCCTTTGGGTAGGTCTAGCTCAGTGTTTTTCAAACTTTTTTACTGGGGACCCATTTTTACCAACCGGCCAACTTTTGGGACCCAACCTGGCTGACCTTCGTGACCCACGCCGGCCGACCTTCGTGACCCACGCCGGCCGACCTTCGTGACCCACGCCGGCTGACCTTCACAGCCCACACCGGCCGACATTCGCGGCCCACGCCGGCAGACCTTTGCAACCCACGACAGCTTACCTGCGCGACCCATCAATTTCTCTTACCTTGTTTGCTGCTGACAAAGTGGCACAGTAGCACAAGTGGATAGCACTGTGGCTTCACAGCGCCAGAGTCCCAGGTTCGATTCCCCGCTGGGTCACTGTCTGTGCGGAGTCTGCACTTTCTCCCCGTGTCTGTGTGGGTTTCCTCCGGGTGCTCCGGTTTCCTTCCACAGTCCAAAGATGTGCAGGTTAGGTGGATTGGCTACACTAAAATTGCCCTTAGTGTCCAAAAGAGTTAGGAGGGGTTATTGAGTTACGGGTAGTGAGGGCTTAAGTGGGTCAGTGCAGACCCGATGGGCCGAATGGCCTCCTTCTGCACTGTATGTTCTATGTTCTAAAAATGGAGGAAATGGTCTGGAGTCCCTTTGGCCCTCGTACACGTTCCTCCAACCTGTTGGATGAAGGGGAAGCCTTCCGTTGTCGTAAAGTATGGAGTCTCGATCTGTCCAAAGCTTTGCATTTTTTTCCTGTAAAATTTTATCAAATAAAACCCCCCTGAACTTGTAAAAAAAATAGCTGCGACCGTTTTTAAAAAAAAGGGCCCGATCACCGGCGCATGCGTGCCAGATCATCGGTGTTCGCAACCATTTTGAAGGCTGCTTGGAGCTGCCATTATTAAAAGCCGGCTGCTGCGGCTGTTGCACACAGATTTGCGCGATCGGGAGCGCCGCGACGGACGGCTCTGCGACCCTCCCGCCACATGCCCGTAACCCACCTGTGGGTCGCGCCCCCGAGTTTGACAATGCCTGGTCTAGCTGCTATATTTTATGCACTACCTGGTCCTGGAAGAGAGAGAGTGATTTATTGTGATTAGGTGTTTTTACAGGTTTGCATGTTGTCTGTAAGGCCACACATGGTTGAAGAGCTCAGATATTTCTGCGGTGCGTGAAGTCCCAAACATTAAATTCTGCCGTTGGTGCCGAAATGGGTGGTGGATGCAATACGTTGAGATTGTAATGCTGGTTGTGATGCAGTTATTGAGACATGTTCATGAGATGGAACCTCACCTTAACCACTCGTGTTAGAACATTAACTTCCTTCCGTCACTGGAGTCACGTCCCGGCAGCAGTGCTCCTAGCTGTGACCTTCTCAGCCATCTCATTACACATCCATCACATTAGCTGCTTCTGTGGCCTCCTTCTTCGCCACTTCATGCCAGTCCTTCTCTTCCTTTCTTGGTCCCTCAGTCATCCTGATACATGCCATTATCTCTCAGTCAGTGCATTCCACACATTCAGTGGAAGTCCATGTGGGGAGGGTACACATGCTATTCCATGGAAATTGGTCCTAATCAACACTTGAGTGTCAATTTTGGCTCCCCCAGGCAGGTCTAAATTAGGGTAATCAGCAATTAGTTCCAAAACTGTGATCAAAACGAGACTTTTAAAAAATGTTTCTGATTTTTCCAATTAAGGGGCAATTTGGCGTGGCCAATCCACCTACCCAGCACATCTTTGGCTTGTGGAGGTGAGACCCATGCAGACACAGGGAGAATGTGCAAACTCCACGCTGACACTGATGCAGGGCCATATCGAACCCGCATCCTCAGCGCGTGAGGCAACAGTAGGCCACCATGTCGCCCCAAAACGAGAGAGAATGATAAAGAACACAGTATCCCTATGCTTTATTAATTGAAATGTGGGAAGCGCTGGCAAGACTGACTCATTCCTAATTTGTTGCTGACCCTAATTGCCCTGAGAAGGTGGTGGCAAGTCACCTTCATGAACCACTTTAGTCCCTCTCATGCAGGTACATCCACAGTGCGTCAGGGAGGGAGTGCCTGTTTTCATTCTTTTCCCAAAATAATCCCAATCTTAAAATTAGAACTTGGTCATTTGAGAGTGAAATCAGAATGTACAGTGGAGCCTTCTTTATATACACCTTTAAAAAAGGTTCCTGATGCTGTTTATTGGTTTTAAATGATATCAAAACTTGTTTGCATTCACTAAGAATGTATTCCAAATACTCTAGTGGTTTACATGGGATTTGTATCATATGATGAAGCATTGAAATGTACTGATAAAGTGTTGAGTCAGCTGATTTCTCCCAGGAAGAGCAATTGGCCTTAACATTCCTGGGTCACTCAGGAAAAATTGCCAGATTTTACACCTGATTACCATCCAGTGAACTGTTGATCTATGTGCATATATCACACAACATCAGGGGTGAGATTCTCCATTCCTGATGCTTGGGGCAGGATACTGGGGCAGGATTTGTGGATTCCCATGACAGCAAAACTAGCGCCACTCCTGGACCGATTCAGTGACTGTGGAGGGGCTAGCACCGGCGTCACGTGGAACACAACTGATTCCAGTGAGAAACGGTACGGGATTCGCTACGTCCATGATTGACATGCGGGAGGCTGACAAGCTGCAGCTGCATATACACATTACAATCCCCACACACACTCATCACAGCCAACAATGTGGTACTGGTTGCTCTGGAGCGTGACCATCCCACTAACGGGTCAGCTGGGGCCAGAGGGCACCTAGGGGGGTACCTGGAGGAACACCCATACCACCAGTGGGCAGTCAGCAGCATGTGCAGATGCATGGCTGCCTTGCAGGCCACGGCAATGGGGCTCCATGCCCGTTCACCCAGATCCAGCAACTCACCTCCTGGCTACCCCCCGTTACTCCCCCTGGACCTGGCACAAGCCCCCCCCGACCAACGGCATGACTGTCAGCAAAAGACTGCAATCTTGGACACTTTCCGTACCCTCTTTCTCCCTCAACAGCCATGCGCCCCGTTGGGAATTCACCCCAGTGGGGGCGGAGCATTGCGGAGGCCTCGGAGAATACTGGGTCAGGCCCGCTAATGCTATGCCAACGGTGTTTACTGTACGAGCTTTCTGGAAAACATTGATGCAGCTGTTGAGGCGACGGAGAATTGAGATTTGGTGTGAAACCAGCTCCTGCCACGACTTCGGTGTCCAAACTGATTTTTTGCCCAATCGCGTTTCCCGAATCTGGTGTCGGCTGACGGAGAATCCCAACCCAGGTTTTTCTGTTGAAAAGACACAGGTTTGAATCATTTCGCTGGGTTTTCAAAGTGGCTGCGGACCCAGTTTGGACATGATTTCCAAGTCCCTGAGGTTGTCATGGATTCCAAAGCCTATGGGGAAAGTTGCAATTTTCAAAGGGCTGCTGGAGGAGGGAGCGGGAAACTTGCTTGCTATCAATTAATGACCCTTTAAGTTCCTTAAGGAACTTGTAAAGGGGCCTTTCTGGTACAGTGCAAAAAAAAAGGTAAGGTAAGGTGGGGTTACGGGGATAGGGTGGAGGTGTGTGGTTAGGTAGGGTGCTCTTTCCAAGGGCCGGTTCAGACTCGATGGGCTGAATGGCCTCCTTCTGCACTGTAAATTCTGTGATTCTGTGAATGCAGTATGATATAAATCACTTCTGAAGGAAGCAGAATCCACTTGTACCTTCCAAATTGTCCATGATTTGATTGGGAAGATTTTGTTTTGTTGCACTGCCGCAATCTTTATGAATTATTTTTATGGGTAAGGTAATCCAAACTTGACAGGCACTGCAATATTTTCTGCCTTGAATCCAGGGCGGTTCATTCTATAGCTCCTGAAATTGAGGCAATACTAAGCTTCCTGTGAATGAAGTAGAACCACACACGCTCAACACCAGTCACATTGCTTCAACATTCAACTCCAGCCGGTGTTATTGATCACATGGTCTGATTGCCAGATGTTAACAACTTGTTTATGGAAGGATGCCTTTTGAAAATATTTTTAATGGAGACATTTCTTTTCACTATTCAATTTGCAAAGTTGTATATTGATTAGAAACTGTTGTAAGCTGATAACTATAAGTTGCTGTGTGATAAATGAAATGAAATGAAAATTGCTTATTGTCACGAGTAGGCTTCAATGAAGTTACTGTGAAAAGCCTCTAGTCGCCACATTCCGGCACCTGTTCGGGGAGGCTGGTATGGAAATTGAACCGTGCTGCTGGCCTGCCTTGGTCTGCTTTAAAAGCCAGCGATTTAGCCCAGTGTGCTAAACCAGCCACTGCTCTGCTTTCCCCATTAATTATTCCTCATGCATATCTGGTTGACATCTGCCATTGCAGAAGCTGTGCTACCGCTAAGCTTATTATAGTTCCATAAACTGTCATTTAATTCCTAATCTGTGTAGCATTTATATACAAACAGTGAGCAGGGTAATAGTTTTGTGTCTTTTAACTAGTGTCATCAAAAGTGACTGTGGCATGCAAAATGGTTCATTGGTTAGATTATATTCATTCATGTGGTCACTTAACAACAGTGTTTTTATTCTATCTTTTATTGTAGAAAACCGCACATTCATTCAGTTGACACACTGAGAAAATTGTGTTGTAACTGGTTATGTTGATGTTGTTTGGGTTATTATGTGAATGGAGAGAAAGCATTCCCTTTGATGAGGTTGGGAGGGGCCTCAGTAGTCTTACATAACACACAAACTGTTGTTTTTTCAAGCTGCATCACACAGTGATAATTATGTATCTTAGTCCGAATCTGTCTATTGCTTCATTTGATACATGTTCAAAGGTTAGGAATCATTTGTGGTTTTGGATCTATGGTCAAAATTTAATACCCATCTCTCCCCCGATAACGGGTTTGGAGCCAGGGAGGCGTGGGGGGGGGGGGGGGGGGGGGGGGGGGGAATGGGAATCGGGAGGGGGGGGGGGCAGGGATGACATTTAATCAGGCAGGAAGATGTGGTACTGAAATCCTGACACCTTCCCACCTTTTCCCGATTAAATCCAGGATGGGAAAACTTGTGAATTGTCTATGGGTTTTACTTGCAGTCTCCAAGGGCCCTTGTTCAAAACCACTCGGAGCTTGATCGAGACAGCCTTCACTGGGAAGGGGATAGAGCCTCAGAAAACCACACCCTTGCTCTTTCTTCTGAGTCACCCACCCCTTGCCACTCGTCTAGCCAACGAACCAATCCTTCCGACCTCCATCCTGCCCACGCTCACCTGTGGCCTGAGTCCCTCTGCAATCCTTGACCTCTGATTGGTGCATTATCAGCAGATGCCACCACTGCCAGTGTCACTTTTGGGCAATGGAGAGGCGGCAGCCACTGTCAGGGGACTGGATTTGCACCCCAGGGTCCTGAATCCCAGGACGGCCCATCACTGTTCTGTTAAGCGCCTGATGAACACTTAATTCCGAGGGGCCTTCAACAAAGGAAGTTGGGCTCCAGTTGGTCCTCCTGCCAGTGGAAAAGACCACCGTTACCAACATTAAATTCTGTAAAACATTTCTCTTAATGTGTACAAGTACCTTGTTATTTTTGGAATAATTTCAGGTTCCGGCAATTGCTTAAGGAATGGAGAATGAAGATCCTCCGCTTAATCTTCCATGCAGTGAATTTATCCATAATTACTTTAATCTTTATGTAGGGTCCATCTTAGCTGTGGAAAAATAAATTAAGGTTCAGCAATAAAAATCTTTCCATATCTTTCTGAGGGTTCATTTTGTTGTTTGCAGTTGATGTTTGTATGATCACTACAGGGAAGAACAACTTACTCACTATGGGAATGTTATGATGCAAGACTTTGTCAGGAATTAATATTAAATAACTTGAGCTGCCTGTTGATCTGTCAGAATAGGAGTTTCATGCAAAGGAGGTGGAATGGTCTTCCAACTCAACTTCCAATCTGTTATCCACGTACCCCTATCCCCACTCCACTGAGTATTCAGCCCAATGGAATGTCCTGCCCATCTGAATCACATGTGTTACTTTAAAAGCCACAAAATCATGAAATGGATTGTGCTGGCATTTGTAACACTGCATTTATACTTTGGCATCCTTTACTATGCCAAAAAATCTTCACTATAACAATGGGAAAATCAAATCATTTCATCTGATTTATGCGCTGCTAAATTACAGTACAATGTTGGTCAAACACTATATTTAGCACAGTCACCTCTAACACTACGGATGTTCTTATTATGCCAGTTAAGTATTACGTTTGCTGCAGTTTCCATAATTAATGCATCCTTCCTTAATCATGAATACAATAAATTGGAGATATTAGGGCGGCATGGTGGCACAGTGGTTAGCACTGCTTCCTCACATCTCCAGGGTCCAAGGTTCAATTCTGGACTTGGGTGATTGTCTGTGTGGAGTCTGCACGTTCTTCCTGTGTCTGCGTGATTTCCTCCCACAGCCCAAAGATGGGCAGGTTAGGTGGATTGGCTATGCTAACTTGCCCCTTAGTGTCCAAAAGGTAAGGTGGGGTTACTGGGTTACAGAGATAGGGTGGAGGCATGGGCTTAGGTAGAGTACTCTTTCCAAGGGCTGGTGCAGACCCGATGGGCCAAATGGCCTCTTTCTGCACTGTAAATTGTATGATTCTATGATTTTGTTATCGTGCCTTTTCTGTGATCTTAATTTTATACTTAATTCGAAAGATGTGCCATCACTGGGCAAGACCAGAATTTTTGTGCCAATCCAAGATACAGCAAAAAAGTGGTCCTGGGCCAGAGGACAGTTAAGCGTCAACCCCATTGATGTGGATCTTGGGTTACTATTGGCTAGATTGGATAAGGCTAGCAGATTCCATCCCCAGAGGATATTAATGAGCCATTAAAAATGATACTCCAACAGCTTCATAGTCCCCCTTACTAATGCTAGACGTTTATTTCCAGGTTCTTAAACAACAATGGCAGGGTTTGAAATGATGTTAGGGACTTACGTGGATTTTCCAGCATTTTCTCTTTTGGTTTGAAATGATGTTCTCTGGATTATTACTATCAGCTCTGAATTTATCTTTTAGTAATTCTATCTCTGACCAGATCATTCATCAGTTTTTCAAACTCATGAAAAGGTTCAACTAAATGTCTCAGTCAGCAACATACTAATCAATATTCTCCCCCTCTTCCTGAGCTCTGATGTTGAACATACACGTTCCTTGTAGTGAATAAAATGGCTTCTGTCCAAGACCTTTGTTTCACCCAAGATAACCTCAGTAATCACATGACTATGGCAAATCACAGGAGACATGAGGCAACAGTGGGTGTGCCATTTTGAATTTGTACAAGAGTAATTCTGTGTCACGTAGAATTACACTCCTTATCCTAAACATCTCCTTGTTTCCCCAATCCTCCCAACTCCTTTCTTCTCTCCTGAAGTCTGAAAATCTGAAAACATCAACTTTTTAAAGGTTCTGAACCCAGATGACCAGTAAAAAATTGCTCCTTCATTGGTAAAAGTTCACCAATTGAGGAGCAGACTCTTTCATTCAATTGGGCCCAGAAACCCGGCAGGGTTGAAGCCAGAAAATCTTGAAGTTAGCTTTGTTCCAAATGCAAAGAAGAGAGAAACGAAAATGAGCTTGCTTTATGGGCTGCATTACAGAAATTCAAAGGCATAATTTGAGCGTTGGCTGTGTCCTGCGATGGATACGTAGAACACATATTCTTAAATAATCATCCCGACTGTAACAGGGAGAAGTTTACCATTTCCCAAATCATAGTTGTTCTTGTTTTTGAATGAGATTACAATTTATGGGCAGTTTTGTACTATGGGCCCATACTTGTGCAGAGAGAGAGGAGCCTAAGATCATTTTATGAAACAGTTTCACAAAAAGTTAATCCAGCTGGCAGAGAGGGCAGACTTCCATCAGGCTTGGAAAAATTCAAATATTGACCCCATAACTGAAAAGACAGTACCCAATCCTGTACAGCCTTGTCCCTCCCTCTACACTACGTACATTGAATAAAATTAGAAACAGATGGTAAATATTTAGAAGCATCTACAAATAAAAATTACTATTTTCATACGTCACAAATTCTCATGGGATTATCATTTCAATTGAAACAATATTACGGTTTCATTTACAGTAAAGATAGTTACAGTTTGCATTCCCTTTCACAAAGCCAAATGTTTTTATTACTTTAACTCCCACTGACATTGGCATCAAAGCATGTTTCGATTTTTTCCTTTCCAGTAACTAATAAAAGCCAAGCAAAATATTTGAAAGAAGGAAATTACACATTATACCCAAGTGTAAAATTACAGCACCAGTCTCAAATTCAGTTTGATTGTGAGGTGTGGTGAGAGGGTCAGAGGAAGTCACTGGTGCAACATTACTTTCATTTTGTAAACCCCACCTGCTTAGATATTCCTGCACTAAAATGCATTTACTAAAAGTTAAGGAATAATTTGATTACTTGGTTTCACATTCTGCTAACAGACATTGAAATACCTGAAGTACTCAGGAGGTCTGGCAGAGAATAGAATCATGGAATCCCTACAGTGCAGAAGGAGGCCATTCAGCCCATCACCTACCTTTTGAATGAGCCCTTCACCCATATCCTCTCCAATGTCCACCCCTCCCTATCTCCATAGCCTGACCTGCACATCCCTGGACACAAAGGGGCAATTTATCATGGCCAATCCACCTAATCCACACATATTTGGACTGTGGGAGGAAACTGGAGCACCCGGAACAAACCCACGCCGACTTGGGGAGAATGTACAAACTCCTCACAATGACCCAAGGCGGAATTTAACCCATGTCCCTAGTGCTCTGAGGCAGCAGTGCTAACCACTGTGCCACCACGCCACCCGAAACAGACTTTCGGTTCGAAAAACAGAGCTAATGTTTCAAGTCTAAGTTTTTTTTGGGAATGCCTCCTCCAACTTCACTCACATTCTCCTCCCCCTCCCATCATCTCCCATCCCATTCGTCCCTCCCCCTTACCCCTCCTTCCATGCCATCTCCCTATTGGGTTATTATAATGATATGATATTGTGTAATATCTTCCAGTGTAGTCCATGGACGGGATTCTGTGGCTCCCCCTGACTATGGCGGCGCTGGACACAGTCCGCAGCCACCACGCGAGGTTGACAAAACCTCAGACCACAAGTGATCCACGCCATTGGGAAGTCAGCCCATCGGAGGTGGAGCATTGGGGGAGGGCCTTCAGGTGACGTCCTGAGACCATCCCAACGGCGTGCGGTGTACTCATCGATGACGCCGTTTTGGAGGGGGCGGATCATCCAACGACAGACACCAACCCTGATTTTTGCGTCAAACGGGATTCCCCGCACAATCGGCCAATGCGATTTCGGCGTCAGCAATCGGAGAATCCCGCCCTAAGTGTTGATGCCAATGCAGAATCCATGGACTTTTACGTCAGAAAAAATGGTGCTGCACCTGGACCGGTACCGCTACCGTTGAGGGGCTAGCACCAGTGTCACGTGGAACGCAATTGATTCCAATGAAAATCGGTGCGGGTTTTGCCGGGTCCATGATTGACCCTTGGGAGGCTGAGGAGCTGCAGCCGCACATACACATTACACTCCCCACACACATTTATCCCAGCCAAAAAGATGGCACTGGTTGTGCTGGAGCATGCCCATACAGCTGATGGGTCGGCTGGGGCCAGAGAGCACCCGGAGGGGGTGCCCTGAGGGGACACCTATACGACCCGTGGCACTACGTTCACAGTGGGCTGTTAGCGGTGTGCGCAGCTGCATGGCTGCTTTGCCGGCTGCGGCAATGGTGTTCCATGCCCGTCCAACCGACCCCACAGCCCACCTCCTGGCCACCCGCCGGCCCTGGCAGAAGCCCACCGGCCAGCGGCACAACTGTTCAGCAAACTATGGCGATGTTGGACACCTTCCGTACCCCCTCTCCCTCAGCAGCCGCCAAGCCTGGGTGTCATGATTTTTAAAAAGACATGTGAACCACGCCATCGGGATAATGGCCCATCGGAGGCGGAAAATCGCGGAGGCCCCGGGGAATACCGGGTCAGGCCAGCTAATTATATGCAAACAGTGTCCACTGTATAGACGTTGTGGATTGCCTTGATGCCACTGTCGAGGTGCTGGTACATTGCGATTTGGCGTCAAATCGGCGCCTGCCGCGATTTCGGAACCGATTCTCTACCCAATTACCTTTCCCGATTTCGGCATCGGCTAAAGGAGAATCCCGCTCCATATCTTTTGGGGATCCTTTATCTCATCTTCTGTTAATCATGATGTGTTTAGCCTGTGTAGACCTCCATTCTCAAATTAACTTTGACATTTTTATGGCTTGCTTGACTGGTTCAGACACACCTGAATCAATGAGTCATGGCTGAGGACTTATCGGATGGTGGGGTTTCCCTTCTTGCCATCTGAAGAGTAGGCGGCGAAGACAACCCTGCCTGCCGTGCAGCCATTTAAAACTCCAACAGCCTTTGGCTTCAGCCAGGACTTCTGCCCCTCACCAGGGAGGAAGTTGTTGGCAGTTCTGTAGTCCCTGCAGCACCAAGAAGCTGCAGTGGGCAAGACTGGGACTGCAAGCAGTCCCTGGAGCCGAAGTCCTGGGAGTCCAGGACGATATAGGTGTAGTGGTCTCATGGCAGATGTGGAGATGAGGCCCAGGCAGAGAAAGTTGAGGGTGTCGAGCGAGAGGCTGGGGGTGGGGTGAGAGTCTCTGCATATGCCGGCCCTTCCAGCAGGAGTGCCCAATTTTGAAGAGAGGTTGTTGATGCAAGCACCCTTCTTCCCTTACCACCTGAGACTGGAATATAGTTTAGTTTCACACTTCCCCTCGGCACTGGTCTCCCGCCAGCTGGAAATTAAGACTGTTTGGAAAACTCAAAGTGGTCAATATTGGCCATTTAAGGACCGCAATTGGGCAAAAGCGGGAGGGCTGGCCAAGACTTCACCGATCCAATTGTAAAATTGCAGAGAGGGTGGGAGCCTGATGGGAAAGACATCTGAGAAATTTTACGATCACCCTCCCCACCCATTCACAAATGTGGTGGAAGGGAATGTAAAATTTGGTTGAATAGATCTGGAGGTAATGGATAAAGAACTGATTGGCAGACAGGGAGCAGAGAGTGGGAAAGAACGTGTCCTTCTCAGAGAAGCAGGCAGTGACTAGTGGGGTACCGCAGGGTTCAGTGCTGGGAACCCAGCTGTTCACAATATACATGAATGATTTGGACAAAGGAATTGCATGCAATATTTCCAAATTTGCAGACAATACTGAGCTGGTGGCAGTGTGTGCTGTGAGGAGGATGCAAAGAGGCTGCAGGGTGACTTAGACAGGCTGGCCTAGTGGGAAAATACTTAGCAAATGCAATATAATGTGGGTAAATGTGAGGTTATCCACTTTGGTGGCAAAACAGGAAGGCAGACTATTATCTGAATGGTGGCAGTTTAGCAAAAGGAAAGTGCAACAAAACCTGGGTGTCATGGTGGAACAGTTGCTGAAGATTGGCATGCAGGTACAGCAGGTGGTGAGGAAAGCTAATGGCATGCTGGCCTTCATAGCCGGAGGATTTGAGTATAGGAGTAGGGATGTCTTGCTGCATTAAACAGGGCCTTGGTGAAGCTACACCTTGAGTATTGTGTGCAGTTTTGGTCTTCTCGTTTGAGGGAAGGACATTCTTGCTATTGAGGGTGTCCAGCGAAGGTTCACCAGACTAATTCCTGGGATGACAGGACTGACATATGAAAAAAAACTGGATTGACTGGGTTTGTACTCCCTGGAGTTTAGAAGAATGAGAGGGATCACCTGGAAACATATAAACTCCTGATGGGACCAGACAGGTCAGATGCGGGAATAATGTTCCCGATGTTGGGGATGTCCAGAACCAGTCTAAGAATAAGGGGTAAGCCATTCAGGACTGAGATGAGGAAGAACGTCTTCTCACAAAGAGTTGTAAACTTGTGGAATTCTCTACTACAGAAATCTGTTGAAATGAAATGAAAATCGCTTATTGTCACGAGTAGGCTTCAATGAAGTTACTGTGAAAAGCCCCTAGTCGCCACATTCCGGCGCCTGTCCGGGGAGGCTGGTACGTGAAGTTGGGGCCAGTTCGTTGGATATACTCAAGAGGGAGCTGGATGTGGCCCTTGTGGCTAAAGGGATCAAGGGGTATGGAGAGACAGTGGGAGTGGGATACTGAATTTGCATGATCAGCCATGATCATATTGAATAGTAGTGCAGACTCGAAGGGCTGAATGGCTTACTGCTGCACCTATTTTCTATATTTCAATGTATGCTGTTTAAACAATTTGAAATCGGATAATAGGTCAGCTGCATCCCAATTCCAACTGGGAGTTTTTGTGGAGATTCTGACAATATACCTTTGACCATCCTTCTTTTATTGTACATCAGACGAGTGTTGCTGAGGTTGCTTTTGTGCGCTTTTCTGAAGCTCTGTCCATGAAAATAAGTTATGGTGAGAGTGCACCAAGGAGTAATGGCGTCTTTGCTTTTTATTCAATTTATTGTTCAGCATTGCCCGAAGCTGCCCATTGAAATCGCAACCTTCTCTAGCCCAATTTTTCTGACGTTTTTTGTTTGATTCATCTTTGCTCACTTTCCCAACTGAGCTAACCCGGTGCTGGTCCTCACATGTGCTGTCCCACTCATGGAACTGCCAGGCGAAGCGCTACCATCTCACCATGAGGGATCCGCCGGCTTATCAGCTCTTTATTTGAGCATGTCTCCAAAGCTTTCTTCGCAGACATCACGCTGCGTCTTCAACACTGCCTGATGCGAAAACTTTGATGCAGTCTGACTAAAAGGTCAAGGGTCTTCTTGTGCAATATAACATGATCTATGGTTGTTCTCCAAGTCATACCTGTACTTAACCTTGCTGTCACGTTGCTGATCATCATGTGTTTTTTTAAAATAAATTTAGAGTACCCAATTATTTTTCCCAATTAAGGGTCAATTTAGTGTGGCCAATCCACCCATCATGCACATCTTTGGGTAGTGGGTGTGGAACCCATGCAGACACGGGGAGAACGTGCAAACTCCACACAGTGACCCAGGGCCGGGATTCGAACCCGGGTCCTCAGCGCCGTAGGCAGTAATGCTAACCACTGTGCCACCATGCTGCCCTATGTTGTGTTATTTTAATGATATAATGCTTTCAGTGTATTTACTGTGTAGCCACCTGGGTTGGCCACTTCCCGAGTTTAAAATGGAGATTCGCTAAGAATGCAGGGAAAAATGGACAGGCTCAGAAAAGCAGGCAGAATGCAAAGTTTTCCTGGATATTCAAGCTGCAGAAAAGCAGACAACACTGAAACCGGCAGTCATCTACATATTAATGAGCGATCCCCGGGAACAATAGCAACAGTTAAAGATAATCGAGGTAAAGCCAGACTCCTCGGCGCCAGCAGGAGTCCAAAACAAAAGAAGCCAACGAACACTTAGGAACTGCCCAGCGATCAGGGAACAGCTCCAGTATTGGAGAAATCAATTCAAATGATCAGAACTTAGTCCAATCAATTGGAGCCAGGTACGGGGTTCCGCCCAAAAGGGCGCGAAGCCCCTGGGGACTATAAATTAGAGTCCCCACGTTCATCTCGTCCTTCTTGGCAGGGTCACTCAGCAGCTTGAAGCAACCCGTGACCTGCCTAGCAGCTGCACCAACAAGTAAGTGTCCAGTCAACGCACGCTACGAGATAGGCGCTCCTGACCCTTAGTCCATACCAGCTGGAAGCCCGCAGTCTCAGGATCGAACGAGAGGCCATTGTTCCCTGACCGAGTGGGTTCCTTTTCCAAAAGCTAAGTATTGGCCTGTAGTGATAGAGATAGTCTAGTTCTGTAGTATTTTATGCATGAGTAGCGATTGACTGTGTATATAATAAATGTGTTTTGATTTGAACCTTACTAACTGGTGTATTGAGTCATTGATCAGCACTTGAACTTGAACCTCGTGGTTGTATCATAAGGATACCTGGCGACTCTAGAGCAAGGTGATTAAACAGAGCCAATTGAGTGTAAAGCACACTCACCAAAATGGGCAGAAACTGTACAAGACACAAAGCACCATTTGCTCAGAAGGGACTGAGGAAACTCATTGTAAGTTCATTCATTATGATTTAGCACATGAGAAGATTTAGGCATAGATATAAAGCTTGAATGCATCAGAGATGTGTGTGTATGCTCTGATCAAAACAAAAGTGAAACTAATACTGCATGACATGACACATTGCCCTTCCAGTGATGTCACAATGATATTCCTCTCCCCTTCTCCTCACCCTTCTCCCATGCCACTTGCAAGTGTCTCGACTTTTAAAGACATTAAATGGATTTACATTAATTAAAAACAAATTCCAATTTTGTAAATGGAATCACTAGAAGAAGGAGGAGAAAGATCATTTAGGAATCATCAATGCTACATGTCTTCATTACTAATCTGGAGTATCAGTTCATACCTTACATCAGATATCACATTCCTCGTTCTTGGTCTCCACTATTGTCTCCTCCATTTGTGCTTCGTGACTTATCTGGAGCACTGGCATTAACATCATTAGAGAAAATCCTCAGAGTAGATGTATTTAAGCTGGTAATTGGATGGTCACGAATACGTGGCACTAGATACAATGATGTTTTTGGAATGGTTGAGGCAGTGTGCTGGTGAAATTGCTCTTCCCCAATGTCTCTGGCGAAGAACAAAAATACAGGTTTCTTGTAAACGGTGAATGTCGTGTGAAAATAGCCCTGTGAGAGTTTGCTTCACATGCTGTTCTAGAAAGCCTGCAGTAATGGTGAGGCGAGTGATGAATAAAGAGATGAGATAACATTTGTATTAACCTTTAACGTATAGGTGGTGGCCAGATTTCCGTAACCTAACCTCCATACAATCTCTGTGTCAAGAAGCCCAAGCACTTCCTCTTCTAAGAACTAAGGGGCTGGTGGTTGCACGGGCTTCATTCTGCCCAAATGTATTCAAGATATTTATTCAAGATATTTATACATCGCCTTGTCCTACAAGAAGAAAATCAAGAAGTTCAGTGTTGGCGTGATTCATGTAACAGTATTTTGCAGCCAGTAGTGCGGCGCTCGTCCGATAACTCCAAGATGAAGGGGATAGATCCTTAGTTACCTCAGGGAACCTCATATTAGACTGAGACTAGCTGTCTCGCTCTAATATGCAGATTTACCAAAAAGTGACTTCGGGACCCTCGGGGGAACAAGGCATCCCTCCTAGCCTCCACCACGTCCAGGAGCCTCCTCAGGTCAGCATACCCGAATCTTAGGGCCGGTCTCCTCGGCGACATTGTTGCAAGCTGGCTGGGGTTGGTTAAGCAAGTGCAGCTTAAGTACTGCTTGACCTTGTTAGTGAGGGGGTGGGGGGCTGGCCAGCGCGGTCCCGGCGAATTAGCTGGCATTCGGGGCGAGAAGTGGACCGATTAATGCTCAATAGGGTTGCCGGCCTCGCTAGGCCGAGCGCTGGGAAACTTGTGCCAATAGCACACTTAGAAATTTTTCTGGAGAATCCGCCCGTAATGTAAAACAATTTGTTAAATATAAGGGGTAAAATTCTCTGCAATGGCCAACGCCGGCGTGAAACCCGGAGTGTTTCACGCCGGCGTCGGAGGCCGCTCCTCGCCCCCTATTCTCCCCCCCCCCCCTCTGTGGGGCTAGGAGCGGCGTTAGGAGAAACTCGGCCACTTGCGTCAAGGTGGCGCGCATTCGCGGTTGCCGTCTTCCCCTCCGCTGCCCCGCAAGACATGGCGGCTTGATCTTGTGGGGCGGCGGAGGGGAAAGAGTGCGTTTCTTAGAGATGCCGGCCCAACGATCGGTGGGCACCGATCGCGGGCCAGTCCCCTCCCGAGCACGCCAGTGGTGCTCGTTCTTCTCTCCGCCCCCCACAGGCCCCACACTTACCTGTCGTGCGCTGTTCACGCCGGCAACGACCAGGTGTGTGTTGCCGCCGGCGTGAACAGGTCGGGATCATCAGGCCGCTCGGCCCATCCGGGCCGGACGGCGACCGCCGATTCTCCGAGCGGCGTGTCGCAAAACGCGACACGCCATTTTGGGGGGGGGGTGGGAGAATCGCGAGGGATGCCAGAGCGGCCCTCCCGCGATTCTCCCACCCGGCGTGGGGAGCGGAGAATCGGGCCCCAGATGTGAAAATCCAAAATTCTGTCCAGGATTTTGAAATTGATATTTGATGTTTTAGAGGTGATATTGCTGACAAGAAGATTTGTGGGAAAAGTAGATACTTGAAATTAAATGCACACGCTACCTAATGCACTATGGAATCATACACCACCCAGTTGGTGTTTAAAGGAAGATGGACAAATAAATACGAGTGAGATAAGATTCGAAGAACAATTGTTTGAGTGTCAGTAAGCTATTCCTCAATTTATAACAAGGGCCTCATTCTGTATTTACTATTTTGAGCAGTAATAGTCATTGCACTTCCCCCTATTTACAGGATTATTACATAGACATGGAAAATATCACAATATTGCTTTTCTGCTGGGTTGCACTACCTTTTTTCAGCAAAATTGGTAAAACCAGCACAAAATATTGATGAGCTTCAAGTGCAAATTACAGCCAGCGCAAATTGGGTGTTGGTGACGGTTTGCGCTAACTTGAGAGGCACTTGCTCCTCCCACAAAATTGGCCACTACCAGAGGATGAATTGCTCACTGTTACAAATCCCTGCTCGTTACACTGAATGGATCTTAAAAATTAAGCTTTTTTTAGATGCAAGGAGACAATTAGCTTTGTTTTCTTTTTCAATTTACTAAGAAATTGATTACTGCACACCAATGAAGACAGTATTCTGTCTGTATAACTTTTTAAAACCACTTTTGGTTATTTACATTGACCATATGGTGCAGAAGGAGGTCATTCGGCCCATTGAGTCTGCACCGACCCACGTATGCCCTCACTTTCACCCTATATCTGTAACCTAATAACCCCTCCTAACCTTTTAGTCACTAAGGGCAATTTATCATGGCCAATCCACCTAACCTGCATATCTTTGGATTGTGGGATGAAACCGTAGCACCCGGAGGAAACCCACGCAGACACAGGGAGAATGTGCAGACTCTGCACAGACAGTGACCCAGCGGGGAATCATACCTGAGACCCTGGTGCTGTGAAGCCATAGTGCTAACCACTGTGCTGCTACTTGGGATACTGATAGGTGATGAATTGGACACTCAAATTAAAATGCTTATATATTCAACCAAGGGCAGCACGGTGGCACAGTGGTTAGCATTGCTGCCTACAGCGCTGAGGATCCGGGTTCGAATCCCGGCCCTGGGTCATTGTCCGTGTGGAGTTTGCTCATTCTCCCCGTGTCTGCGTGGGTTTCACCCCCACAACCCAAAGATGTGCAGGATAGGTAGATTGGCCACTCTAAAATTGCCCCTTAATTGGAAAAAATAATTGGGTACTCCAAATTTATAAAAAAATATCTATATATATTCAACCATATCAATTATACCGCACCAGGTTAACACCCTTAAATATACCCAGGGATGTCGATCACGCAATTTAATTTTAAAAATGGTGTTCTAAAATGTAACCAATTGTGACGGTTCAAGGTAGAGATTGCATTCAGTGACATGCAAGTGAGTTTAAGTGGAAACCTGAGTAAAATGGCACTTTCGACCATCATGGCACTGTTTTCTTCATTGTAACACACTTCAACAAGGGTGGGATTTTCCAGTCCATCCGAAATGAATGGACTTTTGAACCACTCACCACATTTGACGGCCCCGTCCTAAATTTACATCAATTTCATTCTAGAAATGGTCAGAATAGAAAAGTAAAATGCATGTCATGTATGAGGATGTACTTTATGTAAGTAAAGATAACTCTCCTCTCTTTTGGTCTGCTAGTTTTGTGCATCACACGCAGAGGAAATTTGGGTGCTGTGATGTCACTCCTCTTTTAGTACAATTCTTAAATGTTAATGTGTGGTCAAGATTAATCTACCATTTGATAGTTTTTCTTGTGAGAAGAATGGGAGCTATGTTTTCGTGATTGGCCTCAGCAACCTCCTTGTGAGGCGATTTCTAGATCAGGGTGATGAATCATTCAGTAATGTGTTGTGTTGCCAGATTACCATTTATTGCTTTAAAAAAGCAAATCAACAAAAAGATTTCATAGCGAATACGGGATATGATGAGTAAACACGTTTATATCATTTCTTGGGGATTTCTGTTGAACTTCTGCCAAAGATATGGGGGGCAATCTGAAGAACGCCTTCCATCCTTCTGACATAGGATTTCCCAGACCCCATGTGCTGCCAACCAAAAGGAGGACTGGCAGCTCTTCAGTCCCATCGGCTGAGATTGGGGGCTACTGCTGGAACTGCAGCCAGTACTGGACCAACCACCATGATGGCTGCCCTAAGTCCAGATAGCTGTCCACTGCAGGCCCCATCCAAATCAGGCTAGATTTGGTGTTGGGAAGGGAGTCAGTCATTAAGGCAGGGGGTTTTTGTTCAGCGGGGATGACCCTTGTCACTGCGAGGACCCTCTGTGGGCCACACCATGCCTGAAAAGGAGGGTAACCCTGAGCCGGCAGGGAGGCCTCCAGGATACACCTAATGGTCTTCCCACATAGCGGTGCCCATTGCTGCAGGCAATATACTATCATATCAGCAACAGGAAAAGACTCTTAAATGTTCCTAAACTGGACAAGTAAGGGGCTCAATTAGCCTTAGGGGTGGGGGTTGCAGAGTGCGCAAGTCGGGGGAGGGGTGATCTGCCATCTTTCCTAACTTTGGTAAAATTCCATCTGCACCTGATGGGTATGCCACCCTTGCCATTCCACCTGATTTCATCATTCCTCTCTGTCATCTATCCTGCATCCCGGAAAATTCCTTGGGTGCTGCAAGATTCTGGCCACAGTGTGCACTCTGATTGGATTTATGTCAGGGCCCAGAAATAGATTGGAATGTTATTGCAATTTAACATAATGGAAATGGCTTCATTTCAACATTTGTGCTAGTTCCTGTCCTTTCTACCAAAAGCACACTTCCTGAAAATATAATTTCTATATAGGCGACACAATGGCACAGTGGTTAGCACTGCACCAGGGACCCGAGTTTGATTCCGACTTTGGGTGACTGTGTGGAGTTTGCACATTCTCCCCGTGTCTGCATGGGTTTCCTTTGGGTGCTCAAGTTTCCTCCCACAGTCCAAAGATGTGCAGTTTAGGTGGATTGGCTATGCTAAATTGCCCCTAGGGGGGTTACGTGGGTAGGGTGTGGTTTGGGCCTAGGTAGGCCTCTTTCGGAGAATCAGTGCAGATCCGATGGGCCGAATGGCCTCCTTCTGCATAGGAGGGATTCTGTGATAAATTGGAGGCTACCATGACCAAAATGTATGTGTTCCCTTTTGCTGCCTGTGATCAGTATATTTGTATGCAAATGGTTTTCTTATCCCTAGAACAGGGGTGGGCAAACTGTTCCGTGCAAGGGCCACATTCAGAAATTCACAATTTTAAAGGGCCGCATAGTATATTAAGTAAAATAATTACTTCACCCGGTTATGATTCTGGGCGCCTCATATAGAACATAGAACATAGAACAGTACAGCACAGAACAGGCCCTTCGACCCTCAATGTTGTGCCGAGCAATGATCACCCTACTCAAACCCACGTATCCACCCTATACCCGTAACCCAACAACCCCCCCTAACCTTACTTTTTAGGACACTACGGGCAATTTAGCATGGCCAATCCACCTAACCCGCGCATCTTTGGACTGTGGGAGGAAACCGGAGCACCCGGAGGAAACCCACGTACACACGGGGAGGACGTGCAGACTCCGCACAGACAGTGACCCAGCCGGGAACCGAACCTGGGACCCTGGAGCTGTGAAGCATTTATGCTAACCACCATGCTACCGTGCTGCCCAAACAGTACAGCACAGAACAGGCCCTTCAGCCCTCGATGTTGTGCCGAGCAATGATCACCCTACTCAAGTTAACGTATCCACCCTATACCAGTAAGTAACCCAACAGCCGCCCCCCCCATTAACCTTAAAAAAAAATTTTTTTTTTAAATTAAAAATTTTTTTTTTTTTTTTGTTAATGACTTGGTGGGCCGCATAAAGACCTTTGGTGGGCCGCATAAAGACCTTTGGCGGGCCGCATGCGGCCCGCGGGCCGTAGTTTGCCCACCCCTGCCCTAGAATGACTGTCTCAATTAAATAATTTCCAGCTGCAAGCTTTTTTGTGAATGTTAAAAATAAAGAAGGTTATTTAATATCTCCCGCTTGTCCTGGATATTTAAAACGTAATGTCTCACTCACTCGGTTGATAAACATTATCACATGCACAATGATCACATACAGATACAGATGAAAGTAAAACAATACAATTACAATTTATGATAATCTGAGTATATTTCAAAGCAGACCTGTAGTTTCTAGATAAATTGATGCTTTAGCTGAAGTGAAGGTTTTACAAAGCACAGAATTCTTTGTACAGTTGAATTTCCAGTAAGTTGGTTCTCAGGTTGGAAGTTGGAACCAGTTGGAGGATGGGGAGTCCTCTTGTTTTAAAGTTATTGTTCTTTAATATCTTGGCTGTTTTAGACGATTCGCTGTCGGTTCAACGGTTTTTTGATGGTATGTCTTCTTAAAAGCAGACAACAAAGTGACTTTCTCATCATATGACCTTTGCAAGTTCAAAGACCTTTTTCAAAAAGGTGTGGTATGTTGATTACACATCCCGTGTTGTTTGGCATCTTGAAATTCACCCAGTCTAGTCTGATTGAGAGACCATCGTTATACAATGGAAGGTCGATGGAATCCATTCACATTCATCTAATACACATTGTGTTTCAATGTTTCTTTTGATCATGATGAAACAGAAAGATGAACCAACTGTAATGCAACAGTTCTTTTGTTGATGGTCAATCCTTAAAGGATGTGTGAATTCCCCAGATGTGTGTGTGTATGTGACTGTGTGTGTGTATGTGTATACATAAGTATGTGTGTGTGTGTGCTTGTGTACATAAGTGCGTGTGTACATTATTGTGTGTGCGTTTGTGTGCACATGTGTATGCAAGTATGTGTGTGTATATGAAGGTTATTTAATATCTTTGTGTCACACATTATTGTGTGTGGATGTGTGTGTATATGAGCGTGTGTATACATGTGTGTACATGAGAGTATACGTGTATGTGTGTATGTGTGTATTAGTGTACGTGTGTGCAAATGTGCATGTGCGTAATTGTGTGTACGTGAGCTTTTAATAATCTTTATTGTCACAAGTAGGCTTACATTAACACTGCAATTAAGTTACTGTGAAAAACCCCTAGTCGCCACATTCCGGCGCCTGTTCGGATGCACAGAGGGAGAATTCAGAATGTCCAAATTACCCAACAGCACGTCTTTTGGGACTTGTGGAAGGAAACTGGAGCACCCGGAGGAAACCCACGCAGACACGGGAGAACATGCAGACTCCACACAGACAGTGAACCAAGCTGGGAATCGAACCTGGGACCCTGGAGCTGTGAAGCAACAGTGCTACCCACTGTGCTACCATTTGCAAATATGTTTGTGAGTGCAGGTGCACATGTGTATGTTTGTGTGTGTGTACATATATGTATGTGTGCGCAAATGTACGTGCTTTATTTTCTTTTTTGAAAATGTTTCCACTTAAGGGGCAATTTAGTGTGGCCAATCTGAGCACATCTTTGGGTTGTGGGAGTGGGACCCACGCAGACGTGGGGAGAATGTGCAAACTCCACTTGGACAGTGACACTGTGGGCCGGGATCAAACCCAGGTCCTCGACGCCGCAAGGCAGCGGTGCTAACCAATGCACCACCGTGCTGCCCCGCGTGTGTATGTGTGTATCTGAATGTGTGTGTGTGTATGTGTGCGTGTATACATGTGTACGTGAGTGTATGTATGTGTGTGTATGTATATGTGTACGTGAGTGTGTGTACGTTAGTGTGCATGTGTGCACATGCGAATGTGTGTGTACATGTGTATGTGCGCATGTGTACGTGTGTGTGTGTGTATAACTGTGTGTATGTGAGAGTGCATGTGTGTGTGTGCATATATATGTGTGTGTGTCAGTGTGCGTATGTATTTGAATGTGTGTGTCTGTATGTGAGTATGTGTGTGTGTGTGCATTTGTGTGTGCGTGCGTGCATGCACATGTGTGTGTACACAATGGTGATGTGAATGGTGATGAAATTCTGGAATTTGTCCTGTTGATCTCGACTAGATGGCTAGTACTGACAAGAGCACTTCACTGTCCTTGACAGCTTGCCTTTATCAACAATTACATACTTTTAATAGTCAACATTTGTCCTGTTTGAAAGAAGGATTGGAAAAGCTTTGATTCTGTCTTTGTTTTGACAGACTTTCTCTTGGGTTTTTTTGTGGTATAAATTATGCTAATCATTCTTGGAGAGAAATTAAACATTAGCACTGGAGCCTCGCAGGCAAAGCATTTGTGGCTAATACCATACATAGAGAATATTTAGTCATCACTGTGTAACTCTTTAATATCTCGCTTCATGAAATGACAAACTAAAATTTAAATTTATAATGTATACAGAATGATGAGTATACAAAACGAAGAATGTTGGGCGGAATTCTCCGCAAGGCCCAACGCCGTCGGGAAACCCGGAGAGGTTCACGACGGCGTCGGAGGCCTCTCCTTGCCCCCTATTCTCTCCCACCCCCCCCCCCCCCCGGGGGGGCTAGGAGGGCCGTGCCATAAATCAAGGCCGCGGGGCCTTGTCGCTGGTGTCAAGGCCCGGTGCGCCGAGAATGACGCGTATGCGTGGCTGACGTCACGACGGATGACGACTCAAACCCACGCATGCGTGGTTGCCATCTTCCCCTCCGCTGCCCCGCAAGACGTGGTGGCTTGATCTTGCAGGACGGCGGAGGGGAAAGACTGCGTCCGTTTGAGACACCGGCCCGACGATCGGTGGGCACCGATCGCGGGCAGTCCCCTCCCGAGCACGGTCGTGGTGCTCACTCCCCCTCCATCCCCCACAAGCCACAAACCAGGTATTGGCGCCATGTTCACGCTGGTAGCGACCAGGTATGGCGCCGCCGGCGTGAACCGGGCAGGAACGGCAGGCCGCTCGGCCCATCTGGGCCGGACAATCGCGGGGCGCTGTGAAAAACGGCAGCCCGCGATTCTCCGAGCGGCGTGCCGCAAAACGCGACATGCCATTTTGGGGTGGGTGGGAGAATCGCGGGGGGGGTGCCAAGCGGCCCACCCGCGATAGTCCCACCCGGCGTGGGAGCGGAGAATCGCGCCTGTTGCTCTGCACAACTAACATCATTCATTGTGTGTGAGGCGACCAGACTTTAGATGTACATTTTATGCCCAGGATTCACTGTTGCTGGATCGAAATCCTGGAACTCCCTTCCTACTGTGTGGGCATCTGGTCGCGGGCCAGGCCACCGTGGGGGCACCCCCCGGGGTCCGATCACCCCACGGCCCCCCCCCAGGACCCCGGGAGTCCGCTCGCGCCGCCAATCCCGCCGCCACCAGACGTGATTGAAACCACGGCGGCGGGATTGGCCTGTCAGTGGCGGGACTTCGGCCCATCACGGGCCAGAGATTCGCCGCGGGGGGCACGCCGATCGGCGGGGCGTGATTCCCGCCCCTGCCAATTCCCTGCGGGGGGTCAGAGAATTTCACCCCTCTACCACATGTACTGCAACGGTTCAAGAAAACACTTCACCACCACCTTCTCTCAAGAGCAATTAGGGATGAGAAACAAATGTTTATCTTGCCAACAATGCCGCATCCCATGAAAGAATAACAAAAATCAGAATTATTGTACTTGAAGGACTTTGAATCATTTCCAAGAAGCATGATGTGTTTACCTCATAAACGCATGCCCGACTATCTTTAATTATGTCGTTGGGCCCAATTATTTTCTCACAGGTGTATTCTATGAATTAAGCCATTGCTTCCACCTGTGGAATATATCTTGGTTATCCAATAAATTTTTGGTTTCATTGCATTAAATTTGTTGAAAACATATGTCAGAGTAATGGCACATCTATGGCATTCACCATCACTCCGCAGTATTTTGGCTGTGTTGGCATAGTTGTGTTTAGGAATCCATTATTTTCATATCAAATGTTTGGATGCTCCTGCTCACCCTTATGCAGCCACCATTGAGGGCCTCACACTCTTCTTGCATAGCATCCATCTTCCTCCAAGCGATTCAACAATGATAGACACATTGCCCAAACACCTTGCAACACACTTGTTGATATTCCTTCCAAAATGAGATGGCCCATAACATGAGGGAGCAGAACTCACAAGCTGTGTTGGACAAGCACCCCTGCATCACAGAAACCTAAAGGAGGAGATGGTCCTCAGCAGGGTTGAGCTGGCTATGGAAGTGGCCATTGCATTTGGAGCCATTGGGATTATTGCAGATGACAGAACATAGAACATAGAACAGTACAGCACAGAACAGGCCCTTCGGCCCTCAATGTTGTGCCGAGCAATGATCACCCTACTTAAACCCACGTAACCCGTATACCCGTAACCCAACAATCCCCCCATTAACCTTACACTACGGGCAATTTAGCATGGCCAATCCACCTAACCCGCACATCTTTGGACTGTGGGAGGAAACCGGAGCACCCGGAGGAAACCCACGCACACACGGGGAGGACGTGCAGACTCCACACAGACAGTGACCCAGCCGGGAATCGAACCTGGGACCCTGGAGCTGTGAAGCATTGATGCTAACCACCATGCTACCGTGAGGCATGTTCCTGTCATATGCTCTTTTCAAATCCCACTTTACCCATGTCCTGCCAGCTGGCATGAAGTGCAGGCTGCAGTTCATGTGGGCAAGGACCTCTTGTTTTCCATCCCACCCCACAGCCAATCCATCATTCTCCCTCCCACTACTGAGGTTCTGCTTTCAGATACACAAAAACCAGTGCAGCCTCAGGAGAAGGGTCAAGAGTTGCATTATACCCTCAATGAAAAGGTCCTGTCATATCCCCAATGAAAAGGTCCTGCCATATCACCAACGCAAAGGTCCTGTCATATCCCCAATGCAAACATCCTGCCATATCCCCAATGAAAAAGTCCTGTCATATCCCCAATGCAAACATCCTGCCATATCCCCAATGAAAAGGTCCTGTCATATCCCCAATGCAAACATCCTGTCATATCCCCAATGAAAAGGTCCTGCCATATCCCCAATGCAAACATCCTGCCATATCACCAACGCAAAGGTCCTGTCATATCCCCAATGCAAACATCCTGCCATATCCCCAATGAAAAGGTCCTGCCATATCCCCAATGAAAAGGTCCTGTCATATCCCCAATGAAAAGGTCCTGCCAAATCCCCAATGAAAAGGTCCTGTCATATCCCCAATGCAAACGTCCTGCCATATCCCCAATGAAAAGGTCCTGCCATATCCCCAATGAAAAGGTCCTGCCATATCCCCAATGAAAAGGTCCTGTCATATCCCCAATGAAAAGGTCCTGCCAAATCCCCAATGAAAAGGTCCTCTCATATCCCCAATGCAAACGTCCTGCCATATCCCCAATGAAAAGGTCCTGTCATATCCTCAATGAAAAGGTCCTGCCATATCCCCAATGCAAACGTCCTGCCATATCCCCAATGAAAAGGTCCTGCCATATCCCCAATGAAAAGGTCCTGTCATATCCTCAATGAAAAGGTCCTGCCATATCCCCAATGCAAACGTCCTGCCATATCCCCAATGGAAAGGTCCTGTCATATCCCCAATGAAAAGGTCCTTCCATATCCCCAATGCAAAGGTCCTTCCATATCCCCAATGAAAAGGTCCTGCCATATCCCCAATGAAAAGGTCCTGTCGTATCCCCAATGAAAAGGTCCTGTCATATCCCCAATGAAAAGGTCCTGTCATATCCCCAATGAAAAGGTCCTTCCATATCCCCAATGAAAAGGTCCTTCCATATCCCCAATGAAAAGGTCCTGTCATATCCCCAATGAAAAGGTCCTGCCATATCCCCAATGAAAAGGTCCTGTCATATCCCCAATGAAAAGGTCCTTCCATATCCCCAATGAAAAGGTCCTGCCATATCCCCAATGAAAAGGTCCTTCCATATCCCCAATGAAAAGGTCCTGTCATATCCCCAATGCAAAGGTCCTTCCATATCCCCAATGAAAAGGTCCTGTCATATCCCCAATGCAAAGGTCCTTCCATATCCCCAATGAAAAGGTCCTGTCACTTGTTATGAGGCTCACAGCCATCAGTTGTGTTACTGACACTGAATATACTTTGGAGGCGAATATGGATTAAGGGCCTTGACATAGTGATTCACTGAACAGTTCAAGGGGAAAGGACAGTTTTATTGCCAGCTCTCCAAAGGCGAGCTCAGGGATGGGTCCCACCATAAAGGGTTCATATGAAGACTCCAATCGGGATGCTTGCAGACTATGCTGATGAGCATACACACCAAGGTGCTTGGTGCATTGGCAGGTTTGTTAAACAGACCGTTGATACTATCAATGAGCACACAGCCATCACCTCAGGAATGGAAGCTCGGCTTCAACTCAGCACTGGGCTTTATGAAGGGCTTTGGAACCCATTGTTCCCAGCATGGAAGTGTGACTAATTCTATAACAGCACTTGTGGACTTACTTGTGATGCAGCGTCTGGTGACAGCAGAACAGGCAGAAACCACCTGACATCAGAATGCTGCAGTGGAAACTCAGACTAAGGTCATGAGATCTGTACTTCCTCGTATGCAGGCTCAAACTGCTGACTTTATAGCTGCAGGTCTCAGTGCTCAAAGGGGAAAGCAGGTTCTTACAGCTGTTCAGCAATAAATCTTCCAACTCAGGTGGCTGAGATGCTGCCCGAGGAAAGCGGTAGTGATGTTGTGGTGCAAAAACCTGCTTTTCTCTCTCAGGATGACAGCATTTATACTCCATCACAATCACTCCACCAGACCCCTTGCTGTTGACTGTCATCCCATCCTGAGATGGAGTCTGAAACCATGTCCTCATGGCCCAGATCTTCTTGAGGTCATCCTGCAAGGCCACCTGCAATCTCCAGCCATGAAAAAGAGTTACCTTCCACCAGTCATACTGTAGACATTTGAGGAACACTGCGGAGAAGAACTAGGAGAGGCAAAGACACCCACAAGACTCCCGCAAGGCAGCACGGTGACACAGTGGTTCGCACTGCTGCCTCACAGCATCAGGGATCCGGGTTCAATTCCGGCCTTGGGTGTAGAGTTTGCACTTTCTCCCAGTGTCTGTGTGGGTTTCCTCCGGGTGTTCCGATTTCCTCCCCCAGTACAAAGATGTGTAGGTTGGGTGGATTGGTCATGCCAAATTGCTCCTTGGTGTCCAAAAGGTTAGACGGGGTTCCAAGGATAGGGCAGGGGTGTGGGCCCAGATAGGGTGCCCTTTCAGAGGGTTAGTGCAGACTCAATGGGCCGAATGTTCTCCTTCCGTACTGCAGGGATTTTAAGAGTCTGAGATTGGCCTAAGAAAGGGATGCAAAAGGGTCCATATTTTTGTATGTAATACTGGATGTGCTTTTGGATGAAGTTGTAATGCAAAGGTGTTATGTATTCCAGTCCCCAAAAGTTTGAATTAATCACACTTTCACACTCCAAATAATGGAGCTTCATCAAGTCCATCTCTTGCTGTTTTCTGTGTGGTTAGTGGGCAGATACATTGTTGTTCAGCAGATTCTCTTCTCCCATCTCTCCGTTGGCCAATACTCAAAAGGAAAAGATAAATGAATAAGCTCTAGGCCACCCTAGAGCACATAGACATTAACATCTTTGGGAGAAGAAGGCTGCGGCATGACTCCACCTGGTTTATCAATGCACAAGTTGCTTCAAGGCTCAGTGACTTGCCGAGGCAGAACGGCAGTGGCAGAAAAAGGAGAGGGAAGCCAAACTGGAGCTGTTCATTCCACTCCCCCAAACAATAACATGATCCACTGTGGAAGAAGCTTGCGTATCCAGAATTAGGTGCTTGCAGAACTGCTGTCCATCTGGTCCACCGAGCTGATGTAACTTGTGATACTCTGTTCATGGAGAGTAGAGAATAGACTGCATGGGGACATTTGATGGTCAACTGCTGGTCCAGCACGAGGCCTGCTGTAACCATCACTCCTCGACATGTGGATTCCATGGCTCTGAGGCAGCTGCCATATGCCAGGCCCACGTTGTCCAGTTTGATGGAGTAGTATCATACTGATCTTAGATGGTCACCATGTTCTTGGGCTAGGACTGCAGTGATGTACCCTTCTTTTTCATGAACAAACATGGTGAAAGGCTTTCCATTGTTTGGAATTCCTAGAGCAGGTGCTGAGCACAATGCCTGTTTCAGGTTCAAGAATTATTCTTTCTGTTCTGTTGTGAGGTCAACCGTGTCTTTTGATTTTCTGTTGCCTTTTAAGAGATCATTTAATGGTTGAGTCATCTGAGTAAATTAATCAATCCAATTTCTGTTAAAGTTGCATAATCCTAAAAAGGATCTCACCTCCTGGACAGTTTCAGGCTCATTGGCAGCTTTAATTGCAGCCGTTCTGCCCTGGGTAAATTCTCTTTTAGAACATAGAACAGTACAGCACAGAACAGGCCCTTCAGCCCTCAATGTTGTGCCGAGCCATGATCACCCTACTCAAACCCACGTATCCACCCTATACCCGTAACCCAACAACCCCCCCTTAACCTTACTTTTATTTCTGACCTAAGTCGACAACTTCATCTTGGGAAATTTGTGCTTTGGCAAGACTGGCTTTGTGCTCATTGCTGCTAAGGTGATCTAAAAGTAAAAGTAAGTCATTTTCATGATCTTCCTCATTAATGGAGGCCATCAAAATATCATCTACATACTGAATAAGGGTGGAGGGCATATCAGACAATCCCCTCAGGTGGTCCTGTAGAGCCATGTGAAAAACAGTAGGGCTGTTGTGGAACCCTTGTGGTAGTCTAGTCCATGTGTACTGCTGTTGTCTGATGGTGAAAGTAAACCATGGTTGTACTTCCTTAGCTAGTGGTACTGACCAAAAGCCATTTGCCATGTCTATAACTGAAAACCATTGAAGGTCTGGTGTTAAGGCATTAAAGAGGGCGGATGGGTCAGCTACCAAAGGAGCTTTCCTGACAGTGAATTGGTTGGCCTTTCTACAGTCAATAGTGAGGCGCCATGTACCATTAGCCTTCTTGACAGGCTACACTGGACCGTTTGATGAACTTTGAATTTACACTAATATTCCTCTGTCTTCCAATTGTTTCACTATAGGTAGTTTTCCCTCAACTGAGGAGGGGTTAATGAGATACTTTTTAGTGCATGGTGGAGCCGATCCAGTGAAGGATGCTGGTTCCATTTTTAATAGGCGACAGTCATTTTTTGTCCTTGGTCCAAATTGGGTGTTGCTCCAGTTGGCTCTTTTTGAGGCATCTAATGGACCAAGTGACTTTTCCATTATCAAAATTAAGAGAAGAATTTAATTGGGCTATTATACCAATGCCCAAAAGGGCTTGTGTCACTGGGCCTACCCAGATGGAGGCTATCAGTTGATGTGGGCCAAATTCAAGCAACATGGGTCCTGTTTGTTGAAGGGTTAATGGATCACCCCCTGCTGCATAGACTTAAATCTCTTGTCTCTTTAAGGGAAAAAGTTTGAATAATGTTGAGAAACACAGGTTAATTCTGCTCAAGTATTAAATAGAAAATCAATTTGTTGACCTCCCACTCTCAATGAAATATAGAGTCCATCCTTTTTTTCTCAATTAAAGTATGTAATGCTGTGTGAATGGACTCACTGAGAGTGGGATCCGCTAGTTTTTCGTTGCATCAAACAGGGCCCTCTTGTGTCGTGGGGTTAATTTGTTGAATCTGTCGACAAAAATGTCATCGTCATCCATTACGTCTCTACGTGGTGAAATTGGGCAGGGCCTATGTTCTTCCCTGTACGTATCTTGATGAAACGTGTCTCGTGGCGGATCCTTGTAGTATGTGTCACGGGGCAGTTCTCGAGGCGTGTCTCGATAGTATGAGTCACGGGGTTGGTCCCGAGGAGGGTCTCGATAATATGAGTCACGACATGGATAATCATCTCCTCGTCCGTTAGCCTGTATTCTGAAACGACATGTTTTTGTCCAATTCCCTCTTCACCACAAAAATGACATTTTCCCTGTTTTTTGGAATCCTTGACCGGAGCAAGAAAAGGGGCTGGGTTTCCTGCTAGGTTTCCTGTGCTACTTGCAGCATTGCTGTTTGAGGCTGAGCCTGAGGTGTGCCATGGTTTTTAACTTCCAAGCCACGGTCAAGTTGAATACATCGTTCTACTAATGCCCTGTAGGTAGTACCTATCAGCACCCAGTCAGGAAGGACCATATTTAAAGCTTTAGACAGTTCTGGTCTCAAACCAGCAGCAAATGAGGTTTTGAATGGTCCTAAGGTACTCATATCCCAATTCTCCTCTCTTGCTTGGAGATCCATTCCGGAATGCTGCATCCAAACTGCTCTAAATCTTTCCTCATAGTCTTGCAGATCCTCTGAATGCTTTTGAACACAGGATGTTATTTTTCCCCAATCAGTTTTAGGTGGATTGAATCTTAGTAGCCAATTTTTAATCGATTGCCAACCTCCTTCCAGATGTTGTAAATCGTCGCCAAGAGGCAAACGAATCTCCGTCGAGAGTATTCTACTATCGCGGGAACCAACCATCACAGACAAAACCTGTACACCATCTAGCGGATGGAGCCTGTAAATATTCTGACAGCGCTCTAGCTGATCCCAGGTGGCCAAACCTCCCCTTTTTAGGGTGCGGGAGTTCTCTGGACCATTTATCGATTTTATCGGGGTCTGCCGGATCATGAATCCAATGTCGGGCATACTGAGATCTAGTGGTTGTTACCTCGTCTTCACTTGTTTCTGTCACCTCAACCTTAACCCGTTTGGTCCATAATGGGGTGAGTCGTAATACTCTAGTTTTGCCACTAGGTTCGTCTTTTGTGTCACCATCGCTATCTTTGTCTGAGCTAACAAGTTTCTTTTGTTCATTGTCTCGTGTAGTGATGCCAATCTCAGATCCCGTAGGAGCTGCTCCGAGAGACTTTTGAATCGGAATTAGCAGGGTGTTTTGGTTTAAAAAAAAATTTGGCGGCCTCTGAGCCGCTAACTTTCAGCAATTTGTAATGACCTCCCATGTTGTCCGTTTCATTCTCATGAGTATACTTTTCTTTAGGCAATTTGTTCTCTGTTTGTAGCCCAGTATTTTGGTAATTCAATTCATCAGTTTGGGATATTAATTGTTGAACTCTGTAGATCGCTTTGGCTAACAGGGCTTTAGTTTGATCTAATTTTTCAGCCTTAGGTCTTAGATCCGATTTTCCCCCTCAGTTCGTCCAACTCCGTTAGCTTCTCCCTTCGTTTGTCGATTCCGCCAATTGTGGGTAATTGGCTGGCTGGCTCCCCAACTTCTCCCCCCTTTTACCAACCAAGCCAATTGTTGGATCTCTGTGTCTATTCATATACCAGTAACGCCGTACCATATACCAAATAACAGAGATTCAAACTGGCTTTTTGGGTTAAAAGGCAATTTGCCACCTTCATTTTTTGTCAGCTTCTAGTGTCTATTGATAAGTTTCAATTTTCACACAAGTACAAATTTAGAAGGTCCGACTAGCCCTGCAGTAAGCTAATCAGAATGGTTGTTTGTCCTTAGCAAATACAGATAAGTTGAATTCAAAATACAAGGACAGCTCGTAGTAATTTCTTCAAGTCAAGATACACAGTACAAAGAACTGCGCAGTTTAAAATCGGATAAACAGCAGTTTGCAAAGCAGACAGATAGATTAGAAAATTGTTTGAAATTATTCTGGAATGACTTTCTCGTCTTGATACTCTGACTTTTAAGAAGATAATTTTCTATTAAGTTTCGTCCCCTTTACATCCATGATTGGTGTTGACTTATCTAAAATTCATTTAATTGACTAAAATGACTGTCTGTTAAATTAAAGATTAACCATTTCGGCAACCTTCCGCTCTGATGAAAAGCTTACTGAGCAGAAATTCCTTTCCATGGGTGATTCTGTGGTTACCATGGACAAGGCTGCGTACTCAGTCCCCTACTATACTCCCTATACGCACATGACTGCGTGTCAAAATTTGCCTCCAACTCCACCTGCAAGTTTGCTGACGACACAACCGTAGTGGGCCAAGTCTTGAACAATGATGAGTCAGAATACAGGAGGGAGACAGAGAACCTAGTGGAGTGGTGTAATGACAACAATCTCTCCCTCATTGTCAGCAAAACTAAGGAGCTGGTCATTGACTTCAGGAAACAAAGTATCGTGCACACCCCAGTCTGCATCAACGGGGCCGAGGTGGAGATGGTTGACAGCTTCAAATTCCTAGGGGTGCACATCACCAAAAATCTGTCCTGGTCCACCCACGTCGACGCTATGACAAAGAAAGCATAACATCACCTATACTTCCTCAAGAAACTAAGGAAATTCGGCACGTCCACATTGACTTTTATAAACTTTTACAGGTGCACCGTAGAAAGCATCACAGCCTGGTATGGCACCTGCTCGGCCTAAGACCGGAAGAAACTACAGAGAATCATGAACATTGCCCAGTCCAACACACAAACCTGCTTCCCATCCATTGACTCTGTCGACATCTCCCACTGCCTTGGAACCCCTCAAAGAGCCCTCACCTGTACATAGACACAGGCATTGGGTGAAGCATACAGGAGTGTAGTACTACTCAGTAGAGAAGGTATGTGAAGAGATCAGATCAGCCCTCACCTGGCTTACTCACTCTTCCATCGGGAAGGTGAAATACTAAACACATACTAACTGATTCAAAAACAGCTTCTTCCCAGCTGTTACCATACTCCTAAATGACCCTCTTAAGGACTAATTGACTTATGGACTGATCTGATCTCTTCACATACCTTCTCTACTGAGTAGTACTACACTCCTGTATGCTTCACCCAATGCCTGTGTCTATGCACTTACATTGTGTATTGTATGTTTGCCCTATTATGTATTTAATTTTCATGTACGGGATGATCTGTCTGAGCTGCACACAGAACAATACCTTTCACTGTACCTTGGCGCACATGACAATGAACCAATTCAATCCAAAAACTATATTTACAACATCGTGGATTGGCAGATTAGATGCCTTGGTGCCATTAGAAGGTTTTTTGCTTATGTTTTCTATCACTACCTGGCAACGTTTCATGACCTTTACATTGTTAGTTGAGGTGGAGACAGCCCTGCAGACCCCTGCACTTCTGGGTTGGAATTCTCCGGCTGTTGGGGTTCTCTTTTCCCACTGGCAGCGCAGCCCTCCGGGTGGGTTTCCCAGAAGTGTGGGGTAGCTTCAATGGGAAATCCCATTGACAAGCAATGGTGTTTCAGACGCCTAGTCAGCTCTCAACAGTGGCTAAGAGACTGGACTAGAACCATAACTTTTTTAAGTTTTTAAGGCAGTTTGTTAAGATCAATTCGTTCATAAGAAGTAGGACTTGGTTATTTTATAAACAAACTTTATTACACCAAAAGGAAAAACAATATTTAAACTTTTAAACTTCAACCCTAACAATAACAGATTACAGGCAGTTTCTTAACCTTATCACATGAGTTCTCATTAAACATCGCTTCAAGTGAACATACAGCTCTCATTGCACTTACATAGGCAGGCAAAGATGATACTTATATTTACGATGCAATTTTCTGTTGTTAGGCAAATTCCTTCAGAACCCTTTTTGAAAGCATGTCTCTGGTCAGATTTTTTTCATGACCTCTCCCGGTGGCTTTTCAAATCCTTCACCTCATCTGTTCAAAACAGGATTCTTTCTTTCCCTCTCTCTGAGCTCCACCCAGCCTCTCAAACAATGGTTGCCTCCTGGGGTATTCAGACTTGAACCTATCAGCGTTATCTTGGTTGTTTGATTTCCCACTCCTCTTTATTCAAAATAACAGAGCCATGCTATTCATATGCAACTAACCTCCCATTGATGGACAAAGAGGCGAGGCCATCAGCCACTGTAATAGGCTAATGGAGTGTCCCAAAGGACAATGGATCTCGAGTGACTCATCTTGCTCAACAGGGGCATCCTGTATATTCCCACTAACCATGTTCTGAATGGGACAATGTGGCTCAGGCCATGTGTGGGCCTATCACTCTGACTCTGTGCTAACAGTTTTCCCCTCAGTCTGTTTAACCCTTAAATTCCTGCTACATCTTTGATCCAATTTAGTAGCAGATGGGGAGAAAGAATCCCACCACCAGGGAACAGCTCACCAAGGAAAAACACACAGCTGGGGGTCTGGAGAACCCTCTGTCGGTACACTCAGTACAGCTGCAAGAATACTCCCTATGATTCTCTATGAATTCTGGCTGCTCTACCGAGGCTCTGGAGAAATGTGGCCCCATGCCTCTGGTTTTCCTCCTGGTTTAGGGCCATCTGTGCTGCTTCCGAGAGCCTGGGAGTCCTCTCTCTCTCTCACTTGGCTGCACTTCAGTCAGCAGCAGTTTCAGTGTAATGTATACAGCTCCCCTTTAAAAGGGGCAGGCTGCCTTTAAATGGTTCACGCTGGCAGAAACATATAGGTTCTCCATGCAAATTGCTGAATTTGCTGTTGAGCATACAGCTATCATTCAAATGGGGAAGTGGCACAAAGTCTGCGTTCTGCCTGCTTCAGTGGGAACAGGCATGGGCTACTGGCAAACCATGAAAGCGGGAGTGAGCCAATCTTTACCCCATTATCTTTAGCCTATATTGAACATTGGATGCCCCCGCAATGTTCACTGCAATGAATTCTAATGCATGACTACATCACTGGATGATTGGCAAGAACTACGGTTTAACTTATATAAAAGCAGACTACTGCAGACGCTGGAAATCTGAAACAAAAACAGAAAGTGCTGGAAAATCTGCCAAAGGAGAGTCATATTGTGATCTAAATGTTAACTCTGTATCTCTCTCCACTGTTTAACTTGTCTTGTTTGCCCCAATTTTACCACTGCAGCTTTCTAACCTCATGGCCATTTTATTTTTATTAAAATAAAAATGATTGCAATTCCCTCAAGACTTCCAAAGAATCTTACCATAATAAAAGGATCTGGAAAGATGATGTCCATTGTTGATAGCTTTTTAACGAATACAGCCTTTAACTGTTCAAACTTGTGAATGTTTTCTGAGGTGAAAAGGGCTGTTATCTTATTCTATCCAGTTGAAAATGTTACGATATCTTTGTTACCTGTTGAGTGACAGCTATTGAAATGAAAATCGCTTATTGTCACGAGTAGGCTTCAATGAAGTTACTGTGAAAAGCCCCTAGTCACCACATTCCGGCACCTGTTCAGGGAGGCTGGTATGAGAATTGAACCCTGCTGCTGGCCTGCCTTGGTCTGCTTTAAAAGTCAGCGATTTAGCCCAGTGTGCTAAACCAGCCCCAGTGCTGTTCTTTTTTGAACATATTGTGATGGTGCTGATTCAAGTAAAACAATGAAGGGCACCGATGATTTATTTCCAAACTGCTCCCCTCATCATTACCAGTGCGAAGGATCCTCTTTGTACGTTTATCATCTATTTCCTTACGTTACATTTGTGAGATGTGCGGTAAAGAAATTGTCTGTTCAGATCTATCGATAGCAGAGGAATGTTCGCAATAAAGAGGCTGCAATACAACGTTTGGTGTCTGTGGTTAACTGCTCACTAGGAACCTGCACCTGACATAATAGGATGTTAGTACTGGCAATCCAAAAGTGGCTGTGTGCTGTGTAGTCTTGCACAACTTCACGGAAGGCCCTAAAAGCTGCTTAATTGAATGGTGCTGTTCACATACATGGTTTGCACCCCTTGTTGTCCCCCCCCCCCCCCCCACCCCCCCATCCCCCCATCCTTCAGAAACAATTTTAGGGGTCACAGCAGAACCATGAGATTTTACTCTCACATAACTAACCCGTTCACTCTCAGGACAGCTGTTTCACCATTTCATACCATACAGTAAAATTCCCCCACATGCTCATACATTGGCACCAAGAATGCTTTGAGATTTGTGAATAGTAAGAATGGCATTTAAAGATGTAGAGAGGTGCGTATTTTTTGACTTATAGACAAAACAAAATAGTTTCGAGTTTTAAGGCAAAATTAATGACCAACATTCTAATTTAGTAATCTTGAGCAGATCTGGGTGTTGCAAATGAAACCTCACTAATGCTCTTCAAACTGAAATATTGGTGAACTGTTTAGCAATTGTTCCCTTGCTCTAAAACAGTTCTATCCGTCCTTGCCTTCCTAACCTTAGTTCTATCATGACCTGCTTTCTGTTGCTGTGGGATGTTGGAAGTGGGTGCAGGGGGGGGGAGGGGGAAGAGGTGGAAGGGGTTTAGGGGCTGGGGCGAGGGGAGGAGGGAGATGTGGGGGGTGGTGGGGGAAGGGGAGAAGGAGGGTGGGGTGGAGGGGTTGTCGGATGTGGGACGTGGGGGGGGGTGGGGAGAGGAGGAATGTGTTGGGGGATGAGGAGGAGGGGGGATGAGTGTGTGAGGTGAGAATGCCAAGGGACTAGGAAATGAGTTGAGGTTATTTTCTGAGAAAGCTGCAATTATGCATGACAGACTGTTTTCCTGAATCCAGTTGTAAATTTGGTTTGCCTTTCTCCTGCTACAAAGAATAATTCAGCCAGCGTAAAGAAATGTAGACAAAATTCTTCATTGCTGACGGCTCACGTCACAATTTCTTGCTGCTAGGATGGTGGGGTGAGTTTTTTTTGAGTAACAGGGGCAAATATTTGCTGACCCAAATTTCTTTCACCAGGCATTGATGAGGCAAATACCCATTGAATACACAAGACATTCAGAATTTGCGAGTAAAGTATCATTTTTCTTTATAACTGAGGCACCCTCAATTACGACGCGAGAGCGAGGTCGGTAATCAAAAGGCTTTAATCTACAGAGAACTGAACAGCATCCGAGAGAAGTGTGCTCACCACATGGAGCCTTATCCTATATACCGTTTCCTGGGGGCGTAGCCAGAGGCGGAGTCCCCCAGGGTTCCAAGCATATTAAAGGGGCAAGGTATTAAAGGTCAGGTAGCGTTTACAGCAGTTATTAATGCCGTTCATCACAATAACATTAACATGAAACAAACAAAAAAAACCAATCAGAACTGGTTTAAACACGTGATATAAAAAAAACATAAGTCTCCAGTGCTATGCTCACTATCTTAAGCTTACGTTTCAAGTGGTATTGCTCCTGAGTCTCAATTGAGCATTTATTGAGTGGCGACTTTCATTGAAAGGCAGCTCCAGGGATGAAATGAGGGGTTCCTGGGATTGCATTCAGACCTGCAAGCCTTCACACAGGAGGCCACTGCCAATGTGGGAAAAGGACGTGGCACCCAGTCTCTCAGTGGTGAGCAGGAAGGTTAATGATACCTTACAATGGTGGGCAGGCTGGTTGTCACTGTGGACTCCTTTCACGGCACCCCGGACGAGGATCTTTTCCGCCTCTCTGACAATCACTGTGCCATCCTCAGAGTCCACGGCAAATGTGGAGAGCTTTACTCCAACAGGACACCAGTCAGCAATCTGCCTCGAATGCCACTGACAGGGAGGAGAGGTGAAGAGGAGGAGAACCATGCACCCACACCCTTTCCCCTAACTTAATATGCACATCCCTGCACACTAAGGAGCAATTTAGCATGGCCAATCCACCTAACCTGCCGTGTAAACCGGAGCACCCGGAGGAAACCCACAAAGACACAGACAGCCACCCAAAGTCAGAACCGAACCCAGGTCCTTCGTGCTGTGAGGCAGCAGTGCTAACCACTGTGCCACCATGCTGCCACACATTGCATTGTAACCCCAAACCTGCTGGAAGTCATTATTCTTCCCTCATAGATAAGATCAAACATTATGTTCATCACGATGAGGGATGTTAATGTAGATGCCTTAATCAGACTCAATATAAGATTCTCTACCACCAGTCTGACAATAATAACACACAAATGCTAAAACTTGCATTTATATAGAGCCTTTACTGTAATAAGACATCTCAAGGTGCATTACAGGAGTGCTGATGGAGAGGTTTATGGAGGGAATTCCAGTGATTAGGGCCTGTGGCTGAAGGAACATCTACCAATAGTAGAATGATCGAAGTTGGAGAGATCTAGAAGCCAGAATTGGAGGAGCTCAGGTCTCCCAGAGAGTTGTAGGGCTGAAGGAAATGACAGAGATGGGAAGAAACAAGGCACTGGAGTGGTGTGTCCACTCCAAGACATAGGCACTGCTTAACTGGAAGCCAAAGGAGATAACAGAGGAAAGATGGATGAACGGGATTTGGCGCAACAAAGGACATGGGCAACATGGGTTTTCAATAATCTTACATTTGTGGAGGCTATAACTGGAAGGTCAGCAAGGAGTGTGCTTGGTCATTCAAGTCTAGAGGCAACAATGTCTTGGGTTAGAGGTTCAGCAGCAGATGAGTTCAGACAAGGGTGGCATTTTGTGATGTCACGAAGGTGAAAATAGGTTGTCTTGGTGATGGCACGAATATGTGGGAAGCTCATCAGAGCCGATTATGACAACAAAAAATGCTTTGCTGGGAAGAGGAACGGAATCTGTTCAACAAAGGCGTTGAATTTGTGATGGAAACTGAGGACAAAGGCCTTCCCAACATTCAGTTAGAGGAAATTTCTGCTCATCCAGAACTGAAGGAGAAACAGGCTGATAAATTAAAGACAGTGAGGCAGAGCTGGATATCGTCAGCATGTCACAAACAAGCAACAGGTAGATGAGAATTAGATTGTGTAAGGAGAGATCCTTGGGCAACACCATTGATGTTTTATAATATATATATATATAGATATCATCATGGCTATTTCTAAAAGTTTAGAAACTGAATAAAGATTCTTAAAATGGCTGAATCTATATCTGTCTGTGACCCCCGATCAAAAGGAGCTGACTGGTTGTATCAGAGATACAAGCACATTGTTAACTCTGGGGAACCACTAACCACCCTTGTGGGCTGCACAGGCCAAATTCACAGAGAGCTATGTAAAGGCCATCTGCATTTCATTATCCAGGCTGGTCAAGCGGTGTCTACTCATCTGCTAAGACAAAGGACCCCTTGACATAATTTACATTCTTA
Source organism: Scyliorhinus canicula (assembly GCF_902713615.1). Classification (NCBI taxonomy): domain Eukaryota; kingdom Metazoa; phylum Chordata; class Chondrichthyes; order Carcharhiniformes; family Scyliorhinidae; genus Scyliorhinus; species Scyliorhinus canicula. The sequence continues at coordinate 159,180,897 of NC_052152.1, forward strand.
AAGTTTGAGACATTTCACAATCTTGGGGGACCCAGATGAGGGTTTCACATTCTTTTTCAAAGGCAGTATGGAGAGGTGAGAGTCACGCATCATGAGCCTCTAGCTGTAGAACCAGTAATATTGCCTTGCTGAACTGCAAAGCTTAGTCTGCTGTTTCACATCTGACTGGCAGCCTGACAGAAAAGGACCTCTGTCGAGGTTGAACACCTGGCTCTGTCTACACAGCCTCTGCATGAAACTCTGTGACATCACCGACAAGACTAATTCTTCTCCGCATGCCTACCATATTGTGTGAAGTTAAAACAACCGGAAAAATGAGGTTTGCAACATCACTTTTCAGCCCACCGACCTCAGTAAAAGAATATCTCATTGGACTTTGATTCAAGACTTTGGAACCCACTTGAAACAATATTCCTTTTCTCTGTGGTCTCTACACTGTAAATCATTCTTTGCTCTATTCTGTCTCTTTACTGAGTGTGGAGGCAACGTTGGGATCCACCTGTTGCATTCTGAGCGTCTGCATGTAAACAAGCCCTTTGAGTTCATCCTCTTTATAGTTTGCTGTGAGGTGATTAATAGAAAATTTGACTGCACCAGAATATGACACTGCTTATAAAGAGGAAAACAAATCAAAAACACCTTTCTGTTTGCGATAGAACCATAGAATCACTACAGTGCAGAAGGAGGCCATTCGGCCCATCGGGTCTGGACCGACCCTCTGAAAGAGCACCCTGCCTAGGCCTACTCTCCCGCCCTAGCCCAGAACCTCACCTCACCTGCATATCTTTGGACACTAAGGGGCAATTTAGCATGGCAAAACTACCAGGGAACCCTGGTCCGTGGCGCTGTGAGGCAACAGGGCTCACCACTGTGCTAATCACTTATGGCCAGGTGGTGAGAAGGGAAAGGAATGCTGTTTAAATTAACAACCAACTGGCCACCCCCACCCCCACTCCTGTCTGTAACACAAAATACATTGAGCTTTGCTTATTTTTTATTCCATGCCCTTTTGATACATGTTCCAAAGGTACTGCGACTTCAGGTAGATTTACGTGTATTTAAATCATTGTAACCTATTGCATGTGTCCCATCATAAGTGATGCATGACTGTACATATCAGTCACGCAAAGTGTTATGCTTGATGCACAATTTGAATTTAACTTTTTAAGCTTAGTTGAGCACCCTGAAAATATGAACCAACAGTGAAACAAGTCCAGTTTTGTATTAAACCAATCAAAAATTGAATGTTTTACTAAATCTGCAGCACACCAACACGTGCTCAAGCAAACATATGCCCCTAACCTTGTTCAGTTTGGTGCATTTTTCAGAACAATTTTCAGCAACTTCTAGTTGAAAGTTACAGTAAATGTGAATGTTCTCTTCCCACACCCCAAGAATGTGGCAATTGTTCCGACAGTTGTAAGCGATGACTCTTAATACGATTTGCTGACACCATTCCCCATATTAGCAAAAATAAGGCTGGGTTTCCCATCAAAACTCAGCTGATCAGCTGATTTCCCAGCACTATATCGTAAAATGTTCCTTGGTCTTGAATTTACATAATAAATTAGCTAAGGTCACAGGGTCATTTTCTTTTCCACCCCCCTCCGCGTCCTGGCCCCTGCCCCCCCCCCCCCCCCCCCCCACCCCCGTCCAGACCCTAGCTTACGGTTCAAGGGAAAAAACACATCAGGCCATAAGATCTGGGCGGAAATGATTGGCACTTTCTTTGTTCCTTTTATTTAAGCAACGGTTTGTGCTCGGTTAAGCAAGATTAACAGTAGGTGCACTTCAAACTAGAGAGGAAAAGCAATTTAACTGAGTCTGCCAATTCAGGGTCATCACTTGGAGCCATACTTCCCTATTTCAAATTTAGCTATTTTAAATTGATGTTAGCAAAGTAGTGAAAAACATAACTTTGCAATGGTTCAAGGCCTGGTTAGGTAGCTCGTCTTATGTCTGATATAGTACATAGAACATACAGTGCAGAAGGAGGCCATCGAGTCACATAAGCCCTCACTTCCACCCTATCCCCATAACCCAATCTATTCAACGCAGTCATTTTTCAGTATAGAGTTTTCGGCCATGCGATCTCAGCCAAGGCAGCAGAAAGGGTGTTATATTTGCTTCAATGGCACAGTCTAAGAGAAAGTAAAACCAGGCAGAACTCTGGTGAAAGAGCGGAGAAGCGGAATTAGTTGGATAGTTCTTTACAAAGCCAAATGCCTCCATTGTGCTGTATAGTTCAATGGTTTCAGCTCTTAATTGCTATCTATCAGCTCCCACTGGAAAAACGTGTGTGTTTGTGTTTGTCTCGTATTAAGACACAGCAATGAAGTAAAAATGAAAGCGTATTGGTATCTCTGGAAGCATAAAGTAGTGCGGTACAGTGACTTAACAATAAAATAAAATAGACTGTAGGAACAAAAATACTGGATCACTCATCGTTTCAGTCTAGTAATTGGACATTGGCTACTGTAACTCTAGTGGGACATTCAGGGAGCAATGAAGAAGTTACAATGGGAGGTCAAGGGCCCCTGTGGAATGTTGACACTTGTGACAATAGAAACAGCGTGGCGGGGGGGGGGGGGGGGGGGGGGGGATTTTGAGCCCACGTTAGTGGTCCCCAGGATCGCCGATGCTAGCAGACAATCCAGAGAGATTCAGGTAACGCTTATGTTTATAAATACACTTGAATGGAATTATCCAGCCCCTCCTCCCCCCACCCTATGTTTCCCCTCACTGAAGGCAGAGTCTCACTATATAAAGTGTCAGGCTCAGATTGAATACCGGTGTGTAGCTCTCCAACTGCAAAGCCCAGTTTTCACTCCAGGCCACGAGCCTGTCTGAGTATAAAAAAATGAGTGGACAGGGGTTATGCTGTCAGCCTGGCAGGGTGGGGCCTGATAGAGCTGACACGTTGAAAAAATATAGTACGATTCCGCCAGCCTATGTCTGACTGAAAATAGATTTTATTTTAATTTGGCGCCCCTTACATGACAAGAGCTCACTCTGAATGGCCATCCTTTTTTTCAGATGCATGGCACTGCTAATTCAAGCACCTGATAAAGTATCTTGGGCAGGATTCTCCATTTCAGAGACAGTGTGTTGATGCTGGGACAGAATCCCCTCACCCCCGGGTTAGTGGCACAACTGTCAGCACGCTATGGCGATGTTGGGCACTTTCCGTACTCTCTCTCTCTCTCTCCCTCAGCAGCCGCAGCATCTGTTTCTTGATTTTTTAAACCACAAGTGCACCTCCTCTCCGTTAGAAATTCCTCCCGGTGGGGGCGGAGCATCACGGAGGCCCCAGAGAATACCAGGTCGGGCCGACTGATGATATGCCAACAGCGTTTATTGTACGTGCGGAGTAGAACGCATTGCCGCCGCTGTCGAGGCACCGGGAGCATGGAATTCTGCCAGGCGCCCGGCACTGACCACGACTTTGGCCTCATGATCGATTCTCCACCCAATCCCCTTTCCCAATTCTGGTGTCAGCCGACGGACAATCCCATCCTGTATTCCTCAAAATGTAGCTATATTACGTTCTAGCTTACCTTTCTTTTCCTCAGTATTTTATGAAGGAGAAGTGATATCCACTCAGCTGTTGCTAGATAGATTTCCAACAACAACTAACTCTCTTAAGATTCATAATGTGGAGGATAGAATTGACAAAAGAGACATAGCATGGAAAGGGGAAAATGGCCATTTGACCAACTTTAATAAAAAATAAAATGAAAGCCCAAAGAAGAAACCATCCCTCCAAGCATTACTAATACATGGAAATAAAAACCTGGTGAGTTAAAAAGTACTTCCCTCCTGTGGTGGTCTATCTCTCAAGCAGAAATATGCATTATAAAAGCTCAGATGGCTCGAGAAGAAAAGTCCAAAAGAAGTTTATTAAGACAACAAAAGTAGACAGCACGTGGTGTAATGGTTAGCACTGCTGCTCATGGCGCCGAGATCCCAGGTTCGATCCCATTCTGGGTCACTCTCCGTGTGGGGTTTGCACATTCTCCCCCTCTTTGCGTGGGATTCGCCCCCACAACCCAAAGATGTGCAGGTTAGGAGGATTGGCCACACTAAGTTGCCGCTTAATTGGAAAAAATGAATCGGGTACTCTAAATTTATTTTTAAAAGGACAACCAAAGTAAATGCTCCAACACGGCTTACAGTTCCAGATTCCAATCAAGACCACTGTTCAGTCGGTCCCAGTCCGGGCTGGCTTTTATAAGGTGATTCCTACTGACCCCAGTTGTTGCCCTCTTCCGTCCACTAGCGGGGAGCTCGTATTCCATGAGTTCCCCAAGGAGATCAATTGTGGTGTGCCCATGGTCCTAGTAAGGGTTACGTAGAACACATCGGCAGAAGGAGGCCATTCGGCCCATTGAGTCTGCACTGACCCACGTAAGCCCTCACTTCCACCCTATCCCCGTAACCCAATAAGCCCTCCTAACCTTTTTGGACACTAAGGGCAATTTATCATGGCCAATCCACCTAACCTGCAAGTCTTTGGACTGTGGGAGGAAACTGGAGCACCCGGAGGAAACACACGCAGACACGGGGAGAACGTGCAGACTCCACACAGTCAGTGACCCAGTGGGGAATCATACCTGGGACCCTGGCGCTGTGAAGCCATAGTGCTATTCTTATTATATCCCTCCTCTCCCGAAGTCCAAATGTTCCTCATAAGCTGGTTGCAGAGGGAGGGCGCGATCTTCCGGCCTTGTTACATTTGTGCTCAAGTGTAACGAGGCCGGTGAATAGTGGGAGAAGACAAAAACGGGAGCCACCGCTATTTGTCAGTCTAACACCCTCTTCCAAAACCTTACAGATATTGATTGATATGGCAGGGATGTTGGACGTGGAAGTTGCCCTGGTGGTGCTGATGCTATGCGATGCGGCCAGACGCCAGAGAAGGCGGTAGCAGCTGCAGCTGTTGATGCTCATGGCAGCGGCTCAGGTGCTGGACCTCACCTCATCAGGCTAGGGGGGGGACCCAGAGGGGGAGTCCCACGATGGCCCAAGGTGTACAGGCGCCACTGGTCATTCGAACAAATGACAATCAGCGCGTGCCGCTCAACAAGGGGATATTGCGACACCTGTGCCACATCCTCGTGGACTTGGCACTATGTGGAGTGTGCCACTATTGGACACCTGCTCCCGGTGGCTGTCAAGGTCACTGCAGTCCTGAACCTTTATGCCACGGGATCATTCCAGTGCTCGAGCGGAGACCTGTGCGGTATCTCACAGGCCACAGCCCACAGGTGCATCCAGCAGGTCACAAATGCCCTGTATGCCCAGACGGCAAATTTCTCCACCATTGCCGGGATGCCGAGGTCCAGGGAGTCATAGATGCCATACGTCTTGCCCTGGGCTCACCGGGCCATCTGGAGGTGCACCATGTTAACCAAAAAATACAGCTCATGTGCGACCACCAGATGAAGTTAATGCACGTGTGTGCACACTTCCCGGGAAGTGTGCACGACAGCTACATCCTGGGCATTCTGTCATCCCTGCCCTTTTCGAGTAGCAGCCCAGGATGGGCCGTTAGCTCTTAGGGGATAAGGGGTATTTGCTGAGAACCTGGATAATGACGCAGTTCGGAGTCCGGAAACCCGGTACAATGAGGTCCGGACTGTCATTGAGCAGTGCAATGGACTCCTCAAGAATCAGTTCCGATGCCTTGACCACTCCGGAGGTGCCTCCAGTACACCGCCTGGAGGGTCGCCTGCTTTGTTGTGCTCTGCCATGTCCTCCATAACCTCGCACAGCAATGGGGCGACGAGCTGAAGGTTGGTGACGGGGAACATGTGGCCACCTCAGAGGAGGAGGGGGACAGGGACAGGGACGAAGATGAGGAGGAGGCACCGGAGCAGCAGGGGCTGGACGACGAAGCTGGGGAGGTACCTGAGGCCTGGTTGAAGGCTGCAGGACAGGCGGCATCAGTGAGGGCCTGGTACGCCCAGAGGGGCAAGGAGGTCCTCATACTGGCCCGGTTCACCACATTGCCTGGTCCATCATTGCATTCTTGCGGGGCTCTCTAGGTTCATTTTGGTTATTTTTTAGGAGCGCGTGTAGGGGTACCAGCAAAGTAGGCAGGTTCGGGATAAACTTCCCACAATAGTTGACAAGTCATAGAAACAACCTCAGCTCTGTCGCACTCTCAGGCATCAGGGCTCCCTTGGTGGACCAGACCTTTTCCTCCACCAGATGCAACCCTTCATTATCGACGCTAAAACCAAATATGTGACCTCTTTTGCTTGGAAGACGCACTTGCCCCTTTTCAGGTGGACATCCACATCAGAGAAGCATCAGAGGACCTCCTCTGCCAGGGTCGCAGGTTCGATTTCTGGCTGGGTTACTGTCTGTGCGGAGTCTGCACATTCTCCCCGTGTCTGCGTGGGGTTCCTCCGGGTGTTCCGGTTTCCTCCCACAAGTCCCGAAAGACGTGCTTGTTAGGTGAATTGGACATTCTCAGTGTACCTGAACAGGTGCTAGAATGTGGCGACAAGGGGCGTTTCACAGTAACTTCATTACATGTAAACCTACTTGCGGCAATAAAGATTATTATTATATTATCGTCGCCATAGAGCCGAACGGACCTGTCTGGTTTCAGCATCGGGACCACAGGCGTGGCCCACTCTGCAAACTGGACCCAGGCATATGATGTCCAGGTTCTCTCATTTGCTCAGCTCATCATCGGCCTTTGGCATCAGGGCACTTGGGACTGGATGGGCCCTGAAATATCTGTGTTGGGCCTCTGGGTCAACAAAGGTTTTAGCTGTAGCCCTCTTTATCTTTGCCAGGCGGTCCTGGTAAATGTCCAGATACTTTCCGAGAACTTTGTACAGACCTAATGATACCCACCCAGAGGATTTGTTGCTAGTCCAAGCAAAGCAGTTGTAACCAGTCGCAGCCTAGGAGGCTAGGACCGGGCCCCTGCACCACTGCCAGTGGTAGTCAGACCGACTGCTGCCCGTGGATAACCAGTGTCAGCGTGGTCCTATTAATGGTCAATGGTTCTCCGGTGTATGTAGCCAGCCAGGCCTTAGTATCCTTCAAACCCAGGTGCTGGATCCCCAGACAGGGCCTCGACCACCACAGTTCCTGCAACCACGAGTGCAGCACAGCTGTTGGTACTCCTCACTGCCCTGTGGGGAGATGTCCCATTGGGCTGTGGCAGCCCTTGGCCTGATCATGGTGCTATTTTGGAGGTGACTAGGCCATTATCTTGGACGGCATTGTTCATTGAAATGGGGGCTGGCCAATGTCAGAGTCCATAGAACCCTTCTTCTGCGTTCTCGCAGGAGAGCGACAACACTTTGGCCCGTTTCAGATCCAAATCCAGTTACGGTAACAGCTTCCTCTGGGTCGCCACATTGTACTTACTGATCTGTTGAGCTGCTCACAGAAAAATACTTTTAACTATACCTTGGTACACTTGACAATAAACAAGATCCAAATCCATATTGTTTATGCCACATACCAACCAATCTCTCAACATCTCAGAGAGGGATGGGCCAAAGTCACAACTTGCGAAGCTGTGTCAAAAACTCCACAACCGTTTCCCCCGGGGTCCATCCAGCCATATCAAACGATGGCATGGGGTTATAGTGATTAGCAACAAGTTCCATGAGTTCATTAAAGGTCCTTGAGTCCGGGGACACCGGGTAGGTGAGGTTCTTGATGACACTGAATGTCGGTGCCCCACAGGCGGTCAGGAGTATTATCTTTTACCGGTCATCTCCAACAATACCTTTTGTCTGGAAGAAACACCGCGTCCGTTTGATGTACTAGGTCCAATCTTCCACGCCTGCATCAAAGACCTCTAGGCTTCTGAAAAGCGGCATTGTTTAAAGCCCCACCTAACTCATTCTTGCGCTGCAGAATTCCGGTGTGGTCAGGGCATCCAGGATTACGCCGTTGTTTTCCTCGTCGCCAGTAAACAATCAGGAGGCCCGAGCAGGTAAGTCCAAAAGAAGTTTAATCAGACAAAAAAAGTAAAGGCTGCAATGTGGCTTCCAGTTCCAGTTCCCAAATGGGCTACTGTTGAGCATCCAAGTCCCGGCTGGCTTTTATAAGGCGATTTCCCTGAACTCCAGCTGACAGGCCATCCCCCATTAGCAAGGGAGCTTGTATTCCACGAGTCCCACAGGGAGCTCAATTGGGATGTCCCCGTGGGTCTCATGAGGGTTATTACATGCATGAATTGACATCATAGAATTGACATAATTTTAACACAATTTTTTCCTTTCTAACTAAAACTCTCTCAATTATTTTCCTGATTTTGGGTTGTGCGAATCTCATATTTTCAGTTTACACTTTCAGTGTAAAAACTGCAAAGCTACAGTTCCAAAATCAATGTGTACTTTCCACAACATTTTCAATGCATCCGATTCAATCAACAGGCATACCAGCAGCATTGCTCTTCCCTTATAGTATAACAAATATTGTCATATGTGCAGTTCAAAAAAATCACAGCCACACAGTTAAGGACATTTATGTGAAACATACTACTTTTGATTGATATTAGCCAATGTGAAATATGCTGGGCGCGATTTTCCCGACTTACGAAAAATCGGGAAATTGGCGGGAAAAACGGGCGCGTTTGATGACGGTCGGGAAGGGTCCATTTCCCGACGTATTCACTTCCGGGAAACGGGCTAGTAATGCGGCCGCGTCAATTACGTGCGCCATTACGACGGAACGCGGCGACGACACGAACACGCCCACGTGGCGCCGCCCGACGCCGTAAAAAGGCGCGGGCGAGCACAGAATCTGTCGGCCATGATGTCGGAGCCCAGGAGAGCTGCCCCTCGATTTGTTGAGGCTGATGTGGAGGCGCTGCTCGATGCCGTCGAGCAGAGGAGGGGCAGCGTAGAGGGCATCGCCAACCTTCCGGCGTGGTACGCCAGGCCTGACGTGAGGTGGCTCCTGCCGTTAGTGCTGTGGGGCAGACCCCTCGCTCTGCAGAGCAATGCAGGAAAAAGCTGCATGACCTCACCAGGGCTGCCAGGGTAAGTGCCAAGAGGGTGCCCCCTGGTCAAAACCATCCCTCCCCCCTTAACTTAATCACCCACCTGCCCCCCTGGCACGGGGGGGGGGGGGGGGGGGTGGAGGGGGATTGGGGCAGAGTTATTTGAGGGTGGTTCACAAAGTTGTCACAGACCCAGCGCTCTGGCCTCCGTGGAGAGATGCAATGGTCTTATGACAACTTCACCCCCAAACTGTGCCAGTATCTGAACGGACTGCTGATACCTGTCGAATTGTAATGATCTACCTATGTCCCCTCCCCCAACAGGCCAAGTCCGCTCACAACACCCGTGAGCGGCACAAGACTGGAGGGGGTTCGCCCAACCTGCACCCCCTGCCCACATTTGAGCTGAGGGCACTGGACCTTGTTGAGGGGTCTGGCACCCGGGAAGTCGCGCTATGCGAGGTTGGCGGATCTGCAGCAAGTGAGACAACCCTCCTTGACAAACACCCACCCCTCCCCCATCCTCTGTCCCTTCACACACCCTGCCCACTTGGACACCTTCCCCATCCTCTGTCCCTTCACACACCCTGCCCACCGGATACCTCCCCCATCCTCTGTCCCTTCACACACCCTGCCCACTGGGACCGTCCAGCGGCCGGCCGAGCGAATCTAAATAACCCGTTTCATTCTCTTCCCTAGGACGTGATGCCGAACGACCAGGGCCGTCTGGCTGCAGACGGACACAGGCATCTGCCCCCACCTCACCTGGGGCCGAACAACAGAGTGTGCCCGATCAGCGGGGAGCCCCATCCTCCCCAACCCAATCTGCGGAGCAGGACGCCCAGAGGGTGGCGATACCAGAAGCCACAGAAATGGCCAGCGAACACCCTGCGGACTCTCAGCGGCCCCATACCATAAAGGAGGCGTTAAATACAGACAACCTCGGGCTTGCGGCACTGCTATCTCCCACACCATCCACCATCCCAGAGACACTCACCCCGGCGGGCCTATTTAGTGAAGAGTCTCCTGGGTCACAGTCTGGTTCGCACATCACAGCTGAGCAGGTACAGCAGGTGGAGGTCGGAGCAACCGAGGGCCCGGACTGGCGGAGGCCAGGCCAGGCCCAGCATGCAGCTGGCTCCCAGACGTTTTCTGAGTTCCTGGAGTTTCTCAACCCACCCGCACAGCCGATGCATCAAGAAACCCAGGGTAACAATGACGGGATGAGGGCTGTTTTCCAGACTCTGCAGACGCTGTTTGAGGAGTCGAACCGCGTCCAGGAGCAGGGAGTAGTGCCGCACATGGCAGCAACCGAGGCCAACACCGCACGGGTGGCATCCGCGGTGGAGGCAATGGTCAGGTTATGCAAGGCATTGGGGTTAATGTGCATGCGTCATCCTCGGCCCTGGACAGGGTTGCCCTCTCACAGGCAGCAATGCGCCAGAGCCAAAACGACATTGCCGGCGCCCTGCGGGCCTTGGCCGAGTCTCAGCAGGTCATGGGCCAGTCGCAGCAGTCAGTCGCCGAGCGCATCAACCGCCTGACACACGCGCTGGATGGCGTCGTGCACTCACAGGTTGAGGTCGCACAGTCCCTGGCGGGAATGTCTAACTCCCTGGACTCCGTGTCTGCGCAAACCTTCGGATCCTGGTCGATACCGTCGCAGGCCTCCAGGAGTGTCGGTGGTGCGACGGGGCACCTCCCCGCTCGCACCTCTGTCCCAAAGTGAGGCCCGGGGGCACCGGGCTCCCCGAGGGAGGAGGAGGTTACGGGGCCCGTCCCATTAACTCCATCACGGGACGTCCCGGAATTCTCGGCCTCCCCCCGTCCCATCCCTGGTGCATCGGGTGGGCAGCAGGCAGAGCAGGGTGGCACAACGTCACCCGAGACGCCCGCAGAGCAGCCTGGCCCATCAAGGCCGGGTCGCCCCAGGAAACGCTTGCCGAAAGAGAAACAAGTCGAAGGGGGCGATTCGCAGTAGTCCTCCTCCACTCCTGCTGTATCATCTGGGGACTCGCGTAGACGTAGTGTTAGGGCCCGTAAGGCAACAAAGTGAGACACAGAGTAAGTTGGCACGGGTGAAGGGCACAGTTTAGTTGTAGGGGCTAGGGCACCTGTAAATGTTTGTTCACATTAAACGCACTGTTCCACCTTACTTGTAATACCGTGTGATTGTTCCACAGCCACAGGAATCGTGATGGTGACCGAGTGTCGCTGGGGTTGACGAACGGTGAAACATCGGTGCCGGGTGTGCAGTCCCCTCCATCTCCCCCACTGCCCCCCTCCATCTCCCCCACTCCCCCCCTCTGTCTCCCCCACTCCCCCCTCCATCTCCCCCACTGCCCCCTCCATCTCCCCCACTCCCCCCCTCCGTCTCCCCCACTGCCCCCCTCCATCTCCCCCACTCCCCCCTCCGTCTCCCCCACTCCCCCCCGCTCTGGACCCCCCTCCCGTTCTCAGGGATGCCTTCCCCGTTGTGGCCAGACTCGAGCAGTGCGCTGAGCGGTGCGCTCACCTCCTGGAAGCAGTCGTCAGCCAGCACGACTGGTTGACAAACTTAAAAAGCAGGTGTGTTTCACGCCGTGTAAACAGTGCGCGATTAAGTCGGGACTTCGGCCCATTCGGGCCGGAGAATAGCGGAGGGGCCAAAAACTAGCGTTTCTGGTCGTGTCGGGGGCGCGTTAGAGGCGTTTGGCGGGAATGGCAACTTGGAGTCTGTGCGGGGTTCGGAGAATAGCGGGAGGGCGTCGGACCAGCGTCGCCGTAAAAATTTGCAGACGCCCGCTATTCTCCGATTTTTCGTAAGTCGGGAGAATCACGCCCGCTGATTCTTGAAAAATCTGTCTATTGCTGAATATCATTATATGTTTTGAAGTACTAGGTCCTCGATACAAATCTTTCCTTTCACTTCCTTACAACTCCTTGCCTTGCTTTTATAGTTAGTATTAACTTCAATTGGGCAGGATTTAAAATAGTTTATCATCATCCTACAAACCTCCTGAAATGCAGTAACTTGCCAGCTTCATAATGTTTATAATTAATTCTCTTTGATGTGTTGGGTATGCTGGGTCTGCGAGGACTGCGTTTACCATAGCAGTGAGAGAGACAGGCTTCCAACACTTGGAGAAATGCAACTCTATTTTATTAACTCTTAACTATTAAACATGCTTTAACTGTGGGTTGACACTATGCTGAGTTGACGGGAGACCTGAGGCTAACCTGACCAGACTATCTTACTACCACATGGTGGATGTTCGAGTTGTTGCTCACAGGCTCTGGCTGTCTCAGAGGCTGCATCCCAAGAGAGCGGGAAAACTAGTGCCCTCTGGCTTTATAGTGGCCGTGTCCTGTCTGGTGATTGGCTGCTGTGCTCTGTGTGTTTATTGGTCATCCTGTGTGTCAATCAATGTCTGTCTGTGCACCATCATATACTTGTGTGTATATTATGACACTCTTTATCATGTTTACGGCATCATATATTTTCTCCCATCACAATACTGCTGCTCTTCGTTCTGCAACTAAACTGGGTAGGTCTGGATTGCCGATTTCTCTGCTGTCAATGATGCTCTGGTTGGATCTAAAGCTCCAGTTGCATAACAAAATTACAATTCCTTAACCTTATGAATGGTCACTTGCGAGTCTTTCTGCGGGATAGCAGAAACACAATAGACAAAATTGTGTAATTTACATCACTATGGGTTTGCTCAACCATTTTCTCCCCCTCCACCCAGATCAGTTATTTCTATTTGCCTTCTCTTTTGAAGTGCTGACTCTTTTTTGAGGAGGGGCGCACAAGCAGTTAGCATCCTCTACGTATCTAGCCACAAGCGACCTTATTATGCATGTAGGAGCTTTGCCAGCAGGCAAATTGACCTTGGACGGGGAAGCAGTTTGCACTCTCTAGGTATCAGTCACAATCGCCACTTGATGCACAGTACTGGAAAAGGCGGCTGTGTAGTCAATTATCTTCTTACCAACCAAACGGTCTTGAGACCACAGTAGTGCCTATTGTGGTTGTGATCAATTAATTCAGAGAGGGCTTTGAGTGAGGGTGATCTTTGCTGTGCAGTTACTCAATGATTAAACGTGTTGAGACAAATACCAGAGTAATAATGTACAGTTTTGGCCTCCATACCAAATTAAGGATATACTTGCCTTAGTAGGGTTTCAATTAAGATTCAATAGATTGTTTCTGGGATGAGAAGCTTGTCCTATGAGGAGATATTGAGTAGAATGGGCTTAAAAACCCTGGCGTTCAAAAGAATGAGAGGCAATCTGATTGAAATCTCAAGATTTCGAGAGAGCTTGAAAGGCAGATGCTGAGAAGCTGTTTCCCGGGTAGGATAAAGGGTTATCACTAATGATAGCTATTGAGCATAAGTGTATGGAACTATGTCATAGGGCAACTTGCTGAGAGAAAATGAGTGTGAGATATCTTACAGAGTAGCGCCAACGATGCCTGTTTCTTGGTTAATCTTTTGTTAATAGTATGTGAATAAATGTGCTTCCACCAAAAGACCATTGTCTCCAGCAAGATCACTTCTGGAAGCTAGTGAATCCCAAGATAAACCTTCAGTAAAAAATTCTGAGGCTGGTCATAGTCTTAGGATAAGGGGGGAGCATTTTGAATTAGGATAAGGAGAAACGTCTCTACTTGGAGGGTTATGAACCATTGACATTCTCTACTACCGAGAGGTGTGGGTGGTCTATTGTTGAGTATATTAATGGTTGGAATAGATAGGCTGTTGGATTCTAGGGAGTCGAGCTGTTCCCCTTACTTGAAGGGTCAATAATGAGGGGGGATAATTTTAAGGTGAGGGCAGGGAGGTTTACAGGGGTTTGAGGAAAATAAATTTCACTCAGAGGGTGGTAGGAGTGTGGGATGCACTGCCTGGCAGAGTGGGAGAGAAGGTAAACCTCACAACCTTTAAAAAGTACACGGATGAGCACTTGAAATGTCATAACATTCAAGGCTATGGCCAAGTGCTAGCAAGTGGGATTAGTGTAGATTTAGTGTTGTTTTGTCAGTGCAGTCTTGGGACGAAGGGCCTCTTCTGTACTGTATGAATCAATGGGTGCGATTCAACCAGAAAAAAATCGATGTCCAGTTTTGGGTGCGTTTAGCACGGATTTTCACGGCGGTTGCAGCGTTGAGAAACACTCCTCTATTCAACGGCACTTTGCCGTTTTTTGGCCTTGGAAAGTTTCTCTCCACCGAGGCTGCACTTGAGTAATTTCTTGCTGGCGAGCCCAACAGAAAAGGTTTGTGCAGATCAGGGTGCCATTTTGTCTGGCTGCCTCGATCTTCCCACCCCCCTTTCAGCCTCCCCCCCTTTTCAACCCACCCTCCCCCTCAAACCTTTCCCTGTCCCCAACCATCTGGGAGACCCCTATGGACCAGTACTAACCAGCGCCTTGGCATGGTCTCTCAGGGAATCCTGCAAACGCCTATTTAAATGGATGGCTCATTTAACTATAATTCGGGTGCGACGAGGCCGCTGAATTGCGTCCTATGACTCTATGGGCATTGGGTGAAAAAGTGGAGTCAGGTTAAAGATTATTCATGATCAAATGGTGGTGCAGGCTTGAGGTCCATATGGTCTAATGCCCCTTTCATTTCTTCTGTTCTTATGAAATTATGACCAATTTTTAATGAATATGAGGGAAATTTTCAGTTTTGACGTGGGCTATAAAACCAATGGATGTGATATGGCTGTCTGTATTCGTCATCTCACTCTTCTTTCAATTGAAGTCCATCAAAAGGAAAATACAGAAGTGTATGTACCAGGTATCTGGTTTATGCTGTAGATTTCCACCCTGATCAAACTGAAAACAACCCCTTTGATATTGATACCAATAGCCCTGTTAAAAGAAAACTATTTTTTTGTGCAAGTTGAATTTAAGGATTTTATTTCACTTCACAGATTAATTTCAAAACCGGGATGAGAAAATGCACACAAACTTTGGGATTCTTTGTGCACATTTTCGCTTATAGAGGGGGGCTAATTGTATCTATTATCACCTGACAATAAATGGAACATTGAGAATCAGTGACCCGTTTTACACCTTCGCTAATTTACTTTACGAGTGGCTCACAGCCAGCAGCAATCAGGATGTTGGCCAACCTGTTTCAGCTGAATTTGAATTTGATATAATGACCATTAAAGATAAAATTAATTTTGGAAAATCAGTCAATTAAAATTTCACATTGGCATTCCTGAGCATACCATAAGGCTTAATGACCCTACACACACCCAATACGAACTATTCTAGCAATTTCAAATATAGCCAGACTGTATCCCATTCCCTGTTCTGAAAGCACCTACCCAGCCCCGCAAGATCTCGGGATTCTCTCGCCAGTGTTCCAAGCTCTTTTTCATTCCAGGACCATCCTCATTGGACCAAAACCTCAGACCTCCTTTTCTCAGTGATCCTAAGAACTGCTTCAGTGTTCCCAGATATTATGTTGCTGGTGGTACAAGAATCTTCAGACCAGACCACCTCCATCAAGACGACTCCATGCCTGTGCTGTAAGACTTTGATTAATTTTTTGAGTCCTCCTAATCCCAGCACCCAATTCAGTGGTGACAAGTCAGTCTTCTATTTGTTTTACAACCGCATACCTATACCCTCCAATTCATTGGGCGGCATGGTGGCACAGTGGTTAGCATTACTGCTTCACAGAGCCAGGGACCTGGCTTCAATTCCAGCTTTTGGTGACTGTCTGTGCAGAGTTTGCATGTTCTCCCTGTGTCTGCATGGGTTTCCTCCTGGTGCTCTGGTTTCCTCCCACAGTTCAAAGGTGTGCAGGTGAGGTGAATTGATCATGCTAAATTGCCCCTTAGTGTCTAAAGATTAAGTGGGGTTATGAGGATGGGGTGTCGGAGTGGGCCTAAAGATAAGTGGGGTTATGAGGATGGGGTGGCGGAGTGCGCCTAGGTAGGGTGCTCTGAAGGAGAGTCGGTGCAGACTTGATGGGCTGAATGGTCTCCTTCTGCACTGTAGGTATTCTATTTTATTTTGTCCAGTCTTATAGGATATTAAGTTGGATAAATTAAATCCGTGGCGGGATTCTCTCAGCCCGGGGCCGGAGAATCCCTGTGACCGGCGCAAATCGCGCCATGCTGCCCCGACGCTGGAACGCGATTCTCCGCAGAGTGGAGAATCGGCGCCATTGGTGGCGGTGTGGTTGGCACGATGCCGGTCTACGTGGCCAGCCCGCTGATTCTCGGCCTGGTCCGTTGTAAAAACGCCGAGTCCAGCCTGCGCCGTCCACACCTGCTCTCAGCCGGCGGAAACTCGGCGTGGAAGGGTCGGGGGGGGGGCGGCCTGTGTGTGTGTGTGTGGGGGGTGGGTGGGGGGGGGGGGGGGGGGGGGGGGGTCCGACCCTGCGGGGGGGACTCCGATGTGGCCTGGCCTGCGATCGGAGCCCACCGATCGTTGGGCCGGCCCCTCTGGCTGGTGCACTCCTTTCTTTCGTTCCGACCCCTGTAGTCCTGCGCCATGTTGTGTCGGGGCCGGCGCGCTGAAGGAAGCCACTGCACATATGCAAGTTGGCGCATGCGCGGATCCTGAGGCGCTCAGTTCATGCTGGGATCAGCAGCTGGAGCGGACTGAACCGCTCCAGTGCTGTGCTGGCCCCCTGTAGGGGCCAGAATTGCTGTTCCTGAGGCCGTGTTGACGCCGTCGAGAAACACGATAGCTTCAGGATCAGAGAATCCCGCCCCCAGTATCCAATGATTTTTGTTTACTTGTGACATTGTTGTTTTTTAAGTTACATAGACCTAGTTATGAATGATGTAGTCTAACTTGATTCCAATTCCCTTCGACTAATGCAGATAAGGGGCGAAATTCTCCGACCCCACGCAGGGACAGAGAATTGGCCGGCGGCGGCGTTATTCCCGCTCCCGCCAGGTTTTCAATTTTCCGAACGGCCATAAACCGGCGTTGTCCAAATCCCGCCGGCAGCCTCGGAGAAAAGCTGCCGCCGGCGGAATGTCATTTAATTTTTACTGTCAAGAAATCTCCGGCCTGGATGGGCCGAAGTCCCGCCGACGTGGCCACGGGTTACGTCGGCGGAAATCACAGTAGGTTTAAAATGGCATCAACCATTGATGATGGTTGACGCCGTTCAGTTACCTACATCGAGTGCGGCGGGGGGGGGGGGGAGAGAGTACCGCCGTTTGTGTGTGGGGGGGAGAGGAGGAGAGTACCGGCGTTTGGGGGGGAGAGTACCGGCGTTTGTGGTGGGGGGGTAGCTGCATTGGAGAGTGGGGGGGGGTGGGGTGGGGGGGGGGTGGGGGTAGGGGTGGGGGTAGGGGTGGGGGTGGGGGGGGGGGTGTAGGGGTGGGGGTAGGGGTGGGGTTGTAGGGGTGGGGGTAGGGGTAGGGGTGGGGGTGGGGGGCAGCAGCGTGCAGAGGGGGGGGGGGGCGATGGCGCGTTGGCCCCGGGCATCCATTGGATGGGGGCATCAGCAGATCTTCCTCAAGGCTCCCCTTCCTCCCAGCTGCCTTGTCTTTGTTTGAGAGCGAGAGAGAGGGAGATTGTGGGGACAGACAGAGAGAGAGAGACAGAGAGAGGGAGTCCCGTCCGTCCTCTGGCTGAGAGCAGGGCTTTGGTGAGTGTATTGCAATCTGCCTAAACCCAGGAATATTGCGTGGTTAGAATGCAGAGGGAAATGCTGGGATCCCGGGGTGGGAGATGTGTCTGGATTTGTCTATTTCAGCTTCAGCCTCTGCAATTTCAGGTCAGTTTCACAACAACAGGAAAAACGCGCGGAGAGAGAGGGAAAAACTTTTGGCAAAGTTTCTGGGAATTAGAATCAAGTTAGACGGATGGGACTCCCTCTCTCTGTCTCTCTCTCTGTCTGTCCGCACAATCTCCCTCTCTCTCTCTCTCAAACAAAGACAAGGCAGCTGGGAGGAAGGGGAGCCTTGAGGAAGATCTGCTGATGCCCCCATCCAATGGATGCCCGGGGCCAACGCACCGCCGCCCCCCCCCCTCTGCACGCCGCTGCCCCCTACCCCTACCCCCTACCCCCTACCTCTACCCCTACCCCTACCCCCCACCCCCACCCCTACCCCCCCCACTCCTACCCCCCCACCCCTACCCCTACCCCCCCACCCCCACCCCTACCCCCCCCACCCCTACCCCCCCACCCCTACCCCACCCCTCTCCAATGCCGCTACCCCCCACCCCACACAAACGCCAGTACTCTCCTCCCCCCCACACAAACGCCGGTACTCTCCTCCCCCCCCCCCCCACCCACCACCACAAATGCCGGTACTCTCCTCCTCCCCCCCACACACAAATGCCGGTACTCTCCTCCTCCCCCCCACACAAACGCCGTTACTCTCCTCCTCCCTCCCCCACACTCAAACGCCGGTACTCTCCTCCTCCCCCCCCCACACAAATGCCGGTACTCTCCTCCTCCCTCCCACACAAACGCCGGTACTCTCCTCCTCCCCCCCACACAAACGCCGGTACTCTCCTCCTCTCCCCCCCCCCACACACAAACGCCGGTACTCTCCTCCTCTCCCCCCCCCCCCCACACACAAACGCCGGTACTCTCCCCCCCCCCCACACAAACGCCAGTACTCTCCTCCTCTCCCCCCCCCCCACACTCAAACGCCGGTACTCTCCTCCCCCCCCCACACAAACGCCGGTACTCTCCTCCCCCCTCCCCCACACAAACGCCGGTACTCTCCTCCTCCCTCCCCCACCACACAAACGCCGGTACTCTCCCCCCCCCACACAAACGCCGGTACTCTCCTCCCCCCTCCCCCACACAAACGCCGGTACTCTCCTCCTCCCTCCCCCCCCACACAACCGCCGGTACTCTCCCCCCCCCACACAAACGCCGGTACTCTCCTCCCCCCTCCCCCACTCAAACGCCGGTACTCTCCTCCTCCCCCCCACACAAACGCCGGTACTCTCCTCCTCTCCCCCCCCCCCACACACAAACGCCGGTACTCTCGCCCCCCCCAAACGCCGGTACGCTGGTATCCCCCCAAACGCCGGTACCCCGCCCCCCGCAAACACCGGTACTCCCCCCCCCAAACGCCGGTACACCCCCCCCCCAAACGTCGGTACACCCCCCCCAAACGCCGGTACTCCACCCCCCCAAACGCCGGTACTCCCCCCAAACGCCGGTACTCCCCCCCCAAACGCCGGGCAACGTTGATGATGTCGCCCGACGCGCCACTTCCGCAGCGGGTGAAACTGACGTGTATCGCGTCAGTCCGCTGCTGGCCCTTTCGAGAACGGAGATTTAGGGCTTAAAAGAAGGCCCCGACGCCGGAGTCACCGGCGCCGCTTTTGCCCGCCGGAAATGGGCGTGACGCAGGTCTTCAGAGAATTTCGCCCCAGGAGTCCGATTCTACTCTGCACTATTTAGTCAATGGATGCAGAAAAGCTAAAGAACTGGGAAAATAGTTAATTCACTTGAATCTGAAGGCTAAAAATGGAGAAGAAAGATTACTGATTGCCACTGGATTAAATTCTTTGAATTATTAATCAAATGAAAAATTTGAGATTATAAACAAGAATATATTTGGGAGAGGAAGCAGACAGCCTCCAGGGTATACTTGACACTCATGAAGTGATTAACTAAGTGCGTCTGTTGGAGCCATACTTTCGTAATTTGGGAAGTAAGACAAAAATTTGGTGAGTAGTTGAGAGCTGACATAAAGAATTCTTTATTTAGAATGCGTGTACCAAAGTTTGCGTGATCAGGGTGGTGTTGCAGCGGAATTGCATCTGACCTAGAAAAGGCCAAAAAAAGGGGCAAGAGCACATTTTGCAATGAATAATGGAATATTTTTCAAGTTCATCCTCCAAGAGTGTGATTTTACCATAGTATTTATCTGTTTAAAATTTTCCTAAACATTTTTCACCCGGATAACCCTTTGTGTGTGTGTGGGGGGGGGGGGGGGGGGGGGGGGGGGGGGGGGTAGAGCATGAACTTATTTTTTTTGACTCACAAATGCTGTTCACTAATTTCTGACTAAACATAAAGTAAGCAAACCGTTCCCAGCACCTCTCTTGCTATGAGGTGGTCTGCAAGAAGCATAAATCAACAGTGGCGCTGAACTTCCTCTTCTAATGTCTGGGAACTGCTTTGCTGTCATTTTTTTGCCCCCAAGTGACTGTGTGCGAAATCCTAACAAGAAGAGATGGGAGGAGGGGTTAACCTCACAACTCTCAATCTACAAGAGTGCATTGCTGTTCACAAGTCTACGATTCACAGTGCTAGCTAACTGCCTTCATCCATGAAAACATCTCACCTCTCATTTCTTACTGAAGTACAAAGGGTGTAAAGTTTGGTTCCATAGCCGTCCGCACTATCTTCCACGTGAGTTCACTTCAGCCATTATCACCGCGGTCTCCATCCCACCCCAGGCAGAAGTGAGGAAGGCGCTGGACGACCTGTACACAGTTATAAACAACTACGAAACAGAACACCCGGAGGCCTTGTTCATTGTGGCCGGAGACTTCAACAAGGCCAACCTCAAAATTCCACCAGTACATCTCCTGTCCCACCAGATGCGACAACACTCTTGACCACTGCTACTCAAAAACCATTCCATCCCCCGACCGCACTTTGGGAAATCAGACCATAAGACAGTGCTCCTTCTCCCGGCTTACAAGCAGAAACTCAAGCGGGAGAATCCAGCTAAGAGGATTGTGCAGTACTGGTCCGAGGAGACAGAAGAGCTCTTACGTGACTGCTTAGAGACAGTGGACTGGTCCATATTTAAGAACTCAGTGACCAACTTAAATGAGTATGCCACCACCATCACAGACTTCATCAGCAAATGTGTGGACGACTGCGTGCCAAAGAAAGTAGTACGTACGTTCCCCAACCAGAAACCATGGCTGAATCACGGGATTGACTCCCTACTGAAGGACAGATCTGAGCCATTCAAGGCAGACGACCCTGACCTATACAAGAAATCCAGGTACAACCTCCGCAAAGCCACCCGAGATGCCAAGAGAGAATATCAAACCAAGCTAGAGTCACAGACAGACTTTCGGCGGTTGTGAAAAGGACTAAACAACATAACGGGCTACAAAGCAAAGCCGAGCAGTATCTCTGGCAGCAGCACACCCCTCCCCGATGAACTCAATGCATTCTATGCTCGGTTCGAGAAGGTAACCAACAATCCACTGTCGAGTACCCCAGCAGCCCATAATTCACCCACACCCACCATCATAGCTTCCGAAGTCAGATCGGCCTTCCTGAAAGTGAAACCTCGGAAGGCGATGGGCCCAGGCGGGATCCCTGGTCGTGCACTCAGAGCCTGTGCATACCAGCTGGCAGAGGTGTTCACAGACATCTTTAACCTGTCCCTACTCCACTCCGAGGTCCCCTCCTGCTTCATGATGACCACCATCATACCGGTACCAAAGAAGAACCAGGCAACATGCCTCAATGACTACCGTCCGGTGACCCTGACTTCAGTCGTAATGAAGTGCTTCGAGAGGTTGATCATGAAACGCATCACCTCCATACTCCCGGAACGCCTTGATCCACTGCAATTCGCATACGGTTGCAACCGGTCCACATCAGACTCCCTTTCCCTGGCCCTACACTCATCCCTAGAGCATCTCGAAAACAAGGACTCCGACATCAGACGGTAGCATTGTGGATAGCACAAATGCTTCACAGCTCCAGGGTCCCAGGTTCGATTCCGGCTTGGGTCACTGTCTGTGCGAAGTCTGCACATCCTCCCCGTGTGTGCTTGGGATTCCTCCGGGTGCTCCGGTTTCCTCCCACAGTCCAAAGATGTGCAGGTTAGGTGGATTGGCCATGATAAAATTGCCCTTAGTGTCCAAAATTGCCCTTAGTGTTGGGTTGGGTTATGGGGATAGGGTGGATGTGTTGACCTTGGGTAGGGTGCTCTTTCCAAGAGCCAGTGCAGACTCGATGGGCCGAATGGCCTCCTTCTGCACTGTAAATTGTGTGTGTGTGTGACTACAGGTCAGCTTTCAACACCATAATCCCAGCAAAGCCCATATCAAAGCTCCAAAACCTAGTACTTGGCTCTCCACTCTGCAACTGGATCCTCGATTTTCTGACAACCAGTAAGAATGTACAACAACACCTCCTCCACAATAGTCGTCAATACCGGGGCCCCGCAAGGCTGCGTACTTAGCCCCCTACTCTACTCCCTGTACACACACGACTGCGTGGCAAAACTTGGTTCCAACTCCATCTACAAGTTTGCTGACGATACGACCATAGTGGGCCGGATCTCGAATAACAACGAGTCAGAATACAGGAGGGAAATAGAGAACCTAGTGGAGTGGTGTAGCGACAACAATCTCTCCCTCAATGCCAGGAAAACTAAACAGCTGGTCATTGACTTTAGGAAGCAAAGTACTGTTCACACCCCTGTCAGCATCAACGGGGCCGAGGTGGAAATGGTTAGCAGTTTCAAATTCCTAGGGGTGCACATCTCCAAAAATCTGTCCTGGTCCACCCACGTCGACGTTACCACCAAGAAAGCACAACAGCGCCTATACTTCCTCAGGAAACGAAGGAAATTCGGCATGTCCACATTAACCCTTACCAACTTTTACAGATGCACCATAGAAAGCATGCTATGTGGCTGCATCACAGCCTGGTATGGCAACTGCTCGGCCCAGGACCGCAAGGAACTTCAGAGTCGTGAACACCGCCCAGTCCATCACGCAAACCTGCTTCCCATCCATTGATTCCATCTACACCTCCCACTGCCTGGGGAGCATAATCAAAGATCGCTTCTTCCTGGCTTACTCACTCTTCCAACTTCTTCCATCGGGCAGGAGATACAGAAGTCTGAGAACACGCACGAACAGACTCAAAAACAGATTCTTCCCCACTGTCACCAGACTCCTAAATGACCCTCTTATGGACTGACCTCATTAACACTACACCCTGTATGCTTCATCCGATGCCAGTGCTTATGTAGTTACATTGTATATCTTGTGTGGCCCTAATATGTATTTTCTTTTATTCCCTTTTCTTCCCATGTACTTAATGATCTGTTGAGTTGCTCGCAGAAAAATACTTTTCACTGTACCTCCGTACATGTGACAATAAACAAATCCAATCCAATCCAATCCTGTATTTTTGCCACAAGGTGTGCTGCTGTGGGGCCAAAAGTCTTTTGTGCTGACTTCTGCATGGGCTGTATTAGATGCCATTTTGGGTAGGTTGGTAATTTTTGCACTAGGAGTGTGCACTGGAAGTATGCAGAACGTGATGCCAGTTGCTGATTGATCTCTACCGGCACGTTCTGAATTAATAGAAGTGTTTGGTGGTTTGTACTTTCCTTTAGTTCCTTAAAGTTGCTGCAATCCACAGGGAGTGGTATGTATGGTGTGTGGTGACGGCCTTGGTTTTCACTTCAAGGATTCTGCTTGGGTCATTTGCTCCCATTTATGCGTGCTGTTATTACCACCCTCCTTGGTGTAACATGATGTGGAATGAGCAGAGGCAACATTGAAGG
Organism: Scyliorhinus canicula; assembly: GCF_902713615.1. NCBI lineage: Eukaryota > Metazoa > Chordata > Chondrichthyes > Carcharhiniformes > Scyliorhinidae > Scyliorhinus > Scyliorhinus canicula. The sequence goes on from NC_052152.1 coordinate 159,204,372, forward strand.
AAACAAAGTGTTGAACAAGAACAAAGAACAAAGAAAAGTACAGCACAGGAACAGGCCCTTCGGCCCTCCAAGTCTGCGCTGACCATGCTGCCCGCCTAAACAAAATCATCTGCACTTCTGGGGTCCATATCCCTCTATTCCCATCCTATTCATGTATTTGTCAAGATGCCCTTAAACGTCACTATCGTCCCTGCTTCCACCACCTCCTCCGGCAGCGAGTTCCAGGCACCCACTACCCTCTGTAAAAAAACTTGCCTCGTACATCTCCTCTAAACCTTGCCCCTCGCACCTTAAACCTATGCCCCCTAATATTTGACCCCTCTACTATCTACTCTGTCTATGCCCCTCATAATTTTGTTGACCTCTATCAGGTCGCCCCTCAACCTCCATTCCAGTGAGAACAAATCAAGTTTATTCAACCTCTCCTCATAGCTAATGCCCTCCATACCAGGAAACATCCTGGTAAATCTCTTCTGCACCCTCTCTAAAGCCTCCACATCCTTCTGGTAGTGTGGTGACCAGAGTTGAATACTATATTCCAAGTGTGGTCTAATTAAGGTTCTATACACCTGACTTGAAGAGGGAGGAGGAGGAGGAGAGGGAAGTGCTCTCAACAGAAGGCCTTATTCACCCAGTCTCCTACCTCAGCCTCATTGAGGAACGATGCTTTAGACTGTTTGACAAAGGAGATACTCATTCAAATATGTCACCTGCTGTGGGCAGACTTGCAGCCGCAGTGCTGTGTGAAGTTGACACTGCCAGTGGCTGTAAAGGTGATTGTATTCATGAACTTCTTTATGTTCGTTCCTTCCACGCTGGAGCAAGAAACATTTCCAACATCTTCCAGGTTGCCATCCACTATTGTAAATCGGAGGTGGCTATGATACACCAAATGCAAAGAGAAGGGAATGCATTGCCATTTTTCTATTTCCAGAGATAAGCAGGCAGGCAGAGTGTGCCTTCATCATGATAGCAGGCTTCCTCATAGTGCAGGGTGCTATTGTGTACACATTGCCTTACCGGTACTGCATAAATATTCAACGATGTACCATAACTGGAAAGGTTCCAGGGCCTCAATGTGCAGTTGGTGTACAAGCAGACACATGACGGTCAATGCCCACTATCCTGGTAGCAGTTAAGATGCCTTTATTCTACACCAATTTGCTGTATCATCAGCATTTCAACCACCACAATAGACCAGAGGGCGGCTACTGGGTTACATGAGCTATTCACTGACCACCTGATTTATGACTCTGTTGCACAAACAATGCATGCACCAAATACCATCCTACCACACGGAATGTAATTGATAAGGCCATTGGGGTTCTTAAGCGATGCTTCCGCTGCCTGGTCCATTCTGGAGGAGACCTGCAATACTCGCCTGAATGCATCTCACAGTGCATCGTGGTCTGCTGCATCCTTCTCTAGTGTACAGTGAGCAGCTGAGGGGGAGGAGTAGGAAGGTGAAAAGCAACCAACCAAAACATTCCCTTTCCGGCTGAACTGTCCGTGATTGATTGAGCCGATTGTGGTCTCAGGGAATGCAACCCCAATTCTCCATTTAGCAACAGTCCCTCTGCTACTGACCATCATAGTGTCCTCTTGAATACAATGGGCGCGATTCTCCGCAAATGCGGAGAATCGTGAAGGCTGCCGTGAAACTGGCCGTGTTTCACGGCAGCCTCCGCGCCCCCTCCCGGGACCCGATTCTGCTCCCCGATCGGGGCTAGCAGCGTGGCCCCGTGAACCACGGCATCGCAGGCTTAGCGAACTTTGCTAAGCCCGCGCGCCAAGGGTAACGGCGGCTGACGCGCACGATGACATGAGCCGCGCATGCGCGGATTGGACGGCTCCAACCCGCGCATGCGTGGATGACGTCATCACGCATATGCGTCAAACCCACGCATGCGCGGGCCGTCATGCCCCTCAGCTGCCCCGCGGACTGATCCAGCGGGGCGGCGGAGGAGCAAAGAATGCGCGGGGTTTGGACCCGCTGCCCGCGATCGGTGAGCACCGATCGCAGGCCCATGCCACCCTTGGCGCGGCCGTGGTGCGGCCGTGCCAATCGGTGCCATGGTTCTCCAGAACGGCACTTTGCGGCCGTTTTCACGAACGGTGAGAGCAGGTGTGTTGGAGTTCGTGAAAATGGCTGTAAAGGCCTGGAAATTGGCACATCGGATAGGGGAGAATCGCTGTTCGCCGTAAAAAAAACGGCGAGCAGCGATTCGTGTTGTGGGGCGACCGTGGGGGGGGGAGAATAGCGGGAGGTCAGGAAAAATGTCGGGAAGGTCCTCCCGCTATTCTCCAACCCGTCGTGGGGGGCGGAGAATTGCGCCCTCTGACCCACCACGCCGGGTGAGAGAATCGCTGGAGTGCCGGGCGATTCACGCCACGCAGCGCTGGCACCCGCACGCGATTCTCCCATCCCCCCCAAAACGGCGTGTCGCATTTTGCGACAGGCCGCTCGGAGAATCAAGCGGCGATTCTCCGGCCCAGGTGGGCCAAGCGGCCTGCCTAATCCGACTGGTTCACGCCGGCGCCAACCACACCTGGTCACTGCCGACATGAACAGCGCGCGACCGCTGCATGTGGGGCCTGTGGGGGGCGGAGGGAGGATTGAGCACCAGGGGGGTGCTCAGGAGTGGTCTGGCCCGCGATCGGTGCCCACCGATCGTTGGGCCGGCGTCTCTGAAAGACACACTCTTTTCCCTCCACCGCCCCGCAAGATCAATCCTCGCAAGGAGGGGAGGATGGCAACCGCGCATGCGCGGGTTGGCGCCGGCCAACCTGCGCATGCGCGGGTGACGTCATTAAGGCACCGCCGACCGCGTCATTCAGGTGGCGCCGCTTTGACGCAACGTCAAGGCCCGGCGTGCGAGATTGACGCGCCACCGCTCCTAGCCCCCTGGGGGTGGGAGAATAGGGGGCGAGAGGCGGCCTCCGACGCCGGAGTGAGACACTCCGGTTTTCACTCCGCCGTCGGCACTTTGTCTCCCTTTGGGAGAATCGCGCCCAAAGCTTCAATTAAAGCCATCACAAAACAATCAAATTCAACTTTTTCAAACAATTCATCCAATATTCTGTCTAAAAGTCAACTAATCACTCTTGTGCATTCCGTTAGTGCCTGCCTTAGATAAACCGTTGTCTGGTCTCGTTACTCTTATGCAGTGCTATCTGAATAGCTGCTTTCCCCTTTGTGGGGGAGAGCTGACTTGTGGTGATTTAACCTGAGGACCCCTACACCTCAGGCGAGGGGCAGGTTTGAGAAGATGGAGCCTTCATGAATAACCTCGATGGTTACTATTGCCACACTGAAAAGCATAAGCTCCAACCTCTACTCAAAGCCCCTGTGAAAAGCTCGTGCTGGATTCCTCAGAGTTCCTTGACAGTGACCACAGGCTTTCTGGCGGGCCTGTCAATGCAATAAGCGCTTCTTTGTCATTCCTGACAGCCATTCTCAATGGTGACCCATTGAAGTCCATATCTAAGTCCTTTTGAGCAGAACTCATGTGTGGCCATGCCCTGTGAGACGCCGGCATTTGAACAATCCTTTCTACCAATTGTGCCAGATGCCTTACCTTGCACAGAACCCACTCCAAGTTAACCTCTTAAGTATGCACAGTGTCGATCTGGAGCTGGTGACTGCAAGTGGGAGAGTGAGTAATAGCATTTTGTCAGTCTCTTCTTCCTCTACTACGTCTTGCTCTTGCTCCTTTATGTGGCGAGGTCGCAGTTCTTGGCTACCTGAAATGAGAAAGGGATAAGGGTCAGGGGTGCGGGGGTGGGGGGGAAAGCAAATGATGTGTGCTTAAACCATCAGCAGCTTATAAATCAGAAGTGATTGTTGGATGATGTTGACATGGGCAGCGGGAAGAAGGTTGGTTTGAGGATACCTTTACCTTCAATTGTTTCAGCCCCATTACTGGCCATAGTCTCAGTCATGGTCACCCGATAATGATAATTCTTTCCTCCATTGGAGTGAGGGCATGCAGCAATGTCTGGCAATTCTGCAACAGCTAATCTCACTCTAATATGCATTCCCGAGATCTAACCAAGGCATGGGATCTAATTTTCTCGCCTTGGAGACCGTGAGTGCCATTCAGTGCTGCTCTCCACAAACAGGGACCAGACGGAACAGCAGTTGGCACCTGGCACTGCCAAGGTGGCACTGGCAGGGGTACTGCCAGGGTGCCAAGCTGGCATTTTCCGTATGGCGGGGATTGGGCTGGGGTTGTGGGGATCCTGAGGACCCCTTTATAGTGAGTTGGGCATGGGGGGAGGGTTCGAGGGTTGCGTCGGGGGCTCGAGAGATCAGGATGCCATTTAAAAATGGCGTCCCGATCTCTTGCTGCACTGAGGAGTTCCGGCGAGTGCAGCTCCCCAGTGCAGGGAATGGGGCCCTCTGAGGCCCCCAATCTACCAGATGGGTGCTAGATAACAGGGTGTTTCTTGGTACTCTCAGTGAGTGTTTTGCAATGTATTTGGTTGATGTGTCTGCCATTGTTGAATAGCTGGCAATGTGTGCAATGATGTGAGATGTGGGTGTGAAGCTCGCAGCAGTGCTAAGTGTCAGTGGTGAGGTGGGGCTCTGGGAGTATGAGTTGCCGTTGATAGAGAATGTTGGTTGGTGAGTGATGTTGGTGTGGTGAATTGAGCAGTGTGGGAAGCCACTTGTTCAGTTGTAAGAATATGTCATTTGAAGATGAATTTACTGACCTTAATCACTTACGAGAGGTGAGTAAACATCTGCCTGCACTGCATCCAGGTTCTTGGGGCTATGTGCTTGTATTAGCATCGATTGCTGTTTGGTTCCACTGTCTTCACAAATATCATCTAGAAAGCCTCCAGGCTCCCCGTGAGCAACTCTCCATGACCTCCTGTGCTGCATCAGAGCATTTTGAAGCACAATTTCCGTCAGTAGTGTCATACTGCTCTTCCCACTGGTCAGACATTCTTCTCCTGCTGTAGTGAGAATGCACCCCCTCCCCCCCCTTTTAGAATTTTTAGAGTTTCGATTTTAAGTAGTCCAGACAAGCTTTAGGTGGTGCCAACCTCGCACGAACTTGGGCCCCCTGCAGAGGTGGGCAGTCACTCAACCGTGCATTTTGTGTTGGGTTGCACCCTACTGTCACTTAAATTGGTAGGCAGCGCAAAATATGTGTGCTGTGTCATGCAGGCACACAAACACACATAATGATATACAGACAAGCAGCTAATGGACACAGAGAACAGGACATGACCAATAAGCAGGCAGGACACTCAGGGGTGGGATCTGATTCTAAAAGACACGAGGCACACACTCTGCCTCTTTCCACTGATGAACATAGAACATAGAACAGTACAGCACAGAACAGGCCCTTCGGCCCTCGATGTTGTGCCGAACAATGATCACCCTACTTAAACCCACGTAACCCGTATACCCATAACCCAACAATCCCCCCATTAACCTTACACTATGGGCAATTTAGCATGGCCAATCCACCTAACCCGCACATCTTTGGACTGTGGGAGGAAACCGGAGCACCCGGAGGAAACCCACGCACACGGGGAGGACGTGCAGACTCCACACAGACAGTGACCCAGCCGGGAATCGAACCTGGGACCCTGGAGCTGTGAAGCATTGATGCTAACAACCATGCTACCGTGAGGCCCCTCTATCTAGAACATCTAGAGCAGGGATGGGCAAACTACAGCCCGCGGGCCGCATGCGGCCCGCCAAAGGTCTTTATGCGGCCCACCAAGTCATTAAAAAAAAAAATTTTTTTAAATTTTTTTTTAATGTTATGGGGGGGGGGGGGGGGGGCTGTTGGGTTACTTACTGGTATAGGGTGGATACGTTGACTTGAGTAGGGTGATAATTGCTCGGCACAACGTCGAGGGCCGAAGGGCCTATTCTGTGCTGTACTGTTCTATGTCCTATATGAGGCGCCCAGAATCATAACCGGGTGAAGTAATTATTTTACTTAATATACTATGCGGCCCTTTAAAATTGTGAATTTCTGAATGTGGCCCTTGCACGGAAAAGTTTGCCCACCCCTGATCTAGAGAGTCAGTCAAGGGTGTTGTTACTGTCTCACACCTCCACCATGTGGCTAAGAGATAGTGTGGTTCAGTCAGAGTAACCACACTGAAGTTAGCAGAGAGTCGAACTTACAGAGAACTGTGCTAACTGTGCTATTAGTTCAATAAACCTAATTGAACTAACTTCAAGGTCTGGAGTATCTTTCTGATCTAAACTGCATCCAGTTGCAGCCAGTGTTAGACCAGTGTACCTAACACGACATGATACCAGGAGACTACTAATTTAAGGTGGCTTACCTCAGTCCGTTTCGTGACGACCAGCAAATGCATCCCGGCACCATGGAGAAGATTCAGGCTCCTCACCAGTTCAGGACCTCCGGCAATCTCAATGCCAACTGGCGGATATTCAAGCAAAAGTTTGTGCTGTACATTGAAGCCTCAGACCTCGAGGGTGCGTCTGATGCAAGAAAGATCGCGCTTCTCCTCTCAACAGCGGGTGATCAAGCCATTGAACTCTTCAACTCATTTAACTTCACCGAAGGCTAAGACAAGACAAAGTTTCAGACCATCCTGGACAAGTTCGATAGTCACTGTGAAGTGAACACCAATGAAATCTTCGAGCAGTACATATTCCAACAACGCCTTCAAGGTAAAGTTGAATCTTTCAATGCCTTCCTAACTAGCCTCTACCTGCTAGCGCTGTCCTGCAACTTTGGTGATTTTGCTGACTCCATGATCAGAGACCAAATCGTGTTTGGAGTTCTCTCTGATCCTCTGAGAGAGCAGCTCTTAAAAATCAAGTTTATGACCCTACCAGTCATGATTGAAACATGTACAGTGCATGAGCATGCAATAAATCGGTATGCCCAATACAAATCGGTTGAAAATGAGAAACTTGCCTCCCATGAGGCAGAAAGTGTGCAGGAAATCTCCCGGATGCAGTGCCTCAGCATTGAAGACAGCGGCCATTTTGCACGCTTTTCCCGGGGCCCCACGCATGCGCGATGCGAACGGGATAAAGAAGCAGCCGACACCCACACTGCGCAGGTGCGGACGTCTGCCGACCGCACTGCGCATGTGCGACAACGTACATTGCGTCACGACATCGACGTCATGACCTGCCCGAACTGTGGCAATGCCCACTTAAAGGGACACTGCCTTGAGGCAGGTGATGTTTAAACTGCGGGAAGCCTGGACACTATGCAGCCTTGTACAGGTTTGCACTACCAGTCAGAGGCCAGTGCTCCCAATTCCAACGACGGCGCGTCCAGAATGTGCAACGACGATTACAGAATTCTGATCCTGGCAGTACAACAGATCCAGAGGACGACTGCCTAGAGTCTGCCTACCGAGTTGGCATCATTACCACACGTGAACATGCCACACCTAACTCATCTCACATTCAGTCCATCCTTACTGTGGATTCGGAGGACGAATGGCGTGCGGTGATGCAGGTCAACCGCTGTTCCATCCAGTTCAAGCTGGACACAGGTGCTTCTGCCAACCTCCTCCCACAGGCAGACTTCAAACGCATCAAGAAGCCCCCCCCCAAGGTCCTTCCAGCAGCCTGCCAGCTCCTGGACTATAACGGTAATGCCATCATGGTACTGGGGTCCTGCCATCTACTCGTCTCCAACCGGAGCACCCATGCAAGGCTAAGGTTTGAAATTGTCAGGCCGGATAGGGCATCTCTACTGGGCATGCATACGTGCAAAAAGCGAAACCTAGTGCCGCGGATTTATTCAATGACATCCTCCAACGTGGATCTTCAAGCTGGCATTGACGACATCCTTGCTCCGTATCCAGATGTGTTTGACGGGATGGACACTTTGCCATATCGGTACAAGATCCTACTGCGACCTAATGCCAAACTAGTGGTCCATGCACCACGCCGGGTCCTGGCTCTGCTGAAGGAGCGCCCGAAGGAACAGCTCAAGGAGCTGCAGCAGCAGAAGATCATTTCCAGGGTAACCGAACCGAGCATATTTTCCATTTCCAGCAGATATTCCGCCGTGTCCACGCCAATGGCCTGAAGCTGAATAGGACCAAATTTTGCTTTGGCATGCGACACTCAAGTTCCCAGGAGACCAGATCTCTCAGCAGGGCCCTGACACAGACAAGGTCAAGGCCATCGCAGCCATGAAAGTCCCGGAAGACAAGAAGGCGGTATTGCGCTTGCTGGGCATGGTCAATTTTCTGGGCAAGTTCATCCCAAACATGTCCTCACACATCATGGCCCTACAAAACCTAGTGAAGAAGTCCACTGCCTTCGAGTGGAAGGCAGCCTGTCAGGCAGAGTGGTTGGAGCTGAAAGCCAAGCTCACCATTGCTCCCGTATAGGCATTTTTCGACCCAGACAGGGAAACGAAAATCTCGACAAATGCGAGCCAGGATGACATTGGCGCGGTCCTGCGGCAATGCGATGACACCTCATCCTTGGCTCCGGTTACCTATGCATCAAGGGCAATGACGCCCACCGAACAAAAGTAAGCACAAATCGAGAAGGAATGCCTGTGCCTTCTCACTGGCATTCTCAACTTTCACGACTATGTCTATGCCCTGCCGACATTCACAGTCGAGACGGATCACAGGCCCCTGGTCCACATTATCCACAAGGACCTTAATGACATGACGCCTCGGTTGCAGCGCATCCTCCTCAAACTCAGAAGGTTCGACTTTAACCTGGTCTACATGCCTGACAAGGAGCTCACCATTGCCAGTAAATTGTCCCGCTCCATCACCGTGCCTCGTGAACCACCAAACAGCATCCGGCAAATTGAGCCACAGGTTGAGTCACAGGTGCAGCTGTGTGCTAGCGCCCTCCCAGCATGAGATGAGAAGGTGATTTGTATCCGTGAGGAAACAGCCAAAGACCCCCTCTTGCAGCATGTTATGCAACACCTAGCCAATGGCTGGCCTCAATTTTTTAATGTAAAGGACGACCTGATGATGGTTGATGGTATCCTCCTCAAACTGGACCGGATTGTAATTCCAAACAGTCTCCAGAGCTTGGTGCTCTGTCAAATCCATGAGGGCCACCTGGGTGTGGAAAAGAGCAGAAGCAGAGCTAGGCAGGCTGTCTACTGGCCCGGGATAAGCCAGGATATCGCGAACATGGTCCTTAACTGTGCGACCTGTAAACGCTTCCAGCCAGCGCAGAGTAAGGAGACACTTCAGCAGCATGAAATCGAAACCTTTCCGTGGTCCAAGGTTGGCATCGACCTCTTTCATGCAAATGGTCGTAATTACGTGTTAATAATTGATAACTTTTCCAATTATCCTGACGTTGTGAAGCTCTCAGACCTCACATCTTGGACCGTCATCAAGGCCTGTAAGGAGACGTTCTCCAGGCATGGTATCCCACTCACTGTCATGAGTGACAATGGCCCGTGCCTCAGCAGCCATGAATGGTCTCTGTTTGCCCAATCATATCAGTTCAAACACGTCACTTCCAGCCCACAGTATCCACAGTCAAACGGAAAAGTTGAGAAAGGGGTGCACATAGTGAAGCAGCTCATCTGCAAGGCCGCGGATTATGCGTCTGACCGTCACCTTGCGCTGGTTGCGTACAGGGCGACCCCACTGTCCACTGGCATGTCGCCGGCTCAATTCCTGATGAACAGGGACCTGCGAACGACACTTCCAGCCATACACGTGCCCGACCTGGATCACCTCCCGGTCTGCAGAAAGTGCAGCAACTCCGAGACCGGCAAAACAGGGCTATGATGCTCATTCCACCGATTTGCCCGTGTTATCCCCGTCAGACACTGTTCAGGACAAGATCCCTGATGGAGGCTGGTTGGCTCCAGCTGTCATTGTTCGACAGGCTGCCCCCCGCTCGTATGTTGTGCGTCTGGCTGATGGTTCTGTTGTGCGACGAAACAGGGCACTGCTCAAAGTTGCCTGCCCGCAACCACATTCTTCTCCAGTTCCTTCTGTTGTTTTGCCACCTCCTGATACCTCGACTCACGAGGCCACCAGTCAGGCTTCAATCCGCCCATCAAGGCGCTGTCGCCCCACCACCACCTCTCTGGCGGTCAACCAGGATCAGATGCAAGCCACAGAGACTGGACTTATGAACATTTGTTCTGTATGCTATGTTCTGTGTTCTCGCATTAGACAGCTGTTTTCACATGTACATATGTTCACACCCACTGCATGTATATATGTTAATATTGTCCTATCCTTGTAAGTATGCTCACATATGTCATCCAAACATAAAAAAGGCGCGATGTCATGATATGCAGGCACACACATATACACATAATGATATACAGACAAGCAGCTAATGAACACAGAGAACAGGACATGACCAATAAGCAGGCCGGACACTCAGGGGTGGGATCTGACTATAAAAGACACGAGGCACTCACACTCTGCTTCTTTCCATTGATGAGAGTCAGTCAAGGGTGTTGTTACAATCTCACACCTCCACCACGTGGCTAAGAGTTAGTCTGGTTCAGTCAGAGAGAGTAACCACACTTAGGTTAGCAGAGAGTCGAACTCACAGAGAACTGTGCTAACTGTGCTATTAGTTCAATAAACCTGATTGAACTAACTTCAAGGTCTGGAGTATCTATCTGATCTAAACTGCATCCAGTTGCAGCCAGTGTTAGACCAGTGTACCTAACATGACATGCTGCACACAGAAATAGGCATGGATCAATTTTTTATCGCCAGACCCTCGTTTGTTTGCAGGGGCTACCAGATTTTGTTGCAAGATTTCAAGAGTGAAAGAAACATATTCTTTTAGTGCTGTAATTACCATCTAACTAAACGTTTCCGCAACTGATGTAAAAATGAAACTGGGGGATTTTACTGAAAGTTGTTTTAATAGCCAAAATACTTGGAATACCTTGTGAAAACCATATTATGACTTCCTACCTTGTGAAATCCAGCAGTGACTGAGCTAAAGACTGACAATTTTTAACAACTGTGGTCAATTTCTGCTTCATTTCCTTAGATTACAAAAAAGCAATTCATGAAGCAAAATACATTTACTTTTTTATCGAAATCCTGCAGTTGCATAGATGTTAAATTCTATCCATCAACACTGCAGTAGCCTTATTTTTCAGCCAGATATGCCTCCTTAATTAAGCACACATTTTCAAGCAAGTGGCCAGAGGAATGAATGGAAATATGCCCAATGCAATTGATTGTTGTTTCCCATGGTCAGTGAAGATATCTTATGGTAAGAGCTTTTTTTAATTTAATGTATATACTATGGAATAATGTTCTATTCAATTTATTGGGTGGAAAACCAAAATAGCTACAATACAACATTGGCTGAGTGAAAAGGAAAGGTCAAGAAAACATTCCAGTTGTGTAAATGTGTGATTATAATTGATTATTTACAAGGATCTGGGCTGAATTTGGAGGCCCTCTTGGGGGTGGGGGGGGGGGGGAGTAATGAAGGCAGTAATGGAACAATAAAAATAGTGTTGTTGGCTGGGGTTCCATTTCCCTTGCCCCATCCCAACACTGGATCAGGAGTAGGGCACCAGGACTACTTGCTCCCAAGAGGCGGGTAGTCAATTGATCCTGTTACTGTTGTTGGCTACTTAAGGTCAATTGTCAGAGGCTGTTTTGGATTTTCTAGTCTAGTCTGTGTATGGGCTCCTGGCAGCAAGCTTGTGAGGTGGTGGGGAGTGGAGGGCCGTGTTCAGGCAGGCTTAGAGGCCCTGCCCCAGCCGGGTCAACAACAGTCACAGGCCACCAGCAAGCAGAGTTTGCAGTCATCAAGTCTGAAAGTGTTTGAAGATAAGTTTTAAGGGTTTTAGAAGCAGAGGGATTGAGATATGCAGAAACTGATGATGTTGTAGTGGTGTCCAGATAGTAAGTGGGGTATGTAACTGTTGAATCCGGGATAAGTAGAACGCATAGGCAATAGTATAAATTAATGAACAAGGTTTATTTTGGGCCTCACGGTAGCATGGTGGTTAGCATCAATGCTTCACAGCTCCAGGGTCCCAGGTTCGGTTCCCGGCTGGGTCACTGTCTGTGTGGAGTCTGCACGTCCTCCCCGTGTGTGCGTGGGTTTCCTCCGGGTGCTCCGGTTTCCTCCCACAGTCCAAAGATGTGCGGGTTAGGTGGATTGGCCATTCTAAATTGCCCATAGTGTAAGGTTAATGGGGGGATTGTTGGGTTACGGGTATACGGGTTACGTGGGTTTAAGTAGGGTGATCATTGCTCGGCACAACATTGAGGGCCGAAGGGCCTGTTCTGTGCTGTACTGTTCTATGGATTGGATTGGATTTGTTTATTGTCATGTGTACCGAGGTACAGTGAAAAGTATTTTTCTGCAAGCAGCTCAAAAGATCATTCAGTACATGGGAAGAAAAGGGAATTAAACAGAATTCAAGAAAATACATGAGAATACATAATAGGGCAACACAATATATACAATGTAAACTACATAAGCATTGGCATCGGATGAAGCATACATGGGTGTAGTGTTAATGAGGTCAGTCCATAAGAGGGAATATAAAGTCCATAAGAGTCAATATAATTCCAGTACTCCTTCACTCTCCTCAGGGTCTCCTTCCCTGACCTGCAACTAGGCTGCAGTTTTTATGAAGCTGGTCATCTCCTTCTTAAGGGGAAACCCCACTCCTTGGAGAGGAAGTTCCACCCCCTTAAAGGGGAAGTTCATATTCCGGGAGGTCATGGGAAACTGTATGGTGCTGATCCCGGGACCTCCATTGGGGTTATATCAAAAACTAATTTTAGGGCTGAACAAAATCCCAAGATATGAGCAATCTATTTCAGCTGGGATGGTGGCCAGGGAAGGAGTCGGTGAATCGGGAGAA